>NC_092411.1:111817047-112188922 GCF_040894005.1 Engystomops pustulosus
CCGAAGCCCGGGTGGAGTAGGAGTCCCACTACCAGCCTACCCCTACTCCATAATAAGCAGGCCCAGTACGGACATTACAAATGTGTCTGTGTTAGCTAGGCCAACACAGACAAAACAGACTATTCCTGCTTATCATGTCTGCATTAACCCTTGGGTTACTGCAGACAAACCCAGGGCTTTTACCACCAGCATTTCATCTGCCTGTAGGACAGATAGCGGTTTTCCCACACAACACCTCTCACTTTCTCACATACCCTCCCCCTCAGTTCAGACTGAGGCGAACTCCTGACATTAAGCAATGCGTTCGGGACAAGGCATCCGCATTGCCCTGTAGCTTCCCGGCTCTGTGCTCCACCATGAAACTGAAATTTTGGAGGGACAAGAACCACCTAGTGACCCTGGCATTCTTCTCCTTAGTTCTACTCATCCACGTGAGAGGAGAGTGGTCAGTTATGAGACGGAACTGTCGTCCCAACAAGTAGTACCGCAGGGACTCCAATGCCCACTTTATCGCCAGACATTCCTTCTCTACGATACTGTAATTTTTTTCAGCTGCCGTGAGCTTCCTGCTCAGGTAAGTAATGGGGTGTTCTTCTCCATTCACCTCCTGAGACAGGACAGCTCCCAGCCCTACATCTGACGCATCCGTCTGCACAATAAACTCTCTCTGGAAGTTTGGCGTAATGAGGATGGGAGATCCACACAACACAGACTTCAATGCCTGAAAAGCACCTTCTGCTTGTTCATTCCACCGCACCATGACCGGCCTTTTACCCTTCAGCAGGTCTGTCAGGGGAGCGGACACGGTGGCAAAGTTTGGTATAAACCGTCTGTAGTACCCGACAATGCCCAGGAATGCCCTGACTTGCTTTGTGCTCACTGGTTGAGGCCAACCCTGTATAGCGTCAATCTTGTTGATCTGAGGTTTAATTATACCTCGACCGATCACATACCCCAAATAGTGTGTCTCCTCCATTCCCAGCGCACACTTCTTGGGGTTTGCAGTCAGGCCCGCTGCCCTTAGAGAGTTCACTACGGCCTGTACCTTGGCCAAGTGACTCGCCCAGTCTTGGCTGTAGATGATAATGTCATCTAGATAGGCGGAGGCGTATCTCCTATGTGGCTTTAACACTATGTCCATTAACCGTTGAAAGGTAGTGGGGGCCCCATGAAGCCCAAACGGTAATACAACATAGTGAAAAAGGCCCTCAGGGGTGATAAAGGCTGTCTTTTCTTTAGCCCTATCTGTCAGGGGTACCTGCCAATATCCTTTAGTTAGATCCAGGGTGGTGAAGTACCGAGCACCCCCTAGTCTCTCAATAAGCTCGTCCACCCGGGGCATGGGATAGGCATCAAACTTAGACACCTCATTCAATTTTCTAAAATCGTTGCAAAATCGCAACGTCCCATCCGGTTTGGGAATTAGAACAATTGGACTGGCCCACTCACTTTTGGACTCCTCAATAACCCCTAGCTTCAGCATCTTCTGAACTTCTTCTGATATGGCTTGTCTACGAGCTTCAGGGACTCGGTACGGCCTTAATCTTACCCTTACCCCTGGCTCAGTGACAATATCATGTTTAATTACAGACGTGCTCTGTGCTCCACCATGAAACTGAAATTTTGGAGGGACAAGAACCACCTAGTGACCCTGGCATTCTTCTCCTTAGTTCTACTCATCCACGTGAGAGGAGAGTGGTCAGTTATGAGACGGAACTGTCGTCCCAGCAAGTAGTACCGCAGGGACTCCAATGCCCACTTTATCGCCAGACATTCCTTCTCTACGATACTGTAATTTTTTTCAGCTGCCGTGAGCTTCCTGCTCAGGTAAGTAATGGGGTGTTCTTCTCCATTCACCTCCTGAGACAGGACAGCTCCCAGCCCTACATCTGACGCATCCGTCTGCACAATAAACTCTCTCTGGAAGTTTGGCGTAATGAGGATGGGAGATCCACACAACACAGACTTCAATGCCTGAAAAGCACCTTCTGCTTGTTCATTCCACCGCACCATGACCGGCCTTTTACCCTTCAGCAGGTCTGTCAGGGGAGCGGACACGGTGGCAAAGTTTGGTATAAACCGTCTGTAGTACCCGACAATGCCCAGGAATGCCCTGACTTGCTTTGTGCTCACTGGTTGAGGCCAACCCTGTATAGCGTCAATCTTGTTGATCTGAGGTTTAATTATACCTCGACCGATCACATACCCCAAATAGTGTGTCTCCTCCATTCCCAGCGCACACTTCTTGGGGTTTGCAGTCAGGCCCGCTGCCCTTAGAGAGTTCACTACGGCCTGTACCTTGGCCAAGTGACTCGCCCAGTCTTGGCTGTAGATGATAATGTCATCTAGATAGGCGGAGGCGTATCTCCTATGTGGCTTTAACACTATGTCCATTAACCGTTGAAAGGTAGCGGGGGCCCCATGAAGCCCAAACGGTAATACAACATAGTGAAAAAGGCCCTCAGGGGTGATAAAGGCTGTCTTTTCTTTAGCCCTATCTGTCAGGGGTACCTGCCAATATCCTTTAGTTAGATCCAGGGTGGTGAAGTACCGAGCACCCCCTAGTCTCTCAATAAGCTCGTCCACCCGGGGCATGGGATAGGCATCAAACTTAGACACCTCATTCAATTTTCTAAAATCGTTGCAAAATCGCAACGTCCCATCCGGTTTGGGAATTAGAACAATTGGACTGGCCCACTCACTTTTGGACTCCTCAATAACCCCTAGCTTCAGCATCTTCTGAACTTCTTCTGATATGGCTTGTCTACGAGCTTCAGGGACTCGGTACGGCCTTAATCTTACCCTTACCCCTGGCTCAGTGACAATATCATGTTTAATTACAGACGTGTAGCCAGGCAACTCTGAGAACACATCTGTATTTCTTGCTACAAACTCTCGAGCCTCTCGCTGTTGCTCTTTGGTAAGGGTATCGGCTATTCGCACTTCTGCCTCCGGCACAGGCTTATCTGCAGCCTGTGAGGGTAGCGCAGGAGGTGGACTGGCCAGGACCATCTCTGTATGCAGACTCTTTCTGTCTTTCCAGGCCTTCAACAGATTTACATGATAAGTCTGCTCGGGTTTTCTCCGTCCGGGCTGACGTATCCTGTAGTTCACCTCTCCTATTTTCTCTATAACCTCATACGGTCCTTGCCATTTAGCGAGAAACTTACTTTCTACAGTGGGGACTAGCACCAACACACGATCACCGGGACTAAAGCTCCTTACTTTTGCTGACCTGTTATAAACCCGGCTTTGAGTTCTTTGTGCCTCCTCCATATGCTCCTTGACAATGGGCATGACGGCTGCCACCCTGTCCTGCATATCTGCGATATGGTCTATTACACTTTTGTGGGGGGTGGGCTCTTGTTCCCATGTCTCTTTGGCTATGTCCAGGAGACCCCTGGGATGTCTGCCATACACTAACTCAAACGGCGAGAACCCAGTAGAGGCTTGTGGGACTTCTCGGATGGCGAACATTAAATATGGCAACAGTACATCCCAGTCCTTCCCATCCTTGTTTACCACCTTTTTTAGCATACTCTTTAAAGTTTTATTAAACCGTTCTACCAATCCATCCGTCTGAGGATGGTACACAGAGGTGCGTAACTGTTTAATATTAAAGAGCCGACATAGCTCCTTGGTGACTTTTGACATAAAAGGAGTCCCCTGATCTGTGAGGATCTCCTTGGGAAGTCCCACCCGGCAGAACATGGCAAACAACTCTTTAGCAATTAGTTTCGCAGAGGTGTGCCGCAGTGGGATGGCCTCAGGATATCGGGTAGCATAGTCCATGACTACCAGGATATGCTGATGCCCCCGAGCAGATTTAACTAAAGGACCGACCAAATCCATGGCGACCCTTTCAAAGGGTACCTCAATAATGGGCAGAGGTACCAACGGACTTCGAAAGTGTACCATGGGAGCATGCAATTGACAATCAGGGCAAGTTTCACAATACCTTTTTACCCTATCATATACTCCTGGCCAGTAAAAATGCTGCAAGATGCGTTCCAGAGTTTTTGTGGTACCTAGGTGCCCTCCCATCACATGCTTATGTGCAAGGTCTAACACCATCTGACGATATGGCTGAGGCACCATTAACTGCTCCCGGGTTTCACCGTGGACCTTATCAATGCGGTACAACAACTCCTGATTTACCACCACACGAGGGAACAACTTATCCGCACCTGGGTGCTGAGGTACGCCATTAATTTCTACCACATTTACTCTGGCGCGGACCAGAGTGGGGTCCTGGAGTTGGGCAGTACCAAAGTTGTCACGGGATACCTCCAAATCAGACAACTGCGGTCCTGTCACTACCTCCTCAGTTTCGCCTGCCATAACATCTAGGGGAAACATTACACTTCCATCTTCTGTGGCGGTCACCCCTACGGCAGGAACTCCAGAGTCTTGGTCATCAGGCTCGGCTTCAGAGATCTGACCAGACAACACAGTAGAACAACCCCCCAACTCTTGGTTTCCCCGCCATAGAGTCCAGAACATGGGGAAGTCCCGTCCCAAGATAAGGTCATGGGGCAAGTTCTTGACAACCGCTGCCTCATGTAGTGTCTCTCCACAAGGGGTCTGGAAGTTAATAACTGTGGTGGGGTAGTCCTTTACGTCCCCATGGATGCACAGGACTCCAATTGTGCGCCCTGTGACTGCCTTGGGGTCTGTGAGGGACCCATTAATCAAGGTCACCCGACTGCCTGAGTCCAGCAGGGCCAACGCTGGATGCCCTGCCACAGTCACCCGGCACAGGTGGCGCTCATCAGCAGAGTCGGGGCTAGTAGCTGTGTAGACAGGGGCAGCATAGAGAGAAACCCTTCTGGCGGAACTGCAGTCCATGGGCTCTGAGGAATTGGGGCAATGGGCTGCAATATGACCTGGCTCATGGCAGGTCCAACAGGTGGGAGCCTCCCCCCTCCTCCTCCCCTGGGGTACTTCCTTGGGCGTTGTCCTGCCCCGGGAATTTGTGGGTGACAAGACCTTCCGTGCCTTAAGGCCTGTCTTGGTATAAGGGGCTTTATTTGTTAGGGCCTGAGTGGCACAAAACCTCTCCACCAACCCCACCAGCGCATCGGCATCAGACGGGTCCCCGTGTCCCACCCATTGTTGGATCTCACCCGGCAAGGCCCTCAGGAAACGGTCCAAAACAACCTTCTCGACCATCTGGGCTGGGGTTGATGTCTTCGGCTGAAGCCACTTGCGGACCAAGTGAACAAGTTGGTGCATCTGCCCCCTCGATGGTAGTACCTCCTGGTATCTCCAGCTATTCACTCTTTGAGCGCGTAGATGCTGATCCACTCCTAGTCGGGCCAAGATCTCTGCCTTTACCTTGGAGTAGTCCCGGGCATACTCCTCGCTCAGGTCGTAGTATGCCTGCTGGGGATCAGCGACGAGGAAGGGGGCCAACACCTCTGCCCAGTGTTGCTGTGGCAACCTCTCTCGGGTGGCCACCCTCTCAAAGCCTGTCAGATAGGCCTCCACATCATCCTCGGCGGTCATCTTGGTCATAGCTTTGCGGACCTCTTTCCTGGCGTCCTTCACCGTCATTGCTGGGACAGTCCTTTGCTGAGCAGCGGTCAGGGCTGTTATCTGCTGGAGCAGCAATCTGTTTGTCTCTTGCTGCTGCACGTTGGACTGGACAAGCTGCTTGATTAACTCCTCCATGGCCGTGGCTTGCAGCTTCAGTGCTGTCCAGGACATGCACTAGTGTATACTTCACTGCACTTTGCCCGCTCCAATCCACCATATGTGGGGAATTGCTCTGGTAGTTGACAGGTAGCAGTGCAGAAAGCAGTGACACACGCAGGTTTAAAAGTCCAACTTAAGTGTTTATTCACACTTGCAAAACAGAACACAAATTCAGCCTTGGCTTAGGCACATGCAAAAACATTACAAAAGTAATTCCTGCCCGGCTAGGCGCTGTCTAATACATTTTGAGGACCCTAGCTATCCGGGTACCAGGCTGCCTGGCACACGCTCTTGGCCAGCAGCAAGACAGGAGACCCCCAGTTACCTTTGCTGTGAGAATGCAATCTCGCTTTCAGCTCTCCAGGTAGGGCCTCTCCTACTGCTTCTGGCCTGTAGATTAAATCAGGCTCTAAGGAGGCCTGAGACCTGCACCTGTGGGCTATACAAAAGCCCAGGACCGAAGCCCGGGTGGAGTAGGAGTCCCACTACCAGCCTACCCCTACTCCATAATAAGCAGGCCCAGTACGGACATTACAAATGTGTCTGTGTTAGCTAGGCCAACACAGACAAAACAGACTATTCCTGCTTATCATGTCTGCATTAACCCTTGGGTTACTGCAGACAAACCCAGGGCTTTTACCACCAGCATTTCATCTGCCTGTAGGACAGATAGCGGTTTTCCCACACAACACCTCTCACTTTCTCACACCTCATAAAAAGCGCATAAAAAGTAATCAAAAAGTAACATTTACCCCGACATGATACCAAGAATAATAACCAGCTCTGTAAACAAAAAAATATAAATGTTCTGCCCATTGTTACATAGCGATACAAAAACAAACAAATTTCTCACAAAATGAGTTGTATATTCTGCAAAACAAGTTAACCATAAAAAAGCCATATAAATGGGGTATCACCATAATCATGATGACCCATAGAATAAAGAGAACACATAAATTTTTATGGTATGGTGAACAACCGGCGAAAAAAATGCTAAAAACCATAAACAAGAATTAATGATTTTTTAACATCCACCAAGAAAGAGTTAATAAAATCTGATTATTAGTTATTGAGCCCCCCTGTAAATGATGTACCTGAAAAGTGGATCTCATCCACAAAAAAAAATAATCTCCCATATGTCCAAATTACAAAAAAATAAACATTTTATAGCCTATAAAATGTGACATTGCAGATCTGCTCTGAATGGCGCCTCCTTCCGTTCTATGCCCATACAGCAGTCACCACCACATATGGGGCAACCTTATACTTGGGAGAAATTGGGTATCAAACTTTGTGGAGTTTTTTGTCATTTAATACTTTGTAACGGTTTAATTTTTGGCCAAAATTAATATATTGTCTAAAAAAATTACAGCTTGTAAATTAAACCTCCATATTGTTTTAACCCATGTGAAGCATCTAAAGGGTTAACACACTTCTTAAAGTTGATTTTTTACACATTGAGGGGTGTAGTTTCTAAAATGGCGTGATTTATGGGGTTTTACTGCTGTTTAGGCCTCTCAAAGTCAGTTAAAGCTGAGCATGTGCCTCTAAATAAGGGTTTTGGCGATTTTCATAAAAATGATAAAAATTGCACCCGAAATTCTGAACCTCCTAACAACCTAGAAAAGAGAGAGGATGCATAAAACCCTATGCCAATATAAAGCAGACATTGCGGAAATGTTAGTTATAAAGTTACTTGGGTGCTATGACTATCTGCCTGAAAAGCAGAAAATTTTGAACTTTGAAAATGAATAATTTTAAGAAATTTTTGCCAAATTTCAATTTTTTTCATAACTAAACACAAAAGATATCATCAAAATGTTTCTATTACTTTGAAGTACAATGTGTGATGGTAAAACAATCTCAAAATCCCCTGTTTAAGTTAAAGCGCCACGAAGTTATAACCTCCTATAATGACACAGGGCAAATTTTAAAAATCATGCCTGGTCCTAAAGGTCTAAAATGGCATAGACACGAAGGGGTTAAATTTATATTAATGGAATCCATTACTAAAGCTGGATCTTGGTGTTAGCCAGTAAAAAGCTAAGACGTCCTTACTAGAGATGAGCGAGCACTAAAATGCTCGGGTGCTCAGTATCCGAGACAAACTTTTGCAGATGCTCGAGTGCTCGTCTCGAATAACGAGCCCCATTGAAGTCAATGGGAGACCCAAGCATTTTTTTTATAAAACAGAACATTAAAAGAACAGTGCAAAAAAAAAAATATTCCAGATGTTTGCAGATGTTTTACTTGTAAGAACACATTGAAATAACACTATTCTTCACTTTGCAGGTGTTCGCGCGTGTCTCCCGCTAAGTTAGGAGATGTGCACGAACATCTGGAATGTGAAGAATAGTGTTCTTTCAATGTGTTCTGCACTTAAATGCTCCTGTGTTCACTGTTTTTAATGTTTTAATTCTATTCTTCACTTTGCAGATGTGTGCGAGTATCTCCGAACCTATCGGAAGACACATGCGGACACCTGCAATGTGAAGAATAGAGTTAAAACATAAAAAACAGTGAACACAGGACCATTTAAGTGCAGAACACATTGAAAGAACAATATTCTTCACATTCCAGATGTTCCGAACATCTCCTAACTTAGTGGGAGACACACGCGAACACCTGCAAAGTGAAGAATAGTTTTAGTTCAATGTGTTCTTACAAGTAAAACATCTGGAAACATGTGTAATATTTTTTTTTTACAATAAAAATACTTTTATTCAATTTATTTTATTAATTTACTGCTCGATCTGGAGCCGGCGAGATACTCGTCCGAGTAACGAGCCAGTCCGAGTATGCTAATACTCGACCGAGCAGTATACTCGAACGAGTATACTCGCTCATCTCTAGTCCTTACCATTATCCCTGTACTTCTGGGGGTGCCAGGAAGAGCTAAGTATGATCACGTACTCCAGGATCTATATATTATTATCAAGCACCGGGGCAAACTCATGTTTCTATTATTGGCCTTGTAAAGCTTAAAATATGAAGTCTCAGCTACTCCAGGAATGCCAGTCTGCTTCTTCATTGTGTCTGGCTGGTAATAGGAAAGGGGGGACTTAAGTTGCTTTGTTCAATTATTATTATTATCATTAATTTTTAAAGCAATGTGGGATTCCCCCCATTTTATAACCACCCAGATACAACAAATCAGCATTAGGTTGACATTACTGGGGTATGAAAGAATCACAGAGAAAGCACCACATGGGGGCACAGAGCATCAGTCCTGTGTGGTGCTTCCACTCATCAGTAGTATCCACTTCCTCAAGATGTGGATGCTATAAGTTTGTTTTGGATCATGTAGGTGTGGATGCGCCCAACGCCTACTCCACTGTACTACATTGTTCTGGAATGGCATGTTCCATTACAGGTTTAGTGACGTGCATGCACTGATTTAGGCTACATTCACACGAACGTATGGGGGACGTATATATGGCCAACGTATATACGGCGTATATACGTCCCCCATACACTTCTATGGGCTCAGGGCCCTGTACGGGAGCGGTATGGTGCAGCCCACATGGGGCACCGTACTGCTCAGTAGCCCGTAGAAAGATAGGACATGTTCTAACATTTTATGTAATATCGTATTATAGAGCCGTGCGCTGTATATTCCTATGGAGAGGGGCGGGGGTGAGCTGCGCTCCTCTCCTCAGCGCCAATATATGCCTGCCGTACTACAGGACGGGGGGCATACATCGTGTGAATGTAGCCTAAGCCAGGCAAATGCACTGCATGTGAATTCACCTTAAATGCTGCATCAAAGATGGGTGGATATTTTGTGTTAGCACCCAGGATCTCTAGGTTACTCCTCTGCCTATAGCAACATGCTATAGAGACTAATGAAAACATTCATTAGCATGTAAAAACAGTAAAAGGCTGACTGACAGTGCTCAACCAAAACGATGTGTCTCAATTTTCCTGCCTTTCATAAATGTACTTAAAGTGGTGACTGATGATTGAAGTCATGGTGTTGGGTAACAGCATGAGCATGTATAACATGTGTCTGGTAGCTGTACATTACTAATCTGCTTTTGTAATCTGATAACAAGTGCTGTTAGTCCGAATAGGGTATAGAGGACATTGACAAATGTTGTGACAATTATACATGAATAAAGTGCGGCCTTCCTACAATATGCAGATTACTTCCTTAAATTTGTAGTTAGAGTCTCACACTAAGTATTACATTTATTTCACCTTCAGTTTCAATTGCTTTTGATGTATTATATAATGTAACGCAGGGACCAGTAATAACATCAGATATTTATTGGATTTTTAGATCTCCCCATGTAACTTCTACACATAAATCATTTTGGCACTTTTCAGCCTCTCACAGTCGCTGTGTTGGTAATATAAATGTATTAATCAAAAACTGATGCTTGGGATTAGATAATAACGTAAAAGAACCCCTTAAATTAGATTTGCATGATTTTAACTATTCTTTAATCTGCTTCTGGGCAACCAAACAGATTTGTGTCAGCTGTTATTGCATTATGCCTTAATTGTCTTCCTTGAGTACAGCATTAGATGAAAGAGTATTGAATTGCACTCAGCATGGATTAGCTAAGCAGTGTGTCTGTACTGCCAAAGACCAAATGGGTTTCCTTCCTTCTATATTTGTATGCTCTTGCTTTTTCTTTCTCTTCAGATAATTTCAATTACACTTCCATCTGCAAGGATTGAAATACCCTCTCAATGGAAAAGCTAAGCACTGTTATTGATGACTTGTTTTTCTCAAAGACTAGTGTCTATAAAAACTGTATTTCTGCCTGATGAAAAAATAACAAGCAAGTAACATAACAAGCTGAGAATTAACAATGACATGTACAATGCTATGGGATGGGAAAGTATTTCAATTCATTCAAAATGGAATCATACTTGTGATTGAGAAAAACTGAATTGCTTCAGCTGCTCTTTACCTAGTAATGTGCAGGGCCACATCTGCCGTTAGGCTGATGATCTTTTGCCTCAGGTAGCAGATATCAGAGTCTTTTGGGGGGCGGCAAAATGTCCAACTCTAATGCAGGAGGTTCAGCACCCATAGCCAATAAAATCGCAAACCAGAAATATCAATCACATCTGTGTCTTTAAGACACAGCTGTGAGCTGACTGTCGGACATAGATGGTATGGACCACCTTATAAGAAAAGCGGTGGGACCCTGCGGTGAACATCCCTGGAGCCCTCCCTATAATGTGGTCCTGATTGTTAACTTACTAATGCATTACATCTGAGACTGGCCACTGATTAAAGTAAGATAGGAGGCCAATGTCAGCATTTTTATTATGTGAGGGCACAAAATGAGTGGTTACTACTGCTATAGAAAAGAAGGGTATTTTTTAAAATAATAACTGACTGGCCTAAACACTAATATCAAACAATAATTGCCTCATAAAATAAAATACCCACCTTTATTATTTTTTTGGAGCACAATTACTGTGTTGGATTACTGTGTAGGGTTACCTTACACAAAAAAGTTACTAACAAAACTGTAGCTGTTATGTTATCTCTCAACTCTATGTTTAGAGATTTTGCGCTGTATTGCAAAATTCAGTTTTACCTATGTAATGATAGAAGTGTAACAAATGACTTCAGTCCTTTCACTTATAATCAATAAGGTGTATTTTGTTCCATTTTATCAATGTATTTTAAAAGACAAAGTTTAAAATTGTTCTTCACATCCCATTTTTATGGCATTGGACATCAGTTTCAAATCTTTTTATTATAATTTTTTATTACAAACCACCTTTATTTTTTGTACATTATTTTTTCTTTTTTTATTATTTTATTTTATATTTTACCAAACATGTTTTATTTTTTGGTGAAAAAAATATTTTCCGGCTTTTGCTTTTCAAGAGCCATTTCTATTGCATTTTTTCTTTCAATGTGACTATATGAGGATATAGATTTGTAGTTGTGTTGGTCACAATTTTGAGTTACACATAAGAGAAACCAGCTAGCAGCTAGTGTTTCAGAACCCTCTGAATGGGATCAGGTCTGTCTTCTGTGCTTGAAAACTACTCCCAGGGCTGGTTTTGATTGACAGCTGGGCAATAGACTGAGATGAGAGATGAGAGGTAGAGAGGTGCAGCATTATGCAGAGCTTTGTGGATGAGGGTTGTTATTAAACTGAATTTGGAAGGGGACAGGCAGCCAGTGCAGTGATTGGTACAAACTGGAGGCATTCGTGTAGCGCTTTGTCTGAAAGAGCATTAACAATAAATTGTGGAGGAGAGTGGAAAACACTACTTCCATACAGGGAGGAACACTACGCCATACAGTGAGGTACACTACCCCCATACAGTGAGGTACACTACCCCCATACTGTGAGGAACACTACCGCCATACAGTGAGGAACACTACACCACTACAGTGAGGGACACTACCCCCATACAGTGTGGAACACTCCCCCCATACTGTGAGGGACACTACCCCCAGACAGTGAGGAACATTACCTCCATACAGTGAGGAATACTACCGCCATACAGTGAGGGACACTACCACCATACAGTGAGGAACATTACCGCCATACAGTGAGAAACACTACCGCCATACAGTGAGAAACACTACCGCCATACAGTGAGGGACACTACCGCCATACAGTGAGGAACACTACCTCCATACAGTGAGGAACACTACCCCCATACTGTGAGGAGCACTACACCCATACAGTGAGGAACACTACCCCCATACAGTGAGGAGCACTACTGACATACAGTGAGGGACACTACCCCCATACAGTGAGGAACACTACAGCCATACAGTGAGGGACACTACCACCATACAGTGAGGGACACTACCGCCATACACTGAGGAACACTACTGCCATACAGTGAGGAATACTACCGCCATACAGTGAAGAATATTACCCCCATACAGTGAGGAACATTACCTCCATACTGTGAGGAATACTACCGTCACACAGTGAGGAACATTGCCACCATACTGTGAGGAATACTACCCCCATACAGTGAGGAACACTACCTCCATACATTGAAGAATACAGCCATACAGTGAGGAACACTACCCCCATACAGTGAAGAATACAGCCATACAGTGAGGAACACTTCCCCCATACAGTGAGAAAAACTACCACCATACATTGAGGAACACTACTGCCATATAGTGAGGGATACTTCCCCCAGTGAGGAAAACTACCTCCATACAGTGAAGAACACAGCCATACAGTGAGGAAGACTACTGCCATGTTCCTTTCTTCTTCCCAGAGTTCTCTGCCCCATGTAACACGTTGTGCTTGCGGAGGCCATTTAGCTAATAAAGGGAATTTTTTTTTTTTTATTTGAAATTCGATCCCACAAATCACTGTAAACTTCTGATTCGTAATGAATCGAATTTTTCCTGAAATTCTATACCAATTTAGAACAGATATTCGCCCATCTCTAGTTATTATCCTTAAATTATGCTATGCATTATAATATAGATGACTGTTTATACAGAAAACATCCATTTTTAGGTTTATCTGATGCAGTACATTATGCTTTGTTCTATGCTATGAATTAGCTCATGCTTCTGGTAAGTCTCAACAGCAAAATGCTTGCTTTTGCATTTCCAAGATGATTGGTCATCATGGACCTTCACTGTTATTTCTTCATCCTCCTTTGATGCACCTGCCTGAGATCTTCTCCTAAATGAGGAAAACACAGCTGTGTGGTGAGCTGATTAGGCAGTAATTTGTCAACAACTCAATCAAATTTGCTGATTCGCTATAAATAATGGAACGTTTGTTCTGTTAATTATTGATAGTCTCTTAATTATATTCTACTTTTGCTTTTGCAGATTATAATCTGATAACCATCTGTTTAGCCGATAATTAAGCAATCGTGGAAAGAAATATTATCATTAAAATATTTGATGTAATATTTTGTGTGTCTTTATAGCTCCATATGGCATAATTTTATTGAATACGTATACTGTAGTATTTCAGCTCTATAAAATGGTATCCATGTAAAATTAATAATAACTTAAGTATCTACATGCCTGTAAAGTTTCCCAGGATTTGCTATGGGCCATCAACAGTTATCACTGGGCCCAACATATGGACCCACACATCAATTAGTTGTTCAGAGTCGCAGCAGAGCACCCAAAGCTCAAAGCAGTCAACTCTGTGTCATTGTAGAGACTGCCATGTAGTCAACATCATGAAAATTCTCTCTTGGTGCTCTGTGCAGATGTTGACACCCATCAGATACAGGTGGCCTATTAAGAAAATAGGCCATAAATATGAAAAAACAAAAAGTCAATTCAAAGTAGTATAATCCATTAGTAAAAGAAATAGGGACAAGGCGCAAGGGACTTGTTGCTGAATTACCAAGATTTGGGGTTGTGTGACACATTGCATCCCTTTAATGACTCAGAACCTGCCCAATACTGTTTCAAAAGCGGGCTACAATCAAACAAAACCACCAAATATGATAGGCGCAACCATCCTCCTCTCATCCTCTAAAGCATTGTGGTGAGATCTCTGGGTTAAAGGCATGGACCCAAGTGAGGACTATATAGGCTCTGTTTAGTACTTTAAGGGCTGTCTCAGTAAGGGAGACTTGCCAGCTACTTCTACTTAATACATCACAGTAAATCGGTAGGGCCACTTGTAGATCCTACTCCTATTTTAACATAAAAGGTAACTTCATATATCTTTCAGGGTGTTCATATATCAGTCCATACAGTTATGAAAGAGAAACAGTGGTATATGATAATTCTGTTCTTAAAAGATAACTGACTTTAAAAGAGAAAACACCTGTCGCATTCTAAAGAACTCAGGTGGCGCTGATGGAAGCTTAATATGGAAACTATTCATTGTGATTAACTTCTTTCCTACCAAAAAGTCATGAACCCGTCAGCAACCGACAGCCCGTTAGGCACCGACAGCCCCTCACAAGACATATATTATATTTTTAGCTATTCTTGGCCTATTTGCCCCGTTATGTTATTTCTGATGGCGAATTGATTTTACAGTGGATATAGAAACAATTCAGACCCCTTTATGTGATTCACTCTTTGTTTATTTTATTGCTCATAAATGAACACTCTGCACCCCATCTCAACAGAAAAACAGAAACAGAAATGTTTCCTAATTTATTAAACAAGAAAAACTTAAATATCACATGGTCAAGTATTTATTTCCTTTGCTGTGACACTCATATTTAACGCACATGCTATTCATTTCCTTCTGATCTTCCTTTAGTTGGTTGTACTACTTCAATGGAGTCCAGTTGTGTATATTTAAACTGATGTCACTTGATTATGAAAGGCACACACCTGTCTCACAGCTCATAGTGCATGTCAGAGCACATGAGAATCATGAGGTCTGTGGAACTGCCCAAGTAGCCCAGAGACAGAAATGTGGCAAGGCACAGATCTGGACAAGGTTACAAAAGAATTTCTGCAACACTCAATGTTCCTAAGAGCTCAATAGCCTTTATAATCCTTTAATGAAAGAAAGTTGGAATGACCAAAGCTCTTTCCCATGAGAGAAGAGCCTTGGTGAGAGAGGTAAAGAATATCCCCAATATCACTATATCTGAGCTCCAGAGATGCAGTAGGGAGATGAGAGAAAGTTCCATATAGTCAACTGTCACTGCAGCCGTCTACCAGCCATGGCTTTATACCAGAGTGTGCAGATGGAAGCTTCTCCTCAGTGCAAGACATATGAAAGCCTGCATACAGGTTGCAGAAAAAAAACACGAAGGACGCTTAGATTATAAGAAATAAGATTCTCTGGTCTGATGAGATGTATATTGACCTTTTTGGTGTTAATTCTAAGTGATAAGTGTGGGGAAAACCAGGTAGTGCTCATCATTTGCCTAATACAATCCTAATATTGAAAGCATTTCAGGCACATGCAGGCTCCCCACATCATGACCTGGTGCAGTTTGCCTGTGAAGTGTGCAGAGGGCACCTCATTCATGAATCTGGTGCTCTGACAGCTTTCTTTTGGTGCACCAGCCTTTGAACAATGTTCTTCACAATTGTGAGAAGTCATCTCAAACAGTTGTCACATGCTTTAGTATGGAACACTTTGCAGAAGTGAATGTTTATCATAAATAACATGTCATTATTGCTGCTCTAGATAGTTTATGCAACAAATATCAGATCAATTAGTTGTTATGCTTTATTGCATTTATTCTTCACATAAACTTAATATTTCAGCAGTAAAAGATGTTTTACATGCGATGCCACTGTCTTAAGACACCGTCTAGATCAATCAGTCAAACATTCACTGAAAATGTAACTAGGTCCATGATATAAAGCATTGCTTAAGTTACTTTGAGAGATGTTGAAGGTCTTACAAGACTAGCACAACTTACATAGTAAGCCAAAGCAACTTCTTAGATGACATAATTTATTTAAGGTTTGGAAAATAAAACGTAAAAAATATTGGGTTTAATGTTTAGCTCATAAGTTCTCTAACTTGACTGTTTGAAGTTCTTCTGAACTTTTAGCTCATAAACATCCAACTCAAATGCCTAAGATTTGACTGTTCAACTTGGCAACTTATAGTAAGGTTTGATTTTATATGGCTCATACTTGGGGTTTTGCTGATGAACATCTTGAAATTATTGAAGGTTCGTCTAGAAAAGTAATTTCTCTCATTAGCAGAGGAATACATTTAGTTAAATTTCTTCTCTCTTGTACTCTTTCTACAACTCCAATAAAGAATTGCCAATGAATAATGTAATGTCTAAAGTGTTCTCTGGCTTTGTTTAAAGTTGTATTCCAACATAGCACTGATGCAAATTTTAATCTTTGCCAGGCAATATAAGACTTACTGGTTACATTTACTTTACCTCACTTTATGAGAAAATCTTTGTTAAAAATAGTGCTTCCATGAGATAAGAAGAATATACTGTTAGGATTTTTAGTAAACAACTCTTTGGCTACAATAAAAATGTTTCCCCAAAAATAACAAATAAATACAATTCTGAATTATGGAAAAAATTATAAAAATGAATTTGTAAATTATAGAAAATAATTTATGCCCACAAAAAAATTAAAGATAATAGAAAAAAAGACAATGGGGGTCATTTACTAAGGGCCCTATTCACTCTTTTTCGTCGGGTGTCCCGAATATTACCAATTTGCGCTGTTTTTCCCTGAATTGCCCTGGGTTTTTGGCGCACGCAATCGGATTGTGGCGCATCGGCGCCGGCATGAACGTGACGGAAATCGGGGGGCGTGGCCATCGGAAAATCTCACGTATTCGGAAAAACCTCTGTATTTAAAAAAAAATAATGTGTCGTTTGAAACGCGCTTACCTGCATCCAGGATAGGTTGGTGAACTCTGGCGAACTCCGGCAGACCTCAGCGCAGCAGCGACACCTGGTGGACATCGGGCGAACTACCTTAGTGGATTGCCGGAAGACCCGAATCCTCAATGGGGAAACATGCTGCTGGATTGTGACAGGACCGGGTAAGTAAATCTGTCCTAATGTGTGTTACTAAACATCATAATCAATAAAAGACACATAAGACATCCTATAAATCTAAGGGATGTATACCACTTATGCAATTATCTTTACATAATTAACTGAACCAAAACCACAAATAATGACAATAGCTCAGATGCTGGTAAAGATCTACACAATATTTTCACATTCCCAGATTAGTCATGGGTGGGGAGTGATTACATACTGTATGTAACTGGCCATATTCCAAGGAAAAAGACCACCCACCTTATGTGATAGTCATAGGACACATATCCTCCCTAATTCTTAGGAATTGTATAAATGTATCATTTCCTCCAAAACCTAAAGCGATTTACCTAATGACACACAGAAGGGAAGAAGGGAAACTTCAAACAACTGCGTAAGGATAAGTCTGGATTGTATGATTTTAATTGAAAGAGTCTGGACTTTATTATAATATTAAGATATAAACCCTTGTCCTTATATTCTAACCATAGAAAATACATGATGTATAAAATAAACCCATGGCAGTTAGATGGTTAAATTATATAAATATTTGTTGACTCCATTTGAAAACAACTGCTCCCATTCCCAATCTCTTCTTTATAGGGTTCAAGATGTTAAGATCTAGAGTGCTGCTGGCACTTTCTGGAAATTGATATCTAGCACATTATTTCCATTATAGAGCAAAATACTTGTGCAAAATTAAAGAATTATCTGAACGGAAAATAAATCAAAGAATAATAAACATGTACTTCAGGATAAATAAGATATTTTCCATTCCTCTTTCACAGCATTCGTATTTACAGTGAAGAAGCTTTAGGTTAACACTTCCATTAAATCAATAATGTCTGGGTTGAAAAAGTCATTTATAGAGTTCAGTAAGTTTCATGGGAAACAGAGTCAATTTGGATATGATGAAAGGCTAGAGCTCTCTTCTAGAAGTGTAAAGATATATACTATGAACTTTGTAGCAGCCTGTCACTCAATCATATTATAATATAATGTTCACAGTCAGCCAACAAAATGGAATGACCCAGCTTTATAAAAGTGAATAGACTGAAGAGGAATTAACAGAGTAAAATTACTTTGTATATAACTATACAGAGCACTGTATATTATTGTGGCGTTTAAAGTGTACACTAATATTTTAATAAGATAAGCTCTATCCTGAATGTGATACAAATAATAAATTATAAACTCTAGAGCAGTGGTGGTGAACCTATGGCACGGGTGCCAGAGGTGGCACTCAGAGCTATTTCTGTGCGCACTCAGGTCATCACTTCAGGACAGAGTTCACCAAATAGGACCAAATCCACCAAATCTTCCTGCAGTCTCAGGCAACTTAAGAGATGCTGCTCTCAGCAGTTTTAAAGCAACAGTTCATTGACTGTTTGGAACTGTGGGAAAAGTGAAAAGGTTTTGACAGAACTGCAATAACTTTGGAGGTCCTCATTCTGGACCCACCATTCTTCCTCTACAGAGAGACCCTGGAGAGAAGCTACAACGAGTCTGAATTTGCCCTCCTTCTTTAAACTGTATTGGGGGCCGATACGATTGAAAGATGTGGAAGAACAGGTATCAATAAGTTACTGCTTAAAATTCCATGCTGGAACTTTATGGTAAATAAGAGGACTTTGGTTGTAGTTTGGGCACTCGGTCTCCAAAAGGTTCGCCATTACTGCTCTAGAGCTTACACGGATTGGTAGCCTTGAACTAACAAAAAAAGTGCAATGCCTTTTATAAGGGCTATTAAGCCCTTTGACATTTATAGAGACAATTTTAATCCCCATATCTTTTCAAACAAGCATTAACTGGATGGAAACGCTCCCAAGCTACCATAACCCCTATTACACTCCCTCCAACTGACAGAGGAGCGCCTCGACAGCGGAGAATCGGATGGATCTTTCCCCCTGTATGGCGATGCTGGAGGGGAGTTAGTGCATCATCCCATTCACCACCATCATGGGCCTTCTCTGTTCTATTGGTATTTTAAAGAACCATTGTTTTGCCTATTTTATTTTTGCATTTGATTTCCTTTTGAATGCCCATTGACAAAATTATGCACAAAAAAAATTACAAGAAAATACAAACCATAAATAATATAATTTTATGAATAAAGTAACGATAAACATTTACAAAAATATGTAAAAATGCTGGGGGGGGGGGCAGATTCACTTACACTACCTCGCTCATTTAAAGGAACCATCAAAACTAAACATTATAAACCAGGGACACTTACTTATAAATCCAGACACGGTGTTATCCATGGGCTCCTTCTTTATAAAATCTAATTATATTGTATATATACCATACCATATGGGAACAAGCACAATAGGAACAGGAAAAAAACAATGTTGTTAACTAGTACTGTAAGACAAGCAATGAACAAGAAGGAGAAGGCATTTGAGTTACCAAAATGCGGCGTTACAGGATAGTAGAGAGAAAAATAAATTCTGTAAAACACAGATAGAGGCAGCAAAGATTAAAGATGAAAGATTATTTCAATTATTTTACAAATATATAAATAGAAACTAAAAATGGAGAGTGTTGGCTCTTTGAGGAATAACTTGGGGGTCATGGTGAAGGGGAATGAGGAAAGGACCAATCTATGGAATGTCACTTTTTCAATTTCCACAAATCGGAAAATATAATGGGAAATGACATGATGAGGAATAATGTAAATCCGCCATTAAATATCAGCTGTTTAACCCAGGAAGAGGTGCAGCGCCACCTCAACACCACTAAAATAGACAAATCACCAGGCCCAGATTGCATACACCATCGGGTACTGCATGAATTATGTACTGTGATAGACAGACCATTATTTTGAAAATTTGAGGAATCATTAAGGACAGGTTCTGTTCCACAGGACTGGTGTATAGAAAATGTGGTTCCGATATTTAAAAAAGGGTCAAAAAGTGATCCTGGAAACTATAGACCTGTGAGTCTAACATCAGTTGTTGGGAAAACACTTGAGGGTTTATTAGAGATGCAATCCTGGAGTATCTCACTGTTCATAACCTTACAGCACAGTATCAACATGGGTTTATGAGGGACTGGTTCTGTCAGACTAATCTGATCAGCTTCTATGAGGAGCTAAGTTCCAGACTAGACCTGGGGAAGGCTGTGGATGTTGTATATTTTCTTGCCTTTACCAAGGCATTTGATACAGTGCTGCATAAAAGATTACTCTTATAAAAAGGTTACTCCCATAAAATGAAACTTCTAGGACTAGGGGACATTTTCTGTATTTGGGTAAACAAATGGCTTAGTGATAGAATGCAGAGGGTCGTCATTAATGGCACATTGTCAGATTAGGTTAAAGTTACTAGTGGGGTGCCAAAGGAGTCAGTATTGGGTCTATTTATTTTAATATTTTTATTTATGACCTCATAGAGGGTTTACAAATTAGAGTTTCAATATGTGCAGATGATACTAAGATGTGTAAAGTATTTAATACAGAGGAGGATAGTATAATAACAGAGGGATTTGTGGAAACTGGAGACCTGGGCTGACAAATGGAAGAGGAGGTTTAATATAGATAAATGTATGGTTAGGTACTTGGATGTAGAAATAAAAAGTATGATTATGGGGCTCATTTACTTGCCTGGTCCAATCGCGATCCTGCAGCGTGTTGTCCGACGAGGATTCGGGTCTGCTGGGATTCACTAAGGTCGTGCGCCCGATATCCAGCTGCTGTGCGGAGGTCCGACCGAGTTCACCTTCTTCTTCCTGGTGCACGTGAGTGCTTGATCTTGCGACACAAATTCTGCCTTTTTCCGAATCCGTCGGGTTGTCCGACGGCCACGGCCCCAGATTTCTGGCGCGTGAAAGCCAAAAACCGCCACAATCCGATCGCGTGCGCCAAAAACCCGGGTCAATTTAGCACAAAATGGAAATATTCTGGAAACCTGACGAAAGTGCGGTGTTTGGACCCTTAGTAAATGAGCCCCTATGTGTTAAATCATAATTTTTGTGGTAAAACTGACAGAGAAAAACACTTGAGGGTATTGGTGGATAGTAAACTCAATTTTAGTGATCAATGCCAGGCGTCTGCTGCTAAAGAAAATAAAATTATGGAATGTATCAAAAGAGGAATAGATTATCACAGTGTAGTGTCAACACCCAATATGCTATTTCAGAGGTGGCGGAGATGGCACTCGGAGACCTCTCTGTGGGCGCTCGGGCTGTCTCCCAGGCACAGAGTTTGCCTAACATGACACCTTCCTGCAGTCTCAGGCAGTCCAAGTAGTGACCCATCCTGTGCTGCTTGGTCCTGTCTGAAGAGTGAAGGGGTGTGGACAGGGTCGGATTGAAGCTCAAAGATTCTGGTAGCAATAAGTTTGCCTAAATTGCCGTGTTGGCACTTTGGGAAAAGCTTATGTGTTTTAGGTCTCATTTTGGGCACTCGCTCTCTAAAAGTTTCGCCATCACTGTGCTATTTAAACTCTCCTCAACCCCATGTTGACCTACCTACATGTACCTTATTAACATGCCACTTTATACCCATCATAACCATGGCTAGATGCTAGGTACAACCCTAGCCAGTCATAACCAGGGCTAGTTTCTAGGGACACCCCGGGCCAATCATAACCATGGCTGGCTGCTATGAACATCATTTGGTGGATTGTCTATTCAGTGGAAATCTGGCAATATGTCCAGGTTGTGCGACCGAACACAAACCCTAAACCCTAATGTCGGGTCTGCTCATCTCTAGTTTTGACTAAATGGGCCATAGAATCCTACAGTGTCCTTTGAACGTGCAACAAAAGTTTTATACAGTTTCTAAAGATTTGTTGTCTCTTCAAAAATGTTTGCATTTTCTAAACATATATTTAAATTATGTAATATATAATGTTACTGTAGCTATTCAAAAATCTTCATGATATAAAATAGTTATCAAAAGCCATAAATTCACTATACCACCAAGCACAATATTTAGGGAAATGTAGAATTTCAAAGCCTTTCTCTATGCTGTGGCAGCCAGTTGTTAATCTCGCTGACAGAAGATAAACTTCAATATTTAAGCAATAAAAGTGATCTTCATCTATCACAGCATATAAATGACTCTGAGGTGCAGTACTGGATGTCCAGGCTTTGAATTATCAACACTGCCACAGGAGCTAAGAAACCATTTAAATAAATAGCTAACATATCTTAGTCAGGAAGAAAAATGCCACCCCTGTAGATTGTTCTTTATCAAGATCTTTCTCATTGTCTCACTGGGTGAAATAAAGTCTTACAAAACAGGCAATAATTTTTTAGTAAAATTTACAGTGGTACAGGTCTATTAAGAATTTTGATGATTAAACTTTAGGGATTAAAGGGGTTGTCTTGGAATAATAAAATGTTATATATGGCTGGAGGGGGGGGGCTATAAAAACAATAAACCACTCATGCTCACCTCCTCAGGCACTACCTTTTAGTCACGTCAGGTCTCTGTTTGTATACAGAGCCTGGTGGCCATCCCAACCACAGCCATTTGCCTGCTACAGCAGTGAATGGGAGCGGGGGGAGAGGTGAGTATAGGTGGTCTATTGTTTTTAACCCCACTTTCCCCAGTCATGTATAACAATATTTTTATTCCCTGTCAACCTATTTAAACTTTAATAATTTCTGCATTAAAAAAAAATGTAATTTTTATCAGAGAAAAATTAAAGAGCACTTTTCAAGTTTTTTGTAATGTGGAAGGCAGGATATTTAGGTAAATTAACAATATACACCTATTAAATGTGCTACACCAATATCTTGAAATGTAATGTTATGTGTAATTGCTAAAAAAAAATGTCTTCTACTTCATCGGACAGAGATTCCGGTCCATAAAACAGAAGCAAATTAAGGGTCATGTGATCTATAACTGTCCTATCTGTATGCGCTACCTTTCAGGACCTTATGACAATATTCAGTCATATTACTGTCACCCCCCTGTACTGCAATGGGGAAGCTGTGAAAAGATGTCGACACTACAGGTAAATGACAATAATAAAAGTTAATTCTATAATAAGGTCCTGGAAGGTTTTGTACCCTTTGAAAAATGCTGCAATTTTTACATGTTTGCAGTAAATGAAGAGATGGCCAATCTCCCTGATAAAATATATTATTTTTTTCAGAATTCTATTTACAGTAAAAATATAAATTATCTGTAGGTATATATGACAGTAATACAACTGAATATTGTCATAAGGTCCTGAAAGGTAGAGGATGCAGATTGGACAGTTAGAGATCACATGACTAGAGATGAGCGAACATACTCGTCCGAGCTTGATGCTCGTTCGAGCATTAGCGTACTCGAAACTGCTCGTTGCTCGGACGAATACTTCGCCCGCTCGAGAAAATGGCAGCTCCCGCCGTTTTGCTTTTTGGCGGCCAGAAACAGAGCCAATCACAAGCCAGGAGACTCTGCACTCCACCCAGCATGACGTGGTACCCTTACACGTCGATAGCAGTGGTTGGCTGGCCAGATCAGGTGACCCTGGGATAGACTAGCCGCTGCCCGCGCTGCTCGGATCATTCTGTGTCTGGATGCCGCTAGGGAGAGAGCTGCTGCTGGTCAGGGAAAGCGTTAGGGTGTTCTATTAGCTTACTGTTAGGCAGGAGTGATTCAACAAGAACCCAACAGCCCTTCTTAGGGCTACAATAACGTTATACTTTTCTTTTTTTTTATTTGCAGCTAGTACCATATTGTGAGGAATTTGCAGGGGGACTTGCTACCGTTGTGTTTAGCTCTTAGTGACACACATACCCACCTCAAACACCAAAGTGGGAAAAATTATTAGGGGTTTGATTTCAATTAGGCACAGTCTGGCAGTTTCTTTTTATTTTACGTTTATTTTATCATAACTCAGCATCATCTCATCAGTGTGCTTTCATACTTGGCTAGAAAATAGCCAAAGGAGAATCCAAACGGCTTACTTGCGCCTACAATAGCGTTATATATATTTTATTTCTGGTTGATCTGCTGGTGGCTGTCCTTGCTGCAGTGCATATACTAGCCAATTGTCAGGAATTTGGAGTGAGACTTGCGACCGCTGTGTTTAGCGCTTAGTGACGCACATATCCATCGCAAAGACCGAAGTGGGAAAATTTATTAGGGGTTTGATTTCAATTAGGCACAGTCTGGCAGTTTCTTTTTATTTTACGTTTATTTTTTCATAACTCAGCGTCATCTCATCAGTGTGCTTTCATACTTGGCTAGAAAATAGCCAAAGGAGAATCCAAACGGCTTACTTACGCCTACAATGGCGTTATATATATTTTATTTTTGGTTGATCTGCTGGTGGCTGTCCTTGCTGCAGTGCATATACTAGCCAATTGTCAGGAATTTGGAGTGAGACTTGCGACCGCTGTGTTTAGCGCTTAGTGACGCACATATCCATCGCAAAGACCGAAGTGGGAAAATTTATTAGGGGTTTGATTTCAATTAGGCACAGTCTGGCAGTTTCTTTTTATTTTACGTTTATTTTATCATAACTCAGCGTCATCTCATCAGTGTGTTTTCCTACTTGGCTAGAAAATAGCCAAAGGAGAATCCAAACGGCTTACTTACGCCTACAATAGCGTTATATATATTTTATTTCTGGTTGATCTGCTGGTGGCTGTCCTTGCTGCAGTGCATATACTAGCCAATTGTCAGGAATTTGGAGTGAGACTTGCGACCGCTGTGTTTAGCGCTTAGTGACGCACATATCCATCGCAAAGACCGAAGTGGGAAAATTTATTAGGGGTTTGATTTCAATTAGGCACAGTCTGGCAGTTTCTTTTTATTTTACGTTTATTTTATCATAACTTAGCGTCATCTCATCAGTGTGCTTTCCTACTTGGCTAGAAAATAGCCAAAGGAGAATCCAAACGGCTTACTTACGCCTACAATAGCGTTATATATATTTTATTTCTGGTTGATCTGCTGGTGGCTGTCCTTGCTGCAGTGCATATACTAGCCAATTGTCAGGAATTTGGAGTGAGACTTGCGACCGCTGTGTTTAGCGCTTAGTGACGCACATATCCATCGCAAAGACCGAAGTGGGAAAATTTATTAGGGGTTTGATTTCAATTAGGCACAGTCTGGCAGTTTCTTTTTATTTTACGTTTATTTTTTCATAACTCAGCGTCATCTCATCAGTGTGCTTTCATACTTGGCTAGAAAATAGCCAAAGGAGAATCCAAACGGCTTACTTATGCCTACAATAGCGTTATATATATTTTATTTCTGGTTGATCTGCTGGTGGCTGTCCTTGCTGCAGTGCATATACTAGCCAATTGTCAGGAATTTGGAGTGAGACTTGCGACCGCTGTGTTTAGCGCTTAGTGACGCACATATCCATCGCAAAGACCGAAGTGGGAAAATTTATTAGGGGTTTGATTTCAATTAGGCACAGTCTGGCAGTTTCTTTTTATTTTACGTTTATTTTTTCATAACTCAGCGTCATCTCATCTGGCATAGCAGTGTGCTTTCATACTTGGCTAGAAAATAGCCATAGCAATAGGATAGCATTGTTTGGCTTTAAAAACTAAAAAACACAAAAAAAAAACTAAAAAACACAAAAAAAAAACTAAAAAACACAAAAAAACACAAAAAAAAGTAAAAAAAAAATTAAAGTTATAACTTTCATTTTCAAAATGTTTAACCCGAGGGCTAGGGGTAGAGGACGAGGGCGGGGACGTGGGCGTCCAACTACTGCAGGGGTCAGAGGCCGTGGTCCTGGGCGGGGTGAGACACCACCTGCTGATGAGGGAGCAGGGGAACGCCGCAGAGCTACACTCCCTAGGTTCATGTCTGAAGTTACTGGGACTCGTGGTAGAGCACTGTTGAGGCCAGAACAGTGCGAACAGGTGATGTCGTGGATTGCCGACAATGCTTCGAGCAATTTGTCCACCAGTCAGTCTTCCACGCAGTCCACCCATGTCACCGAAATCGGCACTCCTCCAGCTCCTGCACCTCAGCCTCCTCCCCCCCAGTCTGCCCCCTCCCAGGAAAATTTGGCATTTGAACTGGCATACTCTGAGGAACTGTTTTCTGGACCCTTCCCACAGTCACAAACCACTTGTCCGGTTGCTGCTGAGCAATTTTCCGATGCCCAGGTTTTCCACCAGTCGCAGTCTGTGGGTGATGATGACCTTCTTGACGTAGTGGAAGAAGTGTGTAAAGAGGTGTCCGACGATGAGGAGACACGGTTGTCAGACAGTGGTGAAGTTGTTGTCAGGGCAGGAAGTCCAAGGGGGGAGCAGACTGAGGGATCGGAGGATGATGAGGTGACAGACCCAAGCTGGGTTGAGAGGCCGGGTGAACACAGTGCTTCTGAGACGGAGGAGAGTCCTCGACCAGAACAGGTTGGAAGAGGCAGTGGTGGGGCCAGACGGAGAGGCAGGGCCAGAGCAGGTGCATCAGCGCCAAATGTGTCACGTAGTTAACCTCCCGTGGCGAGGGCTCCCGCTGCGAGGGCTAGATTTTCAGAAGTCTGGAGGTTCTTTAAGGAAACACCGGATGACCGACGGACTGTGGTGTGCAACCTTTGCCAAACCAGGATCAGCAGGGGTTCCACCACTACTAGCTTAACTACCACCAGTATGCGCAGGCATATGAATGCTAAACACCCCACTCAGTGGCACCAAGCCCGTTCACCTCCGGCCCTGCACACCACTGCTCCTTCCCCTTTTTCAGCTGATAGTCAGCCCCCTGCCCAGGACCCTGGCACAAAAACCCCATCGTCGCCTCCACGATCCTCCACAGCATCCACCAGCGTTCAGCTCTCCATACCCCAGACGCTGGAGCGGAAACGGAAATATAGTGCAACCCACCCGCACACGCCCAAGCCCTTAATGTCCACATCTCCAGATTGCTTAGCCTGGAGATGCTGCCCTATAGGCTAGTAGAGACCGAGGCCTTTCGCAACCTCATGGCGGCGGCCGCCCCTCGGTATTCGGTCCCCAGCCGCCACTACTTTTCCCGTTGTGCCGTCCCAGCCCTGCACCAGCACGTGTCAGACAACATCATCCGTGCCCTGACCAACGCCGTTTCTGACAAGGTCCACCTGACCACAGACACGTGGACGAGTGCTGCCGGGCAGGGCCACTATATATCGCCGACAGCACATTGGGTTAACTTGGTGGAGGCTGGGACCGAGTCTGACCCTGCGGCTGGTCATATACTGCCGACGCCGAGGATTGCGGGGCCTACCTCGGTCCAGGTCTTTCAGGCCTACTATGCCTCCTCCTCCTCCCACCCCTCCTCCACCTCCTCCTCCGAACTACCATCCGTGGGCATGCCGCCATCAGTCGGTAGCTCTAGGCACAGCAGCAGTGCCGTCGCTAAGCGACAGCAGGCGGTGCTCAAACTGCTGAGCCTAGGCGATAAAAGGCACACCGCCCAAGAGCTATTACAGGGCATCACGGCGCAGACTGATCTGTGGCTGGCACCGCTGAACCTGAAGCAAGGCATGGTTGTGTGTGACAACGGCCGTAACCTGGTGGCGGCTCTGCCTGGCCCATGTGTTAAATCTCATAGTTCAGCGTTTCCTCAAGACATACCCCAATCTGTCTGATTTGCTCGCGAAGGTGCGCCGCATCTGTGCGCATTTCAGGAAGTCCAGCACAGATGCTGCCACTCTCAGGGCAGCGCAGCGCCACCTCCAACTGCCCGCTCACCGACTGTTGTGCGACGTGCCCACGAGGTGGAATTCAACATTAACCATGTTATCCAGAGTTTACCAGCAGCGCAGAGCAATTGTAGACTGCCAGATGTCAACTTCCACCAGAACTGGTAGTCAGGTCAGTCAGCTTCCTCAAGTCTACAATGAGGAGTGGACGTGGATGTCTGATATCTGTCAGGTGCTGAGTAACTTCGAGGAGTCAACACAGATGGTCAGTGGCGATGCCGCCATCATCAGCCTTACCATCCCGCTGCTTGGCCTGTTGAAAAACTCTCTGATCAGCATGAAGTCGGAAGCTTTGCGCTCGTCACAAGAGACGGGGGAAGAAGATTCCCTTGTTGATAGCCAAAGCACCCTTAGGTCTGTTTCTCAGCGCATATCGGAGGAGGTGGAGGTGGAGGAGGATGAGGAGGAAGAGGAGGAGAATGTTGGCGAGACACAAGAGGGGACCATTGTTGAGTCCTCCACTGTTCAGCGTGTATGGGCAGAAGAAGAGGAGTTGGAGGAGTTGGAGGAGGAGGAAATGGACAGTCAGGCCAGTGAGGGGAGTGAATTCTTACGCGTTGGTACTCTGGCGCATATGGCAGATTTCATGCTAGGCTGCCTATCCCGTGACCCTCGCGTTCAAAGAATTTATTCCAGCACCGATTACTGGGTATTCACTCTCCTGGACCCACGGTACAAGCAAAATCTTTCCACTCTCATCCCTGGAGAGGAAAGGAGTGTGAGAATGCATGAATACCAGCAGGCCCTGGTGCACAAGCTGAAACAGTATTTCCCTTCTGACAGCGCTAGCGGCAGAGTGCGTAGTTCTGCGGGACAAGTAGCGAGGGAGAGTAGGCGAGCAGGCAGCTTGTCCAGCACTGGCAAGGGTACGCTTTACAAGGCTTTTGCCAGCTTTATGTCACCCCAGCAAGACACTGTCACCTGTCCCCAGTCTCGGCAGAGTAGGGCTGATCTTTACAGAAAGATGGTGAGGGAGTACGTAGCTGACCATACCATCGTCCTAAATGATCACACAGCTCCCTACAACTACTGGGTTTCAAAGCTGGACATGTGGCACGAACTGGCGCTGTACGCCTTGGAGGTTCTTGCCTGCCCTGCCGCTAGCGTCTTGTCCGAGCGGGTTTTCAGTGCAGCTGGTGGCATCATCACCGATAAGCGTACACGCCTGTCGACTGACAGCGCTGACAGGCTGACGCTTATTAAGATGAATAAATCCTGGATTTCTCATAATTTCCAATCTCCACCAGGTGAAGGAAGCTCAACCTGAATAATTTATCCACTCCTCCTCCTCCTCATTTTCCTCCTTCTCCTCCTCTTTGTACACTAAAGCAGAGGAAACTGGCTATTTTTTGACAGGGCCCACTGGCTCTAGCTATAGTACTTTATGCATTTAATTTTTCTGGAGGGCCACCTACCCGGTCCTCTGTTTTAAACAATTTTTGGGAGTGCCACATACTGGCACTCAATCTATTTCATTTTTCTGGAGGGCCACCTACCTGCTCCTCTGGTTTGAAAACTTTTTTGGACTGCCACATACAGGCACTCAATCTATTTCATTTTTCTGGAGGGCCACCTACCTGCTCCTCTGGTTTGAAAACTTTTTTGGACTGCCACATACAGGCACTCAATCTATTTCATTTTTCTGGAGGGCCACCTACCTGCTCCTCTGGTTTGAAAACTTTTTTGGACTGCCACATACAGGCACTATCCAAATTAAATTGTCTCCATAGCAGCCTCCACATGTTGTCTCCATTGCTACCTCCAAAAGTCGTCCATATAGCTGCCTCCATACATCGTCCCCTTATCAAACGAGGTGTGTCAGGCAGAAATTTGGGTTGTTTTCATGGATTCCACATCAAAGTTGTTAACTTTGTCGCCACCCTGCTGTGTTATCCCCAAAATATACTGGCAAACTTTTATCATTTACCAATATTATTTCAGCGCTTCTTGCGCATCTGTTTACATTCCCCTCACCCGCCATATCCTAAACTTATAAGAACGCTACTACACTTGATCTTATACAAAAGGTTCTCTTAGAAGTGCTGTTTGGGGAGTAGCCTAGAGACAGGGGCTTGGATTGGCGAAAGCTCGCCTGGCAGCGGAGCGCCAGCTCCATGCGCATCATGCGCTTCTTGCGCATCTGTTTACATTCCCCTCACCCGCCATATCCCAAACTTATAAGAACGCTACTACACTTAACTTGGTGCAGGCTGGGACCGAGTCTGACCCTGGGGCTGGTCATATACTGCCGACGCAGAGGATTGCGGGGCCTACCTCGGTCCAGGTCTCAAAGGCCTAGTATACCTCCTCCTCCTCCCACCCCTCCTCCACCTCCTCCTCCTCCGAATTACCATCCGTGGCCATGGCGCCATCAGTCGGTAGCTCTAGGCACAGCAGCAGTGCCGTCGCTAAGCGACAGCAGGCGGTGCTCAAACTGCTGAGCCTAGGCGATAAAAGGCAAACCGCCCAAGAGCTATTACAGGGCATTCCACATCAAACTTGTTAACTTTGTCGCCACCCTGCTGTGTAATCCACAAAATATACTGGCAAACTTTTATCATTTACCGATATTATTTCAGCGCTTCTTGCGCATCTGTTTACATTCCCCTCACCCGCCATATCCCAAACTTATAAGAACGCTACTACACTTGATCTTATACAAAAGGTTCTTAGAAGTGCTGTTTGGGGAGTAGCCTAGAGACAGGGGTTTGGATTGGCGAAAGCTCGCTTGGCAGCGGAGCGCCAGCTCCATGCCAAGATCCAACTAACATAGTTTTAACTGCAGCACCTTTAATCTACTACTAGTTCACTGCCTCCATACATGGTCCCCTTATCAAACGAGCTGTGTCAGGCAGAATTTTGGGTTGTTTTCATGGCTTCCATGTTAACTTTGTCTCCACCCTGCTGTGTAATCCACAAAATATACTGGCAAACTTTTATCATGTACCGATATTATTTGAGCGCTTCTTGCTCACCTCCTTTGGTTCCTCTCTGCCACCCATTGGTTTGAAGCCTGAGTCCATTTAGGGTATGTCGCCATGCCACTCTCTAGCCTGCAGCTGCTGCCGCTGCCTCTGCATGCCGTCCCCTATAGTGTCAGGGTCAATTATTGGATGTTTTAGATGCTATCTTGCTTCATTCTGTCACTCTGTCATGGTCATGCTGTTGCCCATAGTTTTGGCATAATGGTGTGATTAAGCAGCCTCAGAGGCATCCATGCATGCTGCCCCTGCTGTTTCCTGTCCATTTCCGTGGTGTTTCCATCCTTTTCTGAGGTTCCCAGGTGTTTGGCCAAGCTTCCCTGTGCAGAGCCTTGGTCCCCTTGAAAAATGCTCGAGTCTCCCATTGACTTCAATGGGGCTCGTTATTCGAGACGAGCACTCGAGCATCAGGAAAAGTTCGTCTCGAATAACGAGTACCCGAGCATTTTAGTGCTCGCTCATCTCTACACATGACCCTTAATCTACTTCCATTTTATGGACATGCCTCTCTCCTCATCTTTACAGATCAACACCCCTGTCTCCTCATTTTAAACCTATATATACATATGTTTATATGTATGTAAATGAGGAGAGAGGGATGTTAATCTGTAAAGAAAATGGTTTCCAAAACTTTCCAAGATTTACATCCTGGGTGCTTTGAAAGGACCTAATTATAAGTATTCGTCATTGTCATGATTAATGTGTATGACAGCTGTTATGACAGCTGGGCCACTGCTTTCCAACACCATTGTACTTATCTACAGAAAAAAGGATATTCTCTAATGATTACCCTAAATGCTATTCTATCTGAATGCTAAATGTACAGGAGACTTAGGAGAATATTATATTAACATTGTGACAAATGCAAAAATGAAGTTGTTATTTTTATTTAACGACTTGCCTGCTAAGAAGCTCCCCTTATTCTTACTTTCAGCAAGAACACTGTCACCTAGAATGAATTGTATGCTAATGTAACTGGCAAAAGATCTAGTGTTGGAAGGGACAGCTCCATAATTTGAATGTGTCTTGTCAAGCAGAGATTTGGATGTTGTTTAATTTAGCACTGACTGCCGCTGCCGCTTTGCCTGTCAATGGAGGCTGCAAAATAAAGAATGCAATGAAATATAAAGGAAGGCATAACATAGTTTTCCTCAAAAGTAATCTATCCCACTATACATAAAAAAGGATGGAAATTTAAGTGCAATTTCTTGCTCAAAACATATATAAGACATGAAAATTTACAAAACAACGGATTTGTTTAGGAAGCTCTAATACTTTGGTAGGCCAACAAATCAATTTAACTAAGGAAAAAATTATGCTTAATGGCAGATGGTTGCAAATAATAACAACTTTCATTTTTGGCTGTCAATGAAAGCATATGTTCCTTTGGTGACTTTTATCCCTTCAGGCATCCAATTTTCCCGGAATTGTTAGTGTCCCAAGAGAAATGACAACGCTGGTTTTTAATACCATCATACATTAGGAGTAAATACGGTGCTATTTTTATTCATGGTTCAGCTTCATGTTTTAATATTTGCCTGCTACTAAATGGGCCTTGTAAGAAACTGATTAACTGTGCACGTAACTGAGCCAACTTGGACACAAGCTGTGTGTATAGATATATATATATATATAGATATATATAAGCACAAGCTTATTACAGTACTTTCTGTTAAAGGTGCTTAAATACATACGGCAAGAGCCAGCCAATTGACAGCTGTCACGGGTGCTCCTTCATCCTCTCTCCCGACGATCTGTGTGCCTCCCTGTGCCCCCTCTTCCCTGCTGCAGCCTCACTCACCTGTCCGCGTTCCACCGCCGGTCTCCTCATTCGGGCATGTGTGTCCCTGCCTCAGAGGGCGAGTGTGTCGGCGTTCTGAGATTTAAAGGGCCAGCGCGCCGATAATTGCCGCAGGCCGGCTGCCCATTCTGTTAAATTCCCAACCCATCCTGTGTCCCCTGCCGGATCTTTGTGCTCTATGCCTCTGAGAAGGCTGTTTCCTACTGCTTGTGTGATTTCCTTTGTGATGCTTAGCTACGTTCCTGACCTTCATATTCATGCCTTGCAAGCCAAAAAGCTTGTTACATACCCATGATACCCTGGTCACAGATTTTTCTCTAGTTTGGGTTAAAAATAAAAGGAAATCCAACACATGGATGCAGTATTGTGCACAAAACATGCTTACACACTGTTGTATGTCTCCTGAAACGTGTCCATTCTTTTGTGATCTTCTAATGGCCTCATTTTGAAGAGAATTGTTTTTAAACTTATGCAAATAAGCCTCAGGTGCATCCATGTGGTTGGTTACCTGTAACTAAGAGTACTTCCCATATCCAAAAGTCATGACTGTAAGAGAGATTTGTTGGAGACAGTATTATTTTAGAGTCCCTATTGTTGTAAGAGAGTGTCAGTTGTATTATACCACTGTGGAGGGCACAGGCCTGTGTTTGATCTATCGCTGTACTCTACATGTTGAGATTTAGGTGCTTACTACATTGTGAAAGCACCTTAAAGGCACTGAGGGGATGAGGGAGCAGTATCATCAAAAGTTTAGTTTCATTTATCATATTTAAGAACAAAGATGAGAAATGCAGTTTTTAAAAGTTGTATATATTTACTTCTTATTTTTGAAACTGTGTTTGCAGCCACACTGGAGGCACACGCTTCCTCCCGTTACTGTGTTTTGGAGTTAATTGAGAAACGTCACTAATTATTACACTGTCCAAGTGTTGGCTAGAACTGCATATTGAGAATAATCTTTGTACAGTGGGGGAAAGTATTTAGTCAGTCACCAATTGCGCAAGTTCACCCACTTAAAACAATGAAGTATACCTCAGCAATGAGAGAGAAAATGTGAAAACAAATCCAGAAAAATCACATTGCCTGATTTTTAAAGAATTTATTTACAAGTTATGTTTGAAAATAAGTATTTTTTAACCTACAAACAAGCAAGATTTCTGGCTTTCACAGACATGTTACTTCTTCTTTAAGAGGTTCCTCTGTACTCCACACATTGGGGCAGATTTATCCAGCTGTCTGAAAGTAAGAATATTTTCCAGTTGCACTGTTAAAATGAAAGCTGAGCTGTGATTGGTTGCCATTGGCAACTAGAAATATTCTGACTTTCAGACAGCTTGATAAATCTGCCCCATTATCTGTAGTAATGGCTCCTGTTTGATCTTGTGATCAGTATAACAGACCCCTGTCCACAACCTCAGTGACACTCCAAACTCCACTATGGTGAAGAGGAAAGAGCTGTCGAAAGACAACAGAAACAAAATTTTAGACCTGCACCTGACTGGTAAGACTGAATCTGCAATAGGCAAGCAACTAGGTGTGAAGAAATCAACTATGGGAGCAATAATTAGAAAATGGAAGACATACAAGATCACTGATAATCTGACGATCAGGGGCTTCACACAAGATCTCACTTCATGGTGATCAAAATGATCACAAGAAAGCTGAGTAAAAAGCCCAGAACCACATAGGAGTTCCTTGTGAATGACCTGGAGAAAGCTGGGACCAGCATAACAAAGGCTACAGTAGCAGTAACGCTACGCCACCAAGGACTCAGATCTTGCAGTCCCAGACGTGTCCTCCTCCTGCATAAGCCAGTGCATATCCAGGCCAGTTTGAAATTTGTTAGAGAAAATTTGGATGTTCGAGAAGGACAGGGAGGATTTAAAAAAACATGACATCTGTTTAAAATCAGGCCTGCAGCTGTTAACAGGTTGTGGATGATATTGTAGCGTAAGTGCATTCACCTTAATGGAACTTTAACCCCTTAAGGACACATCTCATTTTCACCCTTGGGACATAGCCCAATTTTTCAAATCAATTTACAATCCAGACGTAACTCTCACTGCACCACGCATGCGCATGGACGCACGGACTGGAGCCATCCTAGCCTTCCTAACAAGACGCCGAACAAGAATGCTGAGATTCCACGGTGCCATTCACAGCGTCCTCATATACCACATTGACGGAACAGGACCGTAAAAACCTTACGGTAGGATAAAACTACAACCCTAAGGAAAATAGATGGGTGTTCCAAGCACATAGCAACAAACCGTGAGTTGAGTGCCATATTATCCATAACATCATATTATTAGTGGGTTACCTTGCAATATAATATTACTGCTATTTGTCTAATCACCTGCTACAGAAATAGGGCCCTATATTCGGTGAGCATGAGCCTCCTCAAACTCATGAGCCCCTCAAACATAAATGGTTATGTGTTCATAAAAAAAATAACTGTGCACATATTTTTAAATATTTAATTATTTTTTATTCATTTTTTTTATCTTACTTTTATTATTTAATGAGATTTACTGCATAAACTTGGAAAACGTGGAAAGAAGAAATCGCGATCATGTTGTTTCGATAATAGACTTCACCATCATTTTTGCAGACATTCTTCATTTGGAATCTACTAGATATTTATGCATTTTATGTAATTTGTTGTACCATACATGTTTTTAGGTAACAAAATTAAATATTACTGTATAAACTTGTGAATAAGTAGTCTGAGATCCACTCTCTCACATTTCTATAATTCACTTTCGTTAAGGTTACTTCCCCTTTTTTGGCATAAAAGGTTTTTGTGGTGGCACTTGTGACTGGATGTTAAATTGATAATTGCCTCTAAAAGTTTTACAACTTTTCAAATCTGTCTTTCTCGCGATATGCAGTTACAACTTTGGAAAACTTTATATTTACTGAGTTTATTTTCAGACAGTTTTTTCATGACATGTTCTTGTACTTCAAATTAATGCCATATTTTAGTTGAAAGTTTTTGCACTTATTTATAAAAAATGGAAATTCGGTAAAGATTTTGAAAAATCATCGATTTTCTTATTTCTAAATGTTCTGCTCTTCATGCAGTTAGTCTAACTGCACAAATTGGTTGCTAACTAACATTAACCATATGACAGCTTTATGCTGCTTTTTATACTTTATTTTATTTTTTATGAGGACGTTAGGAGGCTTACAGTGATTTTGTAATTTTTGAATAAATTTCAGATTTATTTTTTTTAGAGGAGAATTCATCTTTGTGAGGGTTTTCAATGTTCTATTTATTAGAAACTCCCCACAAATTGCCCCTTTATAAATCTGCACCCCTCAAACTATTCAAAACAGCCTCTGGTAAGCTTGTTAACCCTTTAGGCATCTTACAAGAATTAAAACAAAATGGAGGTTCTATTTGAAACTTTAAAATTTTGATAATATAATGATTATTTAGTCCTATAATTTACACGTTTATGCAAGATAAAATGAGAAAACACGTCTCAGATTTTGTTGTGCAGTTGCGAGTATGGCAATACCCCACTTGCAGTTGTAAACTACGTTAAAGGCGCGCAACAGAGAGCAAAACAGAATTAGCCACTGAGCTTTTAAATGGCAGATTTTGATGACGTTGTTTTCAGGTGTCATTATGCATTTAGAAAGTTCCAGGGGTAGCAGAACAGTGACCCACTTTATAAATAATCCTATTTTCAAACTACACCACCCAGAGAATTTATCAGATGTTTTATAGAAAGTAATTACATTGGCTTGTGTAAGTGAAAATCTTTGCTTTGGTCCCTAAATTTGTATATTTAGAAGGGGTTAAAGTAAATGCACCCCATTTGTTACTCAGTTTCTATAGAATGCAGTAATATCCCACACATGTCACAAACTACTGTATGGGTACACAATGTGGAGGGAAGGAGCGTCTATGGCTTTTGGAGGGCAGATTTAGCTGGAACAGATTTCAGATGCTATGTCCCATTAGCTGAGGCTCTAAGATAGTAGGGCTGTAAAAACCTTCAAAGAATAGCAACATTTTAAAATCCAGACCCCTCAAGGAATGCAGTAACACTATATTTGCAATACCGTTTATTAGCTTTTTTTGTGGTGACATGCAAAAAAAAAATCTATTTTGTAATTGATTTTTCCTTTTTATTTTAGCACAGCTAACGTGTTACTTATGTTCTATGGGTCAGAACGATTATGGCAATATCCTATTTATATAGTCTCTTTATGTTTGACTTTGACTACAGGATAAATCCCTTGATTTTGCATTGCTGTCTAATAAGCATCTTAACGTTTTTATCATTTTGTGGATTGAGCTGTCTTAGAGCTTACTTTTGCAGGGAATAGCTGTACTTTTTATTGGTATCATGCAGGGGCAAATGTGACTTTATGTTTGGTTGGAAGCGCAAAAATCATAATTTTGCTGTGTTTTTTATTTATTTTTTTAAGACATTTGCCATATGGGTTCAGTCATTGTATTTTATTGTAAGGGTTTGTTAAAGGGGTTGTCCGAGTTTTGAAAAAAAAAATATATGTGGCCGGGAGCGGGCTGACTAAAATAATAAAGCTGTACTTACCTTCCGGTGCCCTCCCGTATCCAGCGCATTCAGCTTCCGGCCGGACACGACAACCTTCCGGCCCCCATACACAATGCTGTGTATAGGGACGGATAGGCGTACCCGGCCACGGCCGGCCGGAAGCTGAATGCTTGTTTGTTTACATGGCGCCCGGACCGGAGCGACAGCAGCGCTAGATACGGGAGGGCACCGGAAGGTAAGTACAGCTCCCGGCCACATATATATTTTTTTCAAAACTCGGACAACCCCTTTAAGGATGTGGTGATACAGAATATAGTGATTTTCGCTTCTTATTGTGTTTGGGAATTTTAGACTATTTTTTTTACTTTTTTCCCACTCTCTGAGATCATATGATAACTTGTTCAAATTAATACACTGCCATACTGATGTACGGCAGTGTATTAATATCTGATCAGACCCAGCAGCTCTAATTAACCCCTACAGACCTGAAGGTCTATAGAGCCAGATCTGCTATTCACTGCATAGCGCTACTTCAGTGCTATTCAGTGGAAAGAGGTGAAGGCAGAACCAGTAATAAATCACTTCTGCACTCTCCCTAGCGTCCTTGGCCATGTCTGACAGTCATAGACGATTAGTGCAAGAGCAGAAGAAAACTGACGACCTCTTTTTGTCAGGAACGAGTTAATGAGTGCGCTGTAGTTTCTTCAATGTCGGCCAAGCTTTGCACTGTTCGTTACGTACAGGCTGTGCATGGTACTGCAGTTTAGCTTTTAGCCTTTGGGACTGAATCAGCATTTGACAAATAGACATGACATCAGAGGCCTGTGAAGAGGTAATGCCACTTACTGGAGTGCTTGAACTTCTTGAAACAACTGACTGTTGAGCATGCTGGGTGTTCACCATTTTGAGATATAAGACCTAAGGTTGTGTTCACACTTGCCAGTAATGCATGCGTTTTCAAACTCGTCACAACATCTGAGAAGAGGAAATTTGCCTGATTACATTGCTGTCAACTTTGCATTTACAAAACACGTGTTAACAAATGGTTTTAACATGTGAGTTACCATTGTGTTAACACGGGTTTTGTAAACGCGATGTTGACAGTAATGTAATCTGGCAATCTTTAATCTCTTGTGTGTTGTGATGCAATTGAAAAAGCATGCGTTACTGCAACGTGTGACTGCACCCTCAACAAAGGTTAGCTGATTAAAAGGAAAGTCTTGGAATGCCCTTCTAATTATCAACTACAAATAATGAAGCTGATTTTAATGCAAATTCATAATGATACACAAGTAGCTACATACTTGTACTGATGAATTTTTTTAAATCATATTTTATTGGATGTATTTGGCAAATATGTTAACATTCCTAAAAATGAGTTGCATATTTCACTGAATTTAACTACCACTTTGTTAAAAAAAAAGAGTTGAAATAGCCGCCCTATTATACATCCATTATCGTTAATATCAGTAGGAGCTGAGTTGCAATGGCTTCTGAATATTGCATGCTGGGATATTACAACTATAAAGAATTAGGATAAAGTCCAAGAATCACTGGGATTTAAAGGACATATCTATAAATCAATACTAATGTGCTGTGTCCTGGGAGGTGATATAGAGTTGTGACTAGCAATACATCTCACTTATCTAACACTTTTACTCCTATAGATTTATTTAAACGTTTTTAATTTAAGTAACGTTATATTAGTTTTTTAAGGTTGGCAATAACTAGTTACAGAAAGAAGCTTGAAGTCACAAGCAGGGAGTGAATTGACGTTTCAGTGATTGACTGTGAGAGAGGATCACATTGGGAAGGAGCTGGATGATACTTTCCTATCTATTTTCCACTGGTGCTGTCAATCATCTAAGTCTAGATACACATTTTTGTTTTCGACAAAAGAGCTTAGGTGACTCATGTAAGATATATTACATAATAATTTATGGCAGGAGTATAATGAATATACTGTACAACTATGGCTTTATGGAGAAGAGTATAGCCAGGCCCAGATTAACCCCTCAATGACTTGGACCATTTTTTTTTTTAAATCTAACACATTATGTGGTAATAAATTTGGAACACTTTAACATATCCAGGTGATTTGGAGATTTTTGAGTTTTTTTGTGACATATTGTCCTTCATGATTGCTGAGAAATGTAAGCAACATGTTTAGTATTTATTCATTTTCTACCATTTGGAAAGTTATGTTGGTGATACAACTAACATTTAACATATGTCTGCTTTAACTTGGCTCCATCTTTCAAACATCCTTTACTTTTTAAGCATGTTATGAGGCTTATAACATTAGAAACAATATTTTTGATTTTCACTACTGTATTGCCACAGGGTAGCACTTGGAAGGGAAGAGTGCTATTCAGTTTTTGGAGGACAAATATGGCTGAAATACTTTAGCTGTGTCAGGACGCCTTTGGAAATCCCTAGTGTAACTGAAACAGAGGAAAACCCAACAAGTGATGCCATTTTGGAAAGTTCAATTAGGCGCCAAAAATGTCCTCCATACATGTGTGTGATTGTAGCCTTAGTGGTACCTAAACAGAGGAGAACCCCATCAAATGACACTTTAGAAAGTACACCCCTTGGAGAAATTAGCATGGTGTAATATGTGTATTATCAAGTGTTATAAGGAGCATTTTTGAAAGGACATGCTGACACATCCAAAGGCTTGGAGGAAAAGTAGAAATTCTAAAAAAAAATAAAATAAAACCTTCAAGTGACCCTAGTTTACAAACTACACCCCTCAAGGAAATAATCAAGGGGTATAGTGAGCAATTTGACCTAACATTTGTAAAAAAAAAAATCACAACAAAGTTTGGATGTAAATTGTGAATGCATTGCATATAATATGCTGGAATATACCAAGGGACCAACTAAAAGTTTGTTTCTCTGGAGCTTCATGGGATCTCATGAAGAACTTTTTCATTCAGAGGCCAGGTTTGTCAGGGCAGGTCTCGCAATTATATACAGGCGGTCCCCTAGTTACAAACAGACTTCTGGAAATTGGTAACTTACTGTACTTGAGCCCTAGTCTACATTAAAAATCTCTAACAGTTATCAAATGTGTCTGCAAGTAAGCGTTATTGTTAATCCTGGTTCTTATCTTATTATCTGAAGTTACAATTATAAAATATACAGTTCCGAGTTCAACTTCAACATACAAATTCAACTTAAGAACAAACCTACAGAATCTATCTTCAACATAACTTGGGGACTGCCTGTATAGTGTCCTTCCTAACCCTCCTTTAGTAGCAGTCTGGGGCACTTCACCAGGGGACATCCAATCCAGAGGTACTGGGGCCCTGTCCTACTTGTCCAAATATTAGTGTCTTCATCACCAACTCTTGAATTTAGAGAAATTATATGGCATGACCTGCACAGTGCATCTGCATCTGTACAGTGTACACAGCCAAATTTTTGTACCATATCTTCATTTTCGGTCGGGCACTGTATGCTTCAGCACCTGATCTAAAAGATAAACCCCACCCATGTATTTATTGTAAGCCAGCGTGGCTTGGGGACAGCAGTGGTGGTATCTCATACAAGGGTGAGGATGCTGGAGTTCCCATGAATTGTAGTCAGAATAAGGACATCTCTCTTAGGCTACATTCACACGGACGTATGAAAACGGCCGTATCCGTACCGTTTTTTTACGGATTACATACGGCCACATTAATTTCAATGGACAATACGTCTGACCATTTATATTGCCGTTGTTAACTCCGTTCCGTACCGTACCGTATACTGGCCGTATAAAAATATAGAGATGTCCTATTTTCTCCCGTATTTCAGTTCCGTATGCCCTAGAAGTCTATGGGGAAGTATAAAATACGGGTTACATACGCGCTGCATACGGATGAAAAACGTCACGTATATACGGCCCGTAAATACGGGACTGGAGAAATCATACGGTCGTGTGAATGTAGCCTTAAGTAGATTCCTAATAATGGATCCAGGAAGGTTGGTGTAAATTTTGCCCCTATATATAACATATATACCCCTCACACCACAACTGACCTCATTGTGCATATATATATATATATATATATATAATATTATATACCCCTAACAACCCAACTTTGCACCCCCATTTACCTTTATGTATACAGTAACACCACAAATGACTACACTGTGCCCCCATTTGCATCATATATACCCTTACACCACAAGTGGCCACACTGTGAACTCCTATATATCATATATACCCCTCACACCACAACTGACTACACTGTGCCATCAATTTATATCACATTTACCCCTCACACCACAAGTGACCACACTGTGCACCCCATATACCTATATGTCATATTTACCACTCACAAAACAACTGACTACACTTTGACAGGTGTAAAGTATACACTCTGAAAAAAATATTTTTTACCCACTAAATTAAATCACATTATTATTCCCCCATATTCAATGCATACAACCCCCCTGAACTACATAAAGTGCCCCTCTAAATATATTATATACATTTTTCCTCAGAATTATACATTTTAGCCACCTCTGTTTAAACAGAACCCATTAATTTTTATACAGTAACAAAATCCCTAAATTAATTTACATTCCAAGTAACCCCCCATTCATATATAACACCACCCAGTAATCTAAGGAATATACCGCTCCCCTCAGTTACTTAATTTGTAGCCCCAGAGAGCATACAAAAAAAATAAAAAAAATGAGTACTGGTAAAAACATCCTTTTCCTGTGCAGCTTCCTGTGAATGCAGGAGTGCTATGCCATCACCGTACTCCTGTGTCTTAAAGAAGCCGCATCGCAGGGGTATATATTATACCCCACTGCTGACACGGCCACAGAATCACTTTCATGAGAGTCTTATAGACACACATACAAATGATTACTGACTGAACATAGGTCTGGAGCATCAATGTAGCTGTTGGAGCTCCAGCCTGGCTCACTGCAGCCAATTAAGCAGCTTCTAGCCAGAGGCGTGGCCTCTTTAGGCATGCCTGTGATTGGCTTGGCTGAACATATAAGAGCAGGGTCACATGTCCACATGCCATTACATGTAGCAAATAGAGCAAGGGAAAGGTGTCTTCTCATTATAGGATCAGTCAGATAGACAGGAGGAACTTGTGAAACAGCAGCAATTGCCCTGGCCTGGGCACTAGGTGTATAGAAATTGTATAGTATATTCTACAATGACAGAGGGCATCCCAAACTGGGGGAATTTGTAGGGGAATTTACAGGATAATTGCTGTAGGGTTACCTTTTGCAGTTCAAGGGTGGGAATTTCTGTGAAAACGCATAGCATAGACATGCTTGAACACCCGCTGCAATATACAGAATGTTTCACATGGAACCAGCCTAAGAGGTCAAGGAGATATTCTGGCTCTGTTTCCAGAAAAGTTATTCTAATACTGTCAAATACGTTTTGCAGAAGACATTTGATAGAATAATTTTTTTTTTTTGTATGGATGAATTTCAGACCAGAACACTTTACATTTTAGCTATTAGATCAACCTGCAGTGAATTTTAGATAAAGGTGAAATTTTCAACACAGCTTTGTTAAAATTATTCTTAATGTTGTTCTCTGTTTTGACAAAAGCTTCTTAAATTATATATTAACACAAAAAGTAAACAGAATAAAATGGCTCATTGAATATTAATGTAAGATGTAGTGCAATTGTCCTGCGCTGCACTTAAAACAGCCTGAATGATTGAGCTGTGAATTGCTTTCCCAAGGGTATTGAAATATTCATCACTGCTATTTAATAAATGTTCACAGCCACTCATGTTTACACTACACTGCTTGCCAGAGAGCGCTTACTACAGAAAACACTTTAATGGAAGGTGATTTTTTCTCCACAGTGAGTCAAGTCAAATTATACAGACAGTGAGGATGTGGAGACAGGCAAATCTCTGAACTGACAAACGAGAGTCATGCATAACTTAACGGAATCCTTTGTTGGAAAAGTGCTGTGTGGTAAAATGACTTTCCACCATAAAAATATTTACAGGCCTAAAAAATTCATCAGCCTTTTATTTATTTATTTTCTTAATAAACAATTCTTTGCTCTTCCGAATCAATTTTCAAAGCAAAAATGCATGCAGAGAAAAAGTGATTGGTTTCAAGGATAAATTCAAGAATGCATTTATACTGGAAATCTTGGCAACAAAAGACACATAAATGATACAATAGGAGAAAGAAACAGATCAATACTGAAAACTGCATACAATAATCTAAGTAATAAGTGCATACACAGAGCATTTCAAATGTAGCTGCCTCAGCATCATACTGTGACATCATGGGCCTCATTTATCAGAAATTATTGAGAGCAAAACTATTCGAGTTGCTCCTGGCAAACAATCGTAGCTAAGCTTTCATTTTATAAACTTCTGTTGTAAAATGAAAGCTGGGCTCTTATTGGTTGCCATGAAAAGCTAGAACAGTTTTGCTCTCAGATAATTTTGAAAAAACTCTCACATGGCCTTCATTTGTGCAGATTTATCAAAGTGTCGCAAGGTGAGACAGCGCAGAATTAGACTAGACAGTTTTATAGTGCACCAGGTTTAAGACTGTATCTGTTGATAATTATAAATGTGGCATAGTTTAAGGCCCCTTTCATACGAAGGTATTAAAATGGCCGTTAGCTACCCATACCATACCGTTTTCATACAGCTACCACACGGCCACATTTATTACTATGGGTAATATGATCATCCCATATTTGCCACTAGGCATGGGGGGGTTATTTTATAATGGAGGTAGTTGGTTCGGGCACTGTTGGAACATTTATTTGTCTTAAAGGGCACCTACCACCACGAATCTACCTATAAAGATAGATCGGGTGGTAGGTGGATGTATGGGACGTGAGGATAGCCCTTTTTAGAGCTAATCCTCACGTCCCCGCTAGCCTAGCATAAACTTTATTGCCCTAATATGTTAATTTAATTAAGCGGCTACCGGGGCGTGGAGTAGCCGGACACAAGGCTACACGGCGCGGCTACTCCACGCCCCAGTAGCTGCTTTCCCCCGCCTACCCTGTGATCTTCGGCGCGCAGCTCCTGGCAGCTGCGCGCCCTCGTCCGAGAAGCCGGAGTTCTGCGCATGCGCAGTAACTCCGGCCTCGTTCCCGAGATCGCGCATCTTGGCCGGAGTTACTGCGCATGCGCAGAACTCCGGCTTCTCGGACGAGGGCGCGCAGCTGCCAGGAGCTGCGCGCCGAAGATCACAGGGTAGGCGGGGGAAAGCAGCTACTGGGGCGTGGAGTAGCCGCGCCGTGTAGCCTCGTGTCCGGCTACTCCACGCCCCGGTAGCCGCTTAATTAAATTAACATATTAGGGCAATAAAGTTTATGCTAGGCTAGCGGGGACGTGAGGATTAGCTCTAAAAAGGGCTATCCTCACGTCCCATACATCCACCTACCACCCGATCTACCTTTATAGGTAGATTCGTGGTGGTAGGTTCCCTTTAAGAAGGCAGAGGAGATTATGGTAAACCTAACTAAGAAACCTAACTTTTTATGTTTCTAAATCCTAAATCTTTAGAGCCAAGTTCTGATAGAAGGAAGCTGACATATCCTCCAGATCGAAGGGGAGTAATTCTCCAACCAAAGATGTCATGTGTAAGTAGCTGGATTTACAGTAAGTGCTGGTATTACACATTAGCTCACAATTCTACACTCCATACAAAACAATGAACTTGGTTCATATGAACATGTGTTTTGTCATTTAACATTAATTGTGATGACTAGCAATGTCACACATGCATGCTGCTACATGTGGTAAAGCATTTTGCCCCATGCATTTCAAAACACAAGGCAAAAGCATTGTGTGAATGCAGCCTGAAGCCGTTTTAAAATCTAATGCTAGAAGTGGATCATTAGAAAGACCCCTCCTGAGCCTAGTACTGCTGTCTTCTAGTAACCTGCTGTGTGTTATGGGCAGAGGTGTTAGCTTGACGGCTCTGATAGTGGCAGAGCTGTAAAAGTGCCTCAACACTAAATACGGTCCTGGGTCATCCATTTAAATGACTGTATTGCACCATATCTTGTCCTATTTTCTCATGTATTTTCATTCTGTACACCCTATAGAAGCCTATGAAAACTTTTAAAATATGTGTTCCATATGGTTGTGCACTGTATGTGTAGTATCCAGGGATTTTGGGGTTGAGTGGATATAGATACAATCATGTGAAAGACACCTAAGAATGCCTTCTTGTACTTTGCACCTCCCGTTAGTTTGCTTAGTTAATGCCAGAAAGCACCAAAATTCTGCCATGTTAGCTTAATTTTTGGCACACATACTTTTTGACATGAAGTCAAGTCCCCTTTTCCTAAACCAGTCCCCCTTTGACTAAATCATAAAAGTGACTAAAATTGTCTAAAACTCTTAATATAAGATTTTTTTGGGTGCAAATTAAGACACAATACTGTCAAAAACAGATAAATCTGCCACATCGCCTTTAACCTAAATAGTCATATTTAGACTCCTTGCATTTTGCTTCAGATGTGCAAGTATTTCTGATAACCTCTCTTAAACAATTGAGAACCTCACAGAATTACAGGAAATCTGCTGCTAAAAATATAACCCTTACAGTGAAAATTGATATACATGTGCAATAAACACAACACATAAAATATGCTCTATTTGGCCATAGCTAGAGGGGGCAGAGAAGGCAATTACCTTCAATAAAAGATCTGAAATTCTGCTCTATACAGCCTACTCTGTCTTAGCCTTAATATAATGTTTCTTATTGCATGGAGTAGAGTATGATCGTTTAAGATTCTTGGCATCCTTGAAAAATGTAATTTTTAAGTATTTGTACTGATTCTGGAATACTAGAGCTGGACTTAAAATGTTGCTAACTAGAGATGAGCGAGCACTAAAATGCTCGGGTACTCGTTATTCGAGACAAACTTTTCCCGATGCTCGAGTGCTCGTTTCGAGTAACGAGCCCCATTGAAGTCAATGGGAGACTCGAGCATTTTTCAAGGGGACCAAGGCTCTGCACAGGGAAGCTTGGCCAAACACCTGGGAACCTCAGAAAAGGATGGAAACACCACGGAAATGGACAGGAAACAGCAGGGGCAGCATGCATGGATGCCTCTGAGGCTGCTTAATCGCACCATTATGCCAAAATTATGGGCAACAGCATGGCCATGACAGAGTGACAGAATGAAGCTAGATAGCATCTAAAACATCCAATAATTGACCCTGACACTATAGGGGATGGCATGCAGAGGCAGCGGCAGCAGCGGCAGGCTAGAGAGTGGCATGGCGACATACCCTAAATGGACTCAGGCTTCCAACCAATGGGTGGCAGAGAGGAACCAAAGGAGGTGAGCAAGAAGCGCTCAAATAATATCGGTACATGATAAAAGTTTGCCAGTATATTTTGTGGATTACACAGCAGGGTGGCGACAAAGTTAACAAGTTTGATGTGGAAGCCATGAAAACAACCCAAAATTCTGCCTGACACAGCTCGTTTGATAAGGGGACCATGTATGGAGGCAGTGAACTAGTAGTAGATTAAAGGTGCTGCAGTTAAAACTATGTTAGTTGGATCTTGGCATGGAGCTGGCGCTCCGCTGCCAGGCGAGCTTTCGCCAATCCAAGCCCCTGTCTCTAGGCTACTCCCCAAACAGCACTTCTAAGAACCTTTTGTATAAGATCAAGTGTAGTAGCGTTCTTATAAGTTTGGGATATGGCGGGTGAGGGGAATGTAAACAGATGCGCAAGAAGCGCTGAAATAATATCCGTAAATGAAAAAAGTTTGCCAGTATATTTTGTGGCTTACACAGCACGGTGGCGACAAAGTTAACAAGTTTGATGTGGAATGCCCTGTAATAGCTCTTGGGCGGTGTGCCTTTTATCACCTAGGCTCAGCAGTTTGAGCACCGCCTGCTGTCGCTTAGCGACGGCATTGCTGCTGTGCCTAGAGCTACCGACTAATGGCGCCATGCCCACGGATGGTAATTCGGAGGAGGAGGAGGTGGAGGAGGGGTGGGAGGAGGAGGAGGCATAGTAGGCCTGAAACACCTGGACCGAGGTAGGCCCCGCAATCCTCTGCGTCGGCAGTATATGACCAGCCCCAGGGTCAGACTCGGTCCCAGCCTGCACCAAGTTAAGTGTAGTAGCGTTCTTATAAGTTGGGAATATGGCGGGTGAGGGGAATGTAAACAGATGCGCAAGAAGCGCTGAAATAATATCCGTAAATGGTAAAAGTTTGCCAGTATATTTTGAGGATTACACAGCAGGGTGGCAACAAAGTTAACATGGAAGCCATGAAAACAATCCAAAATTCTGCCTGACACAGCTCGTTTGATAAGGGGACCATGTATGGAGGCAGTGAACTAGTAGTAGATTAAAGGTGCTGCAGTTAAAACTATGTTAGTTGGATCTTGGCATGGAGCTGGCGCTCCGCTGCCAGGCGAGCTTTCGCCAATCCAAGCCCCTGTCTCTAGGCTACTCCCCAAACAGCACTTCTAAGAACCTTTTGTATAAGATCAAGTGTAGTAGCGTTCTTATAAGTTTAGGATATGGCGGGTGAGGGGAATGTAAACAGATGCGCAAGAAGCGCTGAAATAATATCCGTAAATGGTAAAAGTTTGCCAGTGTATTTTGTGGATAACACAGCAGGGTGGCGACAAAGTTAACAAGTTTGATGTGGAAGCCATGAAAACAACCCAAAATTCTGCCTGACACAGCTCGTTTGATAAGGGGACCATGTATGGAGGCAGTGAACTAGTAGTAGATTAAAGGTGCTGCAGTTAAAACTATGTTAGTTGGATCTTGGCATGGAGCTGGCGCTCCGCTGCCAGGCGAGCTTTCGCCAACCCAAGCCCCTGTCTCTAGGCTACTCCCCAAACAGCACTTCTAAGAACCTTTTGTATAAGATCAAGTGTAGTAGCGTTCTTATAAGTTTAGGATATGGCGGGTGAGGGGAATGTAAACAGATGCGCAAGAAGCGCTGAAATAATATCCGTAAATGGTAAAAGTTTGCCAGTGTATTTTGTGGATAACACAGCAGGGTGGCGACAAAGTTAACAACTTTGATGTGGAATCCATGAAAACAACCCAAATTTCGGCCTGACACACCTCGTTTGATAAAGGGACGATGTATGGAGGCAGCTATATGGACGACTTTTGGAGGTAGCAATGGAGACAACGTGTGGAGGCTGCTATGGAGACAATTCAATTTGGATAGTGCCTGTATGTGGCAGTCCAAAAAAGTTTTCAAACCAGAGGAGCAGGTAGGTGGTCCTCCATAAAAATGGAATAGATTGAGTGCCTGTATGTGGCAGTCCAAAAAAGTTTTCAAACCAGAGGAGCAGGTAGGTGGCCCTCCATAAAAATGGAATAGATTGAGTGCCTGTATGTGGCAGTCCAAAAAAGTTTTCAAACCAGAGGAGGAGGTAGGTGGCCCTCCATAAAAATGGAATAGATTGAGTGCCTGTATGTGGCAGTCCAAAAAAGTTTTCAAACCAGAGGAGCAGGTAGGTGGCCCTCCAGAAAAATGGAATAGATTGAGTGCCTGTATGTGGCAGTCCAAAAAAGTTTTCAAACCAGAGGAGGAGGTAGGTGGCCCTCCATAAAAATGGAATAGATTGAGTGCCTGTATGTGGCAGTCCAAAAAAGTTTTCAAACCAGAGGAGCAGGTAGGTGGCCCTCCATAAAAATGGAATAGATTGAGTGCCTGTATGTGGCAGTCCAAAAAAGTTTTCAAACCAGAGGAGGAGGTAGGTGGCCCTCCATTAAAATGGAATAGATTGAGTGCCTGTATGTGGCAGTCCAAAAAAGTTTTCAAACCAGAGGAGCAGGTAGGTGGCCCTCCATAAAAATGGAATAGATTGAGTGCCTGTATGTGGCAGTCCAAAAAAGTTTTCAAACCAGAGGAGCAGGTAGGTGGCCCTCCAGAAAAATGGAATAGATTGAGTGCCTGTATGTGGCACTCCCAAAAATTTTTTAAAACAGAGGACCGGGTCGGTGGCCCTCCATAAAAATTAAATGCATAAAGTACTATAGCTAGAGCCAGTGGGCCCTGTCAAAAAATAGCCAGTTTCCTCTGCTTTACTGTACAAAGAGGAGGAGAAGGAGGAAAATGAGGAGGAGGAGGAGTGGATAAATTATTCAGGTTGAGCTTCCTTCACCTGGTGGAGATTGGAAATTAGGAGAAATCCAGGCTTTATTCATCTTGATAAGCGTCAGCCTGTCAGCGCTGTCAGTCGACAGGCGTGTACGCTTATCGGTGATGATGCCACCAGCTGCACTGAAAACCCGCTCGGACAAGACGCTAGCGGCAGGGCAGGCAAGAACCTCCAAGGCGTACAGCGCCAGTTCGTGCCACATGTCCAGCTTTGAAACCCAGTAGTTGTAGGGAGCTGTGTGATCATTTAGGACGATGGTATGGTCAGCTACGTACTCCCTCACCATCTTTCTGTAAAGATCAGCCCTACTCTGCCGAGACTGGGGACAGGTGACAGTGTCTTGCTGGGGTGACATAAAGCTGGCAAAAGCCTTGTAAAGCGTACCCTTGCCAGTGCTGGACAAGCTGCCTGCTCGCCTACTCTCCCTCGCTACTTGTCCCGCAGAACTACGCACTCTGCCGCTAGCGCTGTCAGAAGGGAAATACTGTTTCAGCTTGTGCACCAGGGCCTGCTGGTATTCATGCATTCTCACACTCCTTTCCTCTCCAGGGATGAGAGTGGAAAGATTTTGCTTGTACCGTGGGTCCAGGAGAGTGAACACCCAGTAATCGGTGCTGGAATAAATTCTTTGAACGCGAGGGTCACGGGATAGGCAGCCTAGCATGAAATCTGCCATATGCGCCAGAGTACCAACGCGTAAGAATTCACTCCCCTCACTGGCCTGACTGTCCATTTCCTCCTCCTCCAACTCCTCCAACTCCTCTTCTTCTGCCCATACACGCTCAACAGTGAAGGACTCAACAATGGTCCCCTCTTGTGTCTCGCCAACATTCTCCTCCTCTTCCTCCTCATCCTCCTCCACCTCCTCCGATATGCGCTGAGAAACAGACCTAAGGGTGCTTTGGCTATCAACAAGGGAATCTTCTTCCCCCGTCTCTTGTGAGGAGCGCAAAGCTTCCGACTTCATGCTGACCAGAGAGTTTTTCAACAGGCCAAGCAGCGGGATGGTGAGGCTGATGATGGCGGCATCGCCACTGACCATCTGTGTTGACTCCTCAAAGTTACTCAGCACCTGACAGATATCAGACATCCACGTCCACTCCTCATTGTAGACTTGAGGAAGCTGACTGACCTGACTACCAGTTCTGGTGGAAGTTGACATCTGGCAGTCTACAATCGCTCGGCGCTGCTGGTAAACTCTGGATAACATGGTCAGTGTTGAATTCCACCTCGTGGGCACGTCGCACAACAGTCGGTGAGCGGGCAGTTGGAGGCGGCGCTGCGCTGCCCTGAGAGTGGCAGCATCTGTGCTGGACTTCCTGAAATGCGCACAGATGCGGCACACCTTCGTGAGCAAATCAGACAGATTGGGGTGTGTCTTGTGGAAACGCTGAACTATCAGATTTAACACATGGGCCAGGCATGGCACATGTGTCAGTCTGCCGAGTTGCAGAGCCGCCACCAGGTTACGGCCGTTGTCACACACAACCATGCCTGGCTTCAGGTTCAGCGGTGCCAGCCACAGATCAGTCTGCGCCGTGATGCCCTGTAATAGTTCTTGGGCGGTGTGCCTTTTATCGCCTAGGCTCAGCAGTTTCAGCACCGCCTGCTGTCGCTTAGCGACGGCACTGCTGCTGTGCCTAGAGCTACCAACTGATGGCGCCATGCCCACGGATGGTCGTTCGGAGGAGGAGGTGGAGGAGGGGTGGGAGGAGGAGGAGGCATAGTAGGCCTGAAACACCTGGACCGAGGTAGGCCCCGCAATCCTCGGCGTCGGCAGTATATGACCAGCCGCAGGGTCAGACTCGGTCCCAGCCTCCACCAAGTTAACCCAATGTGCCGTCAGCAATATATAGTGGCCCTGCCCGGCAGCACTCGTCCACGTGTCCGTGGTCAGGTGGACCTTGTCAGAAACGGCGTTGGTCAGGGCACGGATTATGTTGTCTGACACGTGCTGGTGCAGGGCTGGGACGGCACATCGGGAAAAGTAGTGGCGGCTGGGGACCGAATACCGAGGGGCGGCCGCCGCCATGAGGCTGCGAAAGGCCTCGGTCTCTACTAGCCTATAGGGCAGCATCTCCAGGCTTAGCAATCTGGAGATGTGCACATTAAGGGCTTGGGCGTGCGGGTGGGTTGCACTATATTTGCGTTTCCGCTCCAGCGTCTGGGGTATGGAGAGCTGAACGCTGGTGGATGCTGTGGAGGATCGTGGAGGCGACGATGGGGTTTTTGTGGCAGGGTCCTGGGCAGGGGGCTGACTATCAGCTGACACAGGGGAAGGAGCAGTGGTGTGCACGGCCGGAGGTGAACGCGCTTGTTGCCACTGAGTGGGGTGTTTAGCATTCATATGCCTGCGCATACTGGTGGTAGTTAAGCTAGTAGTGGTGGAACCCCTGCTGATCCTGGTTTGGCAAATGTGGCACACCACAGTCCGTCGGTCATCCGGTGTTTCCTTAAAGAACCTCCAGACTTCTGAAAATCTAGCCCTCGCCGCAGGAGCCCTCGCCACGGGAGCTTCACTAGTTGACACATTTGGCGCTGATGCACCAGCTCTGGCCCTGCCTCTCCGTCTGGCCCCACCACTGCCTCTTCCAACCTGTTCTGGTCGAGGACTCTCTTCCGTCTCAGAAGCACTGTGTTCACCCGGCCTCTCAACCCAGCTTGGGTCTGTCACCTCATCATCCTCCGATCCCTCAGTCTGCTCCCCCCTCGGACTTCCTGCCCTGACAACAACTTCCCCACTGTCTGACAACCGTGTCTCCTCATCGTCGGACACCTCTTTACACACTTCTTCCAGTACGTCAACAAGCTCATCATCACCCACAGACTGCGACTGGTGGAAAACCTGGGCATCGGAAAATTGCTCATCAGCAACCGGACAAGTGGTTTGTGACTGTGGGAAGGGTCCAGAAAACAGTTCCTCAGAGTATGCCGGTTCAAATGGCAAATTTTGCTGGGAGGTGGCAGACTGGGGGGGAGGAGGCTGAGGTGCAGGAGCTGGAGGAGTGCCGATTTCGGTGACATGGGTGGACTGCGTGGAAGACTGACTGGTGGACAAATTGCTCGAAGCATTGTCGGCAATCCATGACATCACCTGTTCGCACTGTTCTGGCCTCAACAGTGCTCTACCACGAGTCCCAGTAACTTCAGACATGAACCTAGGGAGTGTAGCTCTGCGGCGTTCCCCTGCTCCCTCATAAGCAGGTGGTGTCTCACCCCGCCCAGGACCACGGCCTCTGACCCCTGCAGTAGTTGGACGCCCACGTCCCCGCCCTCGTCCTCTACCCCTAGTCCTCGGGTTAAACATTTTGAAAATGAGAGTTATAACTTTAATTTTTTTTTAACTTTTTTTGTGTTTTTTTTTTTGTGTGTGTTTTTTAGTTTTTAAAACCAAACGATGCTATCCTATTGCTATGGCTATTTTCTAGCCAAGTATGAAAGCACACTACTATGCCAGATGAGATGACGCTGAGTTATGAAAAAAATAAACGTAAAATACAAAAGGAAATGGCAGACTGTGCCTAATTGAAATACAACCCTGGGCCCTAATAAATTTTCCCACTTCGGTCTTTGCGATGGATATGTGCGTCACTAAGCGCAAAACACAGTGGTCGCAAGTCTCACTACAAATTGCTCACAATTTGCTAGTAGATGCACTGCAGCAACTACAGCCACCAGCAGATCAACCAGAAATCAAATATATATAACGCTACTGTAGGCGTAAGTAAGACGTTTGGATTCTCCTATGGCTATTTTCTAGCCAAGTATGAAAGCACACTGCTATGCCAGATGAGATGACGCTGAGTTATGAAAAAAATAAACGTAAAATAAAAAAGGAAATGGCAGACTGTGCCTAATTGAAATACAACCCCGGGCCCTAATAAATTTTCCCACTTCGGTCTTTGCGATGGATATGTGCGTCACTAAGCGCAAAACACAGTGGTCGCAAGTCTCACTACAAATTGCTCACAATTTGCTAGTAGATGCACTGCAGCAACTACAGCCACCAGCAGATCAACCAGAAATCAAATATATATAACGCTACTGTAGGCGTAAGTAAGACGTTTGGATTCTCCTATGGCTATTTTCTAGCCAAGTATGAAAGCACACTACTATGCAAGATGAGATGACGCTGAGTTATGAAAAAAATAAACGTAAAATAAAAAAGGAAATGGCAGACTGTGCCTAATTGAAATACAACCTTGGGCCCTAATAAATTTTCCCACTTCGGTCTTTGCGATGGATATGTGCGTCACTAAGCGCAAAACACAGTGGTCGCAAGTCTCACTACAAATTGCTCACAATTTCCTAGTAGATGCACTGCAGCAACTACAGCCACCAGCAGAGCAACCAGAAATCAAATATATATAACGCTACTGTAGGCATAAGTAAGACGTTTGGATTCTCCTATGGCTATTTTCTAGCCAAGTATGAAAGCACACTACTATGCAAGATGAGATGACGCTGAGTAATGAAAAAAATAAACGTAAAATAAAAAAGGAAATGGCAGACTGTGCCTAATTGAAATACAACCCTTGGCCCTAATAAATTTTCCCACTTCGGTCTTTGCGATGGATATGTGCGTCACTAAGCGCAAAACACAGTGGTCGCAAGTCTCACTACAAATTGCTCACAATTTCCTAGTAGATGCACTGCAGCAACTACAGCCACCAGCAGATCAACCAGAAATCAAATATATATAACGCTACTGTAGGCGTAAGTAAGACGTTTGGATTCTCCTATGGCTATTTTCTAGCCAAGTATGAAAGCACACTACTATGCAAGATGAGATGACGCTGAGTTATGCAAAAAATAAACGTAAAATAAAAAAGGAAATGGCAGACTGTGCCTAATTGAAATACAACCCTGGGCCCTAATAAATTTTCCCACTTCGGTCTTTGCGATGGATATGTGCGTCACTAAGCGCAAAACACAGTGGTCGCAAGTCTCACTACAAATTGCTCACAATTTCCTAGTAGATGCACTGCAGCAACTACAGCCACCAGCAGATCAACCAGAAATCAAATATATATAACGCTACTGTAGGCGTAAGTAAGACGTTTGGATTCTCCTATGGCTATTTTCTAGCCAAGTATGAAAGCACACTACTATGCAAGATGAGATGACGCTGAGTTATGAAAAAAATAAACGTAAAATAAAAAAGGAAATGGCAGACTGTGCCTAATTGAAATACAACCCTGGGCCCTAATAAATTTTCCCACTTCGGTCTTTGCGATGGATATGTGCGTCACTAAGCGCAAAACACATTGGTCGCAAGTCTCACTACAAATTGCTCACAATTTCCTAGTAGATGCACTGCAGCAACTACAGCCACCAGCAGATCAACCAGAAATCAAATATATATAACGCTACTGTAGGCGTAAGTAAGACGTTTGGATTCTCCTATGGCTATTTTCTAGCCAAGTATTAAAGCACACTACTATGCCAGATGAGATGACGCTGAGTTATGAAAAAAATAAACGTAAAATAAAAAAGGAAATGGCAGACTGTGCCTAATTGAAATACAACCCTGGGCCCTAATAAATTTTCCCACTTCGGTCTTTGCGATGGATATGTGCGTCACTAAGCGCAAAACACAGTGGTCGCAAGTCTCACTACAAATTGCTCACAATTTGCTAGTAGATGCACTGCAGCAACTACAGCCACCAGCAGATCAACCAGAAATCAAATATATATAACGCTACTGTAGGCGTAAGTAAGACGTTTGGATTCTCCTATGGCTATTTTCTAGCCAAGTATTAAAGCACACTGCTATGCCAGATGAGATGACGCTGAGTTATGAAAAAAATAAACGTAAAATAAAAAAGGAAATGGCAGACTGTGCCTAATTGAAAGACAACCCCGGGCCCTAATAAATTTTCCCACTTCGGTCTTTGCGATGGATATGTGCGTCACTAAGCGCAAAACACAGTGGTCGCAAGTCTCACTACAAATTGCTCACAATTTGCTAGTAGATGCACTGCAGCAACTACAGCCACCAGCAGATCAACCAGAAATCAAATATATATAACGCTACTGTAGGCGTAAGTAAGACGTTTGGATTCTCCGATGGCTATTTTCTAGCCAAGTATGAAAGCACACTACTATGCAAGATGAGATGACGCTAAGTAATGAAAAAAATAAACGTAAAATAAAAAAGGAAATGGCAGACTGTGCCTAATTGAAATACAACCCTGGGCCCTAATAAATTTTCCCACTTCGGTCTTTGCGATGGATATGTGCGTCACTAAGCGCAAAACACAGTGGTCGCAAGTCTCACTACAAATTGCTCACAATTTCCTAGTAGATGCACTGCAGCAACTACAGCCACCAGCAGATCAACCAGAAATCAAATATATATAACGCTACTGTAGGCGTAAGTAAGACGTTTGGATTCTCCTATGGCTATTTTCTAGCCAAGTATGAAAGCACACTACTATGCAAGATGAGATGACGCTGAGTTATGCAAAAAATAAACGTAAAATAAAAAAGGAAATGGCAGACTGTGCCTAATTGAAATACAACCCTGGGCCCTAATAAATTTTCCCACTTCGGTCTTTGCGATGGATATGTGCGTCACTAAGCGCAAAACACAGTGGTCGCAAGTCTCACTACAAATTGCTCACAATTTCCTAGTAGATGCACTGCAGCAACTACAGCCACCAGCAGATCAACCAGAAATCAAATATATATAACGCTACTGTAGGCGTAAGTAAGACGTTTGGATTCTCCTATGGCTATTTTCTAGCCAAGTATGAAAGCACACTACTATGCAAGATGAGATGACGCTGAGTTATGAAAAAAATAAACGTAAAATAAAAAAGGAAATGGCAGACTGTGCCTAATTGAAATACAACCCTGGGCCCTAATAAATTTTCCCACTTCGGTCTTTGCGATGGATATGTGCGTCACTAAGCGCAAAACACATTGGTCGCAAGTCTCACTACAAATTGCTCACAATTTCCTAGTAGATGCACTGCAGCAACTACAGCCACCAGCAGATCAACCAGAAATCAAATATATATAACGCTACTGTAGGCGTAAGTAAGACGTTTGGATTCTCCTATGGCTATTTTCTAGCCAAGTATTAAAGCACACTACTATGCCAGATGAGATGACGCTGAGTTATGAAAAAAATAAACGTAAAATAAAAAAGGAAATGGCAGACTGTGCCTAATTGAAATACAACCCTGGGCCCTAATAAATTTTCCCACTTCGGTCTTTGCGATGGATATGTGCGTCACTAAGCGCAAAACACAGTGGTCGCAAGTCTCACTACAAATTGCTCACAATTTGCTAGTAGATGCACTGCAGCAACTACAGCCACCAGCAGATCAACCAGAAATCAAATATATATAACGCTACTGTAGGCGTAAGTAAGACGTTTGGATTCTCCTATGGCTATTTTCTAGCCAAGTATTAAAGCACACTGCTATGCCAGATGAGATGACGCTGAGTTATGAAAAAAATAAACGTAAAATAAAAAAGGAAATGGCAGACTGTGCCTAATTGAAAGACAACCCCGGGCCCTAATAAATTTTCCCACTTCGGTCTTTGCGATGGATATGTGCGTCACTAAGCGCAAAACACAGTGGTCGCAAGTCTCACTACAAATTGCTCACAATTTGCTAGTAGATGCACTGCAGCAACTACAGCCACCAGCAGATCAACCAGAAATCAAATATATATAACGCTACTGTAGGCGTAAGTAAGACGTTTGGATTCTCCTATGGCTATTTTCTAGCCAAGTATGAAAGCACACTACTATGCAAGATGAGATGACGCTGAGTTATGAAAAAAATAAACGTAAAATAAAAAAGGAAATGGCAGACTGTGCCTAATTTAAATACAACCCTGGGCCCTAATAAATTTTCCCACTCCGGTCTTTGCGATGGATATGTGCGTCACTAAGCGCAAAACACAGTGGTCGCAAGTCTCACTACAAATTGCTCACAATTTCCTAGTAGATGCACTGCAGCAACTACAGCCACCAGCAGATCAACCAGAAATCAAATATATATAACGCTACTGTAGGCGTAAGTAAGACGTTTGGATTCTCCGATGGCTATTTTCTAGCCAAGTATGAAAGCACACTACTATGCAAGATGAGATGACGCTAAGTAATGAAAAAAATAAACGTAAAATAAAAAAGGAAATGGCAGACTGTGCATAATTGAAATACAACCCTGGGCCCTAATAAATTTTCCCACTTCGGTCTTTGCGATGGATATGTGCGTCACTAAGCGCAAAACACAGTGGTCGCAAGTCTCACTACAAATTGCTCACAATTTCCTAGTAGATGCACTGCAGCAACTACAGCCACCAGCAGATCAACCAGAAATCAAATATATATAACGCTACTTTAGGCGTAAGTAAGACGTTTGGATTCTCCTATGGCTATTTTCTAGCCAAGTATGAAAGCACACTACTATGCAAGATGAGATGACGCTGAGTTATGCAAAAAATAAACGTAAAATAAAAAAGGAAATGGCAGACTGTGCCTAATTGAAATACAACCCTGGGCCCTAATAAATTTTCCCACTTCGGTCTTTGCGATGGATATGTGCGTCACTAAGCGCAAAACACAGTGGTCGCAAGTCTCACTACAAATTGCTCACAATTTCCTAGTAGATGCACTGCAGCAACTACAGCCACCAGCAGATCAACCAGAAATCAAATATATATAACGCTACTGTAGGCGTAAGTAAGACGTTTGGATTCTCCTATGGCTATTTTCTAGCCAAGTATGAAAGCACACTACTATGCAAGATGAGATGACGCTGAGTTATGAAAAAAATAAACGTAAAATAAAAAAGGAAATGGCAGACTGTGCCTAATTGAAATACAACCCTGGGCCCTAATAAATTTTCCCACTTCGGTCTTTGCGATGGATATGTGCGTCACTAAGCGCAAAACACAGTGGTCGCAAGTCTCACTACAAATTGCTCACAATTTCCTAGTAGATGCACTGCAGCAACTACAGCCACCAGCAGATCAACCAGAAATCAAATATATATAACGCTACTGTAGGCGTAAGTAAGACGTTTGGATTCTCCTATGGCTATTTTCTAGCCAAGTATTAAAGCACACTACTATGCCAGATGAGATGACGCTGAGTTATGAAAAAAATAAACGTAAAATAAAAAAGGAAATGGCAGACTGTGCCTAATTGAAATACAACCCCGGGCCCTAATAAATTTTCCCACTTCGGTCTTTGCGATGGATATGTGCGTCACTAAGCGCAAAACACAGTGGTCGCAAGTCTCACTACAAATTGCTCACAATTTCCTAGTAGATGCACTGCAGCAACTACAGCCACCAGCAGATCAACCAGAAATCAAATATATATAACGCTACTGTAGGCGTAAGTAAGACGTTTGGATTCTCCTATGGCTATTTTCTAGCCAAGTATGAAAGCACACTACTATGCAAGATGAGATGACACTGAGTTATTAAAAAAATAAACATAAAATAAAAAGAAACTGGCAGACTCTGCCTAATTGAAATCAAACCCCTAATAAATTGTCCCACTTTGGTGTTTGAGGTGGATATGTGTGTCACTAAAAGCTAAACACAACGGTAGCAAGTCCCCCTGCTAATTCCTCACAATATGGTACTAGCTGCACTACTAGTGCCAGCAAGCCCAGCCACAAGCAAATAAAAAAAAAAAGTATAACGTTATTGTAGCCCTAAGAAGGGCTGTTGGGTTGTTGTAGAATCACTCCTGCCTAACAGTAAGCTAATAGAACACCCTAACGCTTTCCCTGACCAGCAGCAGCTCTCTCCCTAGCGGCATCCAGACAGAGAATGATCCGAGCAGCGCGGGCAGCGGCTAGTCTATCCCAGGGTCACCTGATCTGGCCAGCCAACCACTGCTATCTACGTGTAAGGGTACCACGTCATGCTGGGTGGAGTGCAGAGTCTCCTGGCTTGTGATTGGCTCTGTTTCTGGCCGCCAAAAAGCAAAACGGCGGGAGCTGCCATTTTCTCGAGCGGGCGAAATACTCGTCCGAGCAACGAGCAGTTACGAGTACGCTAATGCTCGATCGAGCATCAAGCTCGGACGAGTATGTTCGCTCATCTCTATTGCTAACCTTTCAAGAAACTTTGCAGACATCAGAAGTCCAGTATGCTCAACTCTTGCTCACTGCTCCATAAAGCTTCAATCTGACACCTCTGTAAGCTTCTGTCCGACATTCTGGCAAGAGAGAATTCAAAGATTTTAGATTAAATGTTTTTAATCAGAAAAGAGGGGGCATGATAAGAGTAAAGTAAGTAGAGAAAGAAGTACTTCATTCCGATAACTTGAAAAAGTTTAATATAAGTGTAATAATGACACATGCAAAATGTAATCATAATAATCATAATGACCTTTCCATCAATTTTTGCTTATTGTTTAGCAAATCATCTCTCTCACAGAAAGCAATTGGCAATCAATTGGCTGTTCTATTTCGGAAAATAACATGCCAATTGTACATGTGTATGAGAGAGCTGGAAGAGAGTTATCTTAAAGGGAATTCACCACAATTCACATACCTGAGATACGTTAACTAGGCCTATGGCCACATATGTCACCTATACCATTGTTTTTATAGTCCCACTGCTCTTTCCATGCGACTTGTTAACTGTATAAATGAGGCTGATGTGCATGGTGGAGTATTAGAAGGTGGTCTTAGGGCTCTGGCTCCCCATCTTGATGAAAGAAAGGTGCTTAGGAGTGGAAGTGTAGCAGGGTACTTTGTTACTGTGGTGGAGTTGGAGACGTGAGCCACTATATCAACATCCCTGAAGCACTTTCACCTAATTTGGGAAATTTTCGCATTTAGGGAGCATCTGGAAAATAAAGACAAAGACAGTTATGACTTGTGTGGACATAGCCCTACATAACAGTGTAGATAGTTTGGCTAGGTAAATAGTGGTCACAGATAGCTTTTAAGTACATGGGAACATTTCACCCTTTTTTACTCTTGATGGTGAAATCAAATTAATTAATGTTCCTTTACTTACTCTTTACGTTTAACTTTTGACATAATTCTGCTGAATGTTGCTCAACAACCAAACTCACTGTTTAGAGGTGCAGAACATGTAACCTGGTGACCGGGCATTCCCACTTTTTAGTACACTATCATTTTCAGTTTTGGCATTTCTATTTTTCACTTTCTGTATTCCAAAAGTAGTTTGATATTTCTCCATTTTGTATTTATTTTTACAGATCAATATTAGGGCTAAATAGCATTAAAGTACACTAGGGTTAAACGTAGTAGGGTTAAAGGAAACCTATCACTTCTCGCATGATAAAATCATGCGAGCAGACCACCTGGTAGGCTATTTTATACTGATGCCGGCACATAATTTAGTTAGGCACGGTGATCGTTAGTTTAGCTAAAAAAATGTTTTACTTACATATGTAAATGAGCCCTCCGGTGCTACCCTACGTCATCTTCGGAAGGGAGATGCCTTCCGATCTTTAATTATTCCCAGCCTCCTTCATTGTAGCCGTCCTCCTTCAGGTGCTGAGAGCCGTGACGTCACCAAGCTCTCGGCACCTATCGACGGCCGGCTGTGTGAGAGTTAGTATCTGCGCATGCGCGATAGGTGCCGAGAGCTTGGTGACATCACGGCTCTCGGCACCTGAAGGAGGACAGCTACAATGAAGGAGATGGGAATAATTAAAGATCGGAAGGCATCTCCCTTCCGAAGATGACGTAGGGTAGCACCGGAGGGCTATTTTCATATGTAAGTAAAACATTTTTTTAGCTAAACTAACGCTCGCCGTGCCTTACTAAAGTATGTGCCGGCATCAGTATAAAATAGCCTACCAGGTGGTCTGCTCTCATGATTTTATCATGCGAGCAGTGGTAGGTTTCCTTTAAGCTACCTTAACTGTTTTTCCATTCAATCCTATGCTAGAAAGGGGAATAAGGAGGCAATAACCTTTGTGCTTGTGCATAAACTATAATCTTAAACAGGTCAGTTGTGATGTGCATAAACCTACCATGATTGTTAGTACTACCAATTAGGTAGGGCATATAAGAATTTAATGGCCTCCATTTTTGGAGTCTCTAATTCTATTCCGAATTGAATCACAAACCATAATTATGTTTTATGTTCAATAGTAATTAAGTAATTATAAAAAAGATATCCACCCAAAAACCACAATCCTGTGCAGCCTTTAACACATCTACCAGTTATAAAACCAAAACCATGGGAAATAACTCAAAATCATTTCTTAACATGAAGAAATATTACTAAAGAATTTTATTCCATTACATTTTTATAATGAAGACTGAACATCTGATAACATCTATAACAAAAGTCAAGCAGGGCAAATAAAGGTTAATGAAGAATTTTTTTTTTAATTCTTGAGTACAGTTATGAAATTTACAAAAAGAGGCGAATCCAACACATTAGAGCAGCAAAGAACAATTACCGTATATACTTGAGTATGAGCCGACCACGGTATAAGCTGAGGTACCTAATTTTAACACAAAAACAGGGAAAACCTATTGACTCGAGTATAAGCCTTGGGTGGGAAATACATTAATCACAGCTTCCTCCCAGTATTAAGCTGACCAGTCCCCTTCTCCCCCAGCATATAGCTAGCCAGTCCCCTTCCCCCAGTATATAGCTGGCAACCCCCTGCCTCCCCACTATATAGCCAGCCCATGCACCCCAGTATACAGCCAGCCCCTGTCTTCCAGTATATAGCCAGCCCCCTGCTCCCCTAGTATGTAGCCTGCCAGCCCATGCTCCCCTAGTATATAGCCTGCCAGCCCATATACCACATTATATAGCCAGCCCCTGCCCCCAGTATACAGCCAGCCCCTGCCCCCCCAGTATACAGCTAGCCCCTGCCCCCCAGTATACAGCTAGCAGCCCCTGCCCCCCAGTATATAGCCAGGCCATCCCTTGCCCAAAGTATGCCAAGCCTTAAAAAAAAAACAAAGCACTGTACTCACCTTTCTAACACCCCCTGCAGGGCCTTTTCTTGCTTTGGGTGCTCTGGTTCCATCTTCGGGTCCCCCGGCTCCTCTGGGTCCTCTTTGTGTTCCTCCAGCTACCTATTCATTGTGCAGAATATTAAATAGTGCAATTAAGAAAAAACTATTTGTCCCACAAAAAAAAAGCTTCTAGAAATGGAAAATAGAAAAGCTTCAGCTTTGGGAAGGTAAGCAAAAGTAAACAAAAATGCAAAACGGGAGAAAATAGTTAATAGAGCCCCTTGTATCCATAGTAGTATCTTTGTATGTGCATGGGCTAATCCCTAACAGGCTGCAGGTGCTTTGCAAAGTTGAAAGAAGAGGCGTCAGTTTCACAAATTATCCCTCTATTGTAATTTGCAAGGTCTATAAAAATAAACGTGTTGAAAATATGTAAACTTGTTTGCAATAAAGCTTGTCAATATAGTCTTTCCCACACATGATATGAGATAGCTCTAGCAGTTATAAGTGCCCTCATTAAGTATTGTTTCATGGAATAAGCCATAAGAACACTCACTGGGAAAGACAGGGTAGGAGACACATTAGCCGTGCATTAACTTTATTGCGCTTTTGCCTGTAGGGATGACAACGTGAACTTGTCTTATTACAGGTAGAGCCATTAACAATGCCAGTGATTACAGCTAATGGAATGCATCCTGCAGTAAATTAAAATTAAAACCCTGGTGCTAAATGTGAATCATTGCTCGTTATAGCCTCCTCCTAACATAAAAGTGAAATGTTCAGCTCTTTCTCTTCCTTTATTTCAAAGTAAAATGTACAGTTCAGAGTCTCAAGATGATAAGTGATCATACTGCATAATAAACATATGATATAATGTCTCACCTCCATGAAAATGGAACAGTGCTCATCGCTATATATACAACTGAGAAAAGTTATAAAATAATTAGAAATAAAAGCTAAACTATACAAAATCAAAAAGTTTACGGACAAAGCTAAACTATACAAAATCAAAAAGTTTACAGACAATGGGGGAGATTTATCAGGAGTGTTTGAGAGCAGAACTGTTCTAGTTACCCATAGCAACCAATCAGAGCTTAGCTTTCATTTTCCCATAGCCGTTTAAAATTAAATAAAATTATAAAAGTAAAGCTGATCTCTGATTGGTTTCAATGGGGAACTAGAACAGCTTTACCTCAGACACTTCTAATAAATCTTCTCCATTTTTTGTTTTCACATATTATTTAGGCAACTGTATATTAGGTCTTGTGTCTGCAACTGTTCTATGGCTCCAAAAACTTATGAAATGTAAGTGCTCTAGTACTAGGTACAAAGGGATTCATATCAGTAGTAGAATGTCATGGCAGCTCCAAGTGTACATGAGGACAGGTCTATCAGTGGTGGAAAACTACCTGGACCAATTTGAGTTTAACCAGACTGAGTATGATGCAGTGGTAAACTGACCACAGTGGCTTAATAGGCCATTGTGGCATCTTTCACCATTTGTCATATTAATGAGTAACTCTACTTCGGGGAAATACTGCTTGAATAGGAAGCCTGACAGAAGTACTATATTGGAAAGTATGGAACCATGAGGACTCAATAACTAAAAAGTTAGATGAACAACCTCAATATGCACCAGATGTATCATGTTGTCTCATGCTGAATGATAAATCTGGAATAGTTCAAAACTACATAGTCCAACTTTACGCCTCCTCTTAGCAGGTTCCTTTACCACAAGTGGGAAAAAAAATGGCCAACTATTGTACTTAACAGCTTAGATTTAGGAATACTATTTCTTGTGTTGCCTTATTATAACCAGCAGCCACAAAGTCTAATATCTCTGTAGAAATATCTCTGTCGTTCAGTCATCAAGAAATTATCACTTAACACAACTCAACTCAAAAATGGTAGACTGCATTCAACTAATTAATGGTAGTTGAACATATAAAACAAACATAGATCAAATCTGCCAATTTCAACTGGGATAAAAAATGTGCTAAACCACAACAGAGGTGTGCAAAAAATTGTCATCCCAAAAACCAACCAAGATATCAATATATACTAAATAAATGCCAGAAAAGTGTACATAATAGATCCAATTGAGCAATTTCAGCAAGGCTAGCAGACTGTTCTATATACATAGGGACATCTTAACTTTCCCATAGCACTTGCTAGGAATCGAGGTATTAGGAGTATTGGAGGTCAACATGCACAATCCTTTGTTCTCATGCAGGATAAGCCACTTGGCTTTTTCTTATGGGATTTGTTTTCACAGCTTTCACTGTGCATTCCTTGAGGCAACTTTTTTTTCAAATCAGACAACTTTATGTTTCACAATCGTCCACATGAATGGGTAAAGAAGATACACATTGGGGTAATTTGTAAATGGGATTGTTGTCTATGTTTGGTGTTGTTTTGGCCCAGTTGTGGTACAAATGCTGTTTTGTGACTTTGCATTGCTCCAAGTGAACATAGGACAGTGCATAGTCCCTTTGACATAGACCTGGATTTATGTCAGGTCTATGTCATAGGCTTGGGCCACATTTTACACATTTTGAAATACAATTGAATTCATGATTTTCTATTTGGTGCAAATTTCTGTCTAGGCGCAAGTTTACATGACTTTTGATTTTTTTTTTTGGTGACTTTTCATGCTACTGTTGCAAACAACATAGCAAAGCACTGCATCTTTACCCCACCTGCCATTTACCTATAGTGATTCTTTGCTTTCTCTCCTTTATCCCTGCAGAAATCAGCATCACCAAAGCTCTTCCATCGCCAATCGTCTTAGCCCATTGTTTCTCAAACATTTTTTTTCACATATACTTTCATTTCTGTCCATTTTGTATGACTCAACATTTGATTCATCCCTGGAAGACTTGCAACCAATGTTTAGCAAACTCCTTAATTCTTTTAATTCATTACATCAAGCGAACCCTCTAAATTATTTTACATGCGGCACGTCTATAGACTACTATATTTATACTATCTAAAACACCACAAATAAGTGAATATTATGTTCAGTGTCCCTAATAGACTGTATATTTAAAATCAGGCCGGCAAATTGAATAATAGTACTTATACTGCAGGTCATCATAATTTATAAAATTTTGCGTGAAGTGCAGAAACCACATAATACATTGTTTAAAATACAGTGCAGAACCCCAAGAACAGATAACATATTATATAGGGCCCTCAAGAATAAATGACATTCCATATAGTGCTCCCCGAGTAAATACATTTAATGTAATAATAATAATAATTTATTGTCCCCGAAAGGGGGGAAAAGAAGATGTCACAACCAGTTTGACCAACACAACCAATTCATAAAATACAATAAAAGACATAACATAAAATTCATCATAATAAAAGACATCAATAATATAAAACACAAAATAAATTTCATATGGTGTCGCCATGAATAAATGCCATTTCACATACACAAAGTGCCTTCAGATTTAATTCAATTTAATATAGTGTCCCCAAGAATTAATTTAATTTAGCACCCATAGAATAAATTTCATAGATTACTCCAGAATAAATAAAATTTCATATAGGTAAATGAATAAAATAAATAAAATTAGGTAAATTGAATTAAATTGAATATAGTGTCCCCCAGAAAAAATGGAATTTAGTGCCCCCAGGATTAATGTCATAGAGTGCCCCAGAATACATGGAATTTCATATATTGCCCCCACAATGAATACAATTAGGAATAGTATAATGCCCCGCAGTATCAATTATTGTAGCTCTAGTGTACCCAGAGTATTTTACAACAGACTTTTTGAAGTCGCTAACATTAAAATAATAAATGACTCACCTGCCTACGTTCCCGCATCCTCCATCTTTGACTCCAGTGAAATAAATTAATGATGCTGTGGCACAATGACATGTGCCACCTACATCTATCAGCATGCCCCAATGCCTCAAGGACCCTGAGTCACAGGTCAAAGGAGAGTGTCCCTGGCATTGGGCCCCTGACGGTATTACCATCAGCACTACCTGATAGTGGTCCTCCACTTGTAAACATTATTGGAGAATCTCAACAGGAAGGTTGTTCCTGAAATCTTGGAGAACACAAATCTTTAATGCTGGTCGACTTGTTCAAATCCTCCTGCCTCTTTATTTTTTCCCAGTTAGTTCTACTGTATATTGCAGGGCATTCTTACCTTAAAGGATTTTTTCCACACCTGCCTAAAACTTTCACACAGTACTGTGAATTGCTGCACACCTATTCATTGTACAGTGCACAGGTGGAAGGGGGTAAGGGCTGCAACGTGAGCACATATATGTATTATAGGTCAGGCCTAAAGCAACTTTGCTTTCTGCTGCATAACAGGCTGAAAGTTCCATTAAAGATATATATAACAAAGCTGGGAAACATTTCAATAAATATTTCACAAACATCATTCAAATTATTAAACGGTTTTACATTGTTCCAGCATCAGTATTGATTCACCTTTCCAACTATGCCTTTGCCTGTTCTGCACTAATATGGATTGCACGGAACGAAGAAGCAATAAATTATAGAATACAATGCTATCCAGGGTTCTGCAGCTTTCATCCTTACAAAAATCACAAGATAATAAGCTGCATTTTCAGAGAAAACAGCATTATAATGGCTGACAAATGTTACAGATGAGATACTGGTGCGAGGAATGGCATATTCTAAGTGTATGTATATTAATTACCAAGCAAAAAGCAATGAGACTTCTAGTTGATATTTTATTTGATTTTAAGATGAAATAAAACTGCTTTGTCGACTCCAGCTAAGCCGCATGTTACTTCTCATTAACCACAATTTCCTGTGATAATATAATGTTTGACCCTCTATCACCATTCATCTTACTAGCCCAGTACTGGTAAATACTAGCAAATAGATTGCCAATTACTCTGAGCTATAAAGATGGAATTCGGAGTCTACTGAGCAATTTATTCCATGGTTACAGTTCTACTGTTTGATGGTTTCCCTCTCGGTTGTTTTACAGATTGTGTGCCTGCAGGAAAAACCAAAACGACTTTCATTATTTTAATACTTAATATGGAGAAATCAATAAATGCATTTCATCCATTACGTTTAGGTGTCCTACAATTCTTCTAAATGATTTACTAAGTCATTGCTACTATCATGCCGAATGCCAAATGTTATCACCGTCACTCGATCAGACTTACGAAACTTAATGACAGATTTACAAATCTGTGTAAGGTACAAATGTGTCACATAGGGGGTGATGATGGGCGATAAGTCTGGTGCATCTTAACTTCGTCTACTTTATAGCACCTTATAGTTGTCTATTTTGGGGGATACCATTAAGCCTTGCTATCTAGAACTGAGCGATGCTCATTGCTCCACAAAGAAAAAAAAAATCAAAATAGATAATAAAAGATAGATAATTGTAATTTCCAACATTATGCATAAACTGCATTAAATACTACATGAACATAAACACCCAAACATTTTTTCCTCACTATATTAAGAAAACACATGCATGCTCACCCAGGCTGCAAATACATGTATAGGAGGGGAGTTCAGCTATCAAAATTATACAATACTAGGGTAATGGATAGCCTAAACAGTGTTTACTGCCATGTTCTTCAATATTATCATCAACTGTATTGACTTGGTAATGGTTAGTAGTGTTTATTTTAATATTTTATACATTACGTTATCTAGATAGTAAGAAGGGAAACTCATCCGATTAGACATAGTGGCCAAAAAAGATTTATCTCCAAGGCTGGGAGCACAATATACTGTACATAAACTATATGGACTGTCTATTCACTTCAGTTAAAATGGTGTTGGGCTTTATTTCCCCTGCTGTGGTGCTGAAGGGAACAGTACTTTTTCTGTGTCTGAATTCTACCACATATTAAAGCTGATTTTTGGTGATATGTGGAGATGGAAAAAACAATAAGCTTATCGTCAAAAGTTCCACCTTTATAACCTTTAAAGAAGTTACAAAAGATGAAAATGAAAGAAATATCGTACTATTAACATACAAATAAAATTGAAATGGGAGCTGTCCAGCATCACTGATACTCAACCTCTTCAATTACTCTTATTATTAAGTAATTCATTATATTTTAGGTCCCGCACATTGAAGATTCCTAACGTCTTGTGCTGTTTTCATAGATCACTCATTGGTCTGGGATTATAGATACTCATTGATACATAGACCATCGCTCCAAACATATTTGTTTTTGTAATTAATGGATACAACCTTTGGTTACAGCCACTGAAATTCATTCTGCATTTAGCTACAGCATAAACACTGGACCTCAACCCCCTTAGACCCCTGGGCTTTTTATCTTTGTGAATCCATATCGTAGGTATCTTACCCTATGCTCTTATGCAGGGCCGGATTAAGGGTGGTGGGGGACCCTGGGCGCAAACTTCCAACAATGTTTTTGGAGGTATATAGCCTGCCAGCGCCGGGTACTATGTAGCCTGCAAGCCCTCTGTAGTATATAGCCTGCCAGACCCCTGTAGTATATAGCCTGCCAGACCCCTGTAGTATATATCCTGCCAGCCCCCTGTAGTATACAGCCACTAGCCCCCTGTAGACTTTAGCCTACAGTCCCCTGTAGAAAATGGCAATCTCGGCAATCTCCCCCAGTGAAGGCATATAGGTGTCTCGGCCTACAGCCTGAGGTCTGAGACTTCTCGGGGGCCATAGAAATCCAAACCACCCACCAAATTTTATACTGTTCCTGATCTCAATATGCATGTACACAAGAGCAAGGTCCTTCAAAGGTCCTAAAACAACAGATTGAAAGAAAGCAGATAATATACATCCTCAAGAAGCTTGATTCTAGTAGCATATGTAGGCCCATGCAGTCTTAATCCACCCATGGTTATTTCTAGCTTCAGGGGACAGTATCTAATATATCCAGCTGAGTGTATATATGTGTGTGGGTGTGTATGTCCGCTAAAGGAATCTGTATTGTCGCATTTACAATGACCAACTTGCAAAGCCGCTCTCTGTGACTCAGGGAATGTCATAGACTAGATTTTGAATCAAAATTTTCACCCCGCTCTTTCCAAAATACACCTATTAACTACCATATACAGGAGCCACTGTCTGCAGCTGCTATGGCAGTTGGAAGCTGTGATTGGTTAATATTTTGCCACAGGTCATTAATAAGAGCTCTGAGCTTTGAATGTTTACTATAGGCAATGAGCATAAGACAGCTTATGTGTGAGGTAATATGGCTAGGGATAGAGACAAAGAGACAGGCAGGGAGAGTGAGCAAGTGAGAGAGAGACAGACAGGTAGGGAGAGTGAGTGAGAGGCAGGCAGGGAGAGTGAGTGAGAGCCATGCAGGGAAAGTGAGTGAGAGGCAGGCAGGGAGAGATGGACACAAAATATTTTTTTGTTAACGGCTTCTATTTAGTATCCCAGGCTATGCAAGGATCTCCAGCTAGTTACATATACAATTCTGTTATCTATCTCCCTATAACTCAGGTTTATTACACACACATTTGAGTGGGACATATATGTGGATATGTTGTATACTTGGGGTCCACGACCTGTCTGTGCTTCATGGGCTGTGCCCTGTATTTTTATTTGTATTCTGTTTGGTTTTGCTAAATACTTTAATATAGATGTATCTTTTATTGAAATTCTTTGACTAGTGCATACCCTCTAGTTTTTATTGTGTTTTTTTCTATATTTGGGATGCTAACACATTAGCATTTGGTACTATTATTTATTTTTGCAACAAAGTTGTTTTGTGTATAGCATAATTCAGGAATACTGCAGATTACTTCTCAAACCCTTTCTTCAGGGATGTCACTAGCCAAACAACAGTGACATTTAGGCATCACTGGGTATCAATTACAATCTGGACTAAAGCAAACACAAACACACACACGCATATATAAATAAAGGAGAAAACGGCAGCACTCCAATTAGTGAAAACAAATGTTGTGTTTATTCCACCTCTATTAACGTTTTAACTTTGTACCAGCCTTTGTCAAGCAATGTTTGTCATGATACATAGAGATATTTACAGTCACAGTGTGATGACATCATACATAAAGTAAGTAACATCAAGCTGATCGACGGTGGCTGAGTGGGTAGCACTTCTGCCTTGCAGCGCTGGGATCCTGGGTTTGAAACCCACCCAGGTTATATATATATATATATATATATATATACATATATATATATATATATATATATATATATATTAACAGCACTCCAGACGTAGAATTGTGCAAAAAGAGTGCATTTATTCAATGTTCAAAGCGATGTTTTGGCTCAGGGTGTGAGCCTTCCTCAAGGAACCTTGAGGAAGGCTCATACTTTGAGATGTAATATCCCTTTGAACATGGAATTAATGCACTCTTTTTGCACAATTCTACATCTAGAGTGCTGTCAATAGCTATATATATATATATATATATATATATATATATATATATATATATAAAATCGAAATTTGCTCACCGAAATTTTGGTTTCCTGTAGTCCGTAGGCAGCACTGAATGGGTTAAGACTCACATCCTCCTATTGGACAGAAGATAACAATTAAAATACCCTATAAATCCCTATAAAATACCCCTGAGCCAATGAACACACATGTTTTCTTATGCAGCAATAAGTACTCTTTATTGGGGGGGATCTACGTGCTGCCTACGGACTACAGGAAACCACAATTTCGGTGAGCAAATTTCAATATTCCTGGTCGTCCTACGGAGGCACTGAATGGGAGGCTTCGAGGCAGCCGAACAAATTACACTCTTGCCGAAGGCCAAGCCTACCCCGGAGCCCAAATTGAGCCTATACTGCCTGATGAAGGTTGAAGGACCCGACCATACTGCCGCCTTGCATATTTTATCCAACAATATATGGGCTATTTCCGCCCAGGGTGCAGCCGTTGACCTAGTTGAATGCGCTTTCAGATTAAGAGGAGACGGAAGGCCTTCTAGATTATAACACATGGAAATTATGTCTTTAATCCATCTGGCTAGGGTAGACTTACTAGCTCGTTTTCCCTTATTAGGGCCTCTGAACTGTAGGAACAGGGCTTCAGACTCCCTAAAGACTTCTGCCCTCTGGAGATAAGCGAGAACTGATCTCTTCACATCCAGGGCTTGAAGCTTTCCTTGCTCTTCTTCTGGGGCATCTGTACCCAGGACAGGAAGGAAAATCTCTTGATTTAAAGCTTATAGCTGATTGAGAAGGTATTTTTGGCAAGAAACCCGGCATTGTTCGAAGAATTATACAGTCTTCTATGACTCTCAGATACGGTTCCTTACAGGAGAAGGCTTGGATTTCACTAATCCTCCTTGCAGAACAAATGGCCACCAGGAAAACAGTCTTCCAGGAGAGAAGATGCAGAGGGATATCTGAGATTGGTTCGAATGGTTCCTGACATAAATGCTTGAAAACAATAGAAAGATCCCAAGACGGTAGAGGTGACATAACTGTAGGCTTTAGCTTCTTCAGACCCCTGAAGAATCTCCTGACCAACAGGTTCTCAGAGAAGATACCGCCTAAGGAAGAATTAATCGCAGTAAAATGGACTTTCAGTGTATTAAACTTAAGGCCCTTCTTTAAGCTATCCTGCAGGAATTGAAGGAGGGAAGGAACGTGAGTAGAAGAAGCTCTTTTTGATAAGCACCATTGCTTATAGATTCCCCAGACACGTTGGAAGACTTTTAACGTCTTCAGTTTCCTAGAGGCCGACAATGTGTCAATAACCTCATCGGAAAACCCCGACCTTCTTAGATTCCCCCTTTCAGCTGGGTTGGAGTGAAGGAACCTGTTCTGGAGTAGCAAGTCCTTCCAGGGAGGGAGAAACCAGAATTCCCCTCTTGATAATAACAGGAGAAGAGGGAACCAGGCCCTTCTCGGCCAACATGGGATCACGGCTATGACTGTTGTTTTCTCTCTCCTGATCTTCTGTAATACTCTCGGAATGAGCGGGAACAGTGGGAATATGTAAAGAAATTGGTCTGTCCAGTCGAATGAGAGTGCATCCACCACTACTGGGTTCTCCTGTTTGTACAGGGAGCAAAACTGGGGAAGCTGAGAGATGGATCTTGACGCCATCAGGTCCATCTGAGGAAGACTCATTTTCAGGACAATTTGTTAGAACACTTGTTTGTTCAGAGACCACTCCGGAGGTCTGACTGGATTGTGGCTTAGCCAATTCGCCTCTACATTCAATACTCCCCTGATATGAACCGCTGAGATGTTGTGAAGCGTCTGTTCGGCCCAGGTCATCAGAAGGGAACACTCTCTGGCAAGAGACCGGCTTCTCGTGCCCCCCTGTTTGGTGATATAGAAAACAACTGCCAGGTTGTCTGATCGGACCAAAACTTCTTGCCCGAGTAGGAGACTGGAGAAGTGAAGAAGTGCCAGACGTACAGCCCTCATTTCTTTGAGGTTCGAAGGCAATTTGGACTCGGACCGTGTCCACCTCTTTTGAACCCACTGGTCTTCCAATAGGGCGCCCCAGCCCCAATTGGATGCGTCCGATGTAAGGACCACTGGCTGAAGGAATTGGATGGATCTGCCTAAAAGTGGGTTTCAGGACCACCAGATTAAGTCCTTGAGAGCTTGGATTGAGATCGTCATTGGTTTGTCCAAGGACTGCAGACTCCTTGATCATTGGGAGAGAATGGACGCTTGGAGACCCCTCATATGGGTTTTTGCCCAAGGGACCGCTTCTATAGCCGAGGTTATTTGTCCTAGGACTGCCATGGCTTTCCTGATTGTTGTCCTGGGGTGCAGAATCAGATACTTGATCGCTTTCTTCAGAGCGGTAATTCTGGCTGATGACAAAGAGAGGGTCATGTTGGAAGAGTTTATTATGAACCCTAGAAATTTCTGAGAGGTTGCAGGAACCAGAGATGACTTCTTTTTGTTGATCACAAACCCATGAACCTCCAGAGTCTTCAGGACCACTGCTAAATCGTGGTACAAATGCTCCGTTTGAGCTATCAGAAGCCAGTCGTCTAGATAGGGCAGTGGTGGCTAACCTATGGCACTGGTGCCAAAGGTGGCACTCTGAGCCCTTTCTGTGGGCACCCAGGCCATCACCAGAGATGACTCCAAGTATCTTCCTGCAGTCCCAAACAGCCCAAGACTTGCTGTGCACAGAGATATTTTAAAGTGACAGCTCTACCAGGGACTACTGGAGGAGTGGGAAGGTTGTGGACAGATCTGGATTATCATTGTAGCTCTTGCTCCGGCCCTGACAATTCTTCCTGTTTATGGGACCCTGGAGGGAAGCTACAATGAACATCCAAATTTCTCCTATTTTCTGCTTTATTGGTGTCCTTAGGGTGCTGGTATCAATGAAAGCTGTGACAGAGTGGGAATATAAGTCACTAATTACATTTCTGTGCTGGCACTTTGCGATAAATAAGCGGGTCTTTGTTGTAGTTTGGGCACTCGGTCTCTAAAAGGTTCGCCATCACTGAGATAGTGTATCACCTGGATGCCTTGTAACCTGAGGGCTGCTGATAACACCACTGCGACCTTCGTAAATACTCTGGGCGCTGAACTCAGACCGAAGGGCAGACACGTGAACTGGTAATGCAGTACTGTTTTGTCCTGTAGTATAGCGACCCGGAGAAACTTCCTGTGACTCTGAAGTACTGGAATATGCAGATACGCATCTTTCAGATCCACTGTCATCATGAAGCAGTTCCTGGAGATTAGAGGAAGGGTTGTTCAGAATAAACTGGTTGAGGTAAGTAAGATCTATCACCAGTCTCCAAGATCCTCCTTGCTATGGGACAGGAAATACTCTGGAATAAACGCCTAAACCTCTCTGGGGATAGGGGACAGGCTCCAAGGCACCCTTTTCTATGAATTCCTGAAGAAGACGAGGAACAATTTGATCGCCAGGTTGGTTGATGAAGAACCTGTCTGGAGGAAAGCTGGTTAGCTCCAGAGAATAACCTCTTCTTACAAGAGAATTGACCCATGCGTCTGAAGAAGTTTTGACCCATATGTGCCTTGCTCCAACTTTGACAGGCCTGGCGTCATAATTTGGATTTCTTGGAGGGCTCTGAATGAGGTTTTTTATTCTGGACAAACCGATTCCTGAAACCCCTTTTGTCATCTCTAAACTGTCTTCTGACTTGTGGAGATCTTTGTCTAGAATGAAAGGACTTAAAAGCTGTTCTTTTCCTAGGCTTGGGAAAAGAAGTGCCTTTGTCATCATTAATGACCTTCAGGATTTCTTCCAGCTGTGGACCAAACAGACTTGACGGCTGAAATGGTAGATTACAAAAATGGGTTTTAGCAGGGACATCTCCCGGCCAGAGCTTTATCCAGAGCGCACGCCTTATAGAATTTATGGAGGCCAGGCTAGCTGATGTTAGCTTGATTGTGTCAACATGAGAGTCACAAAGAAACTCTGCCGCTGATTTGAGAAGAGAGATATCCTCAAAAATATCCTTCCTCGATACGCCATCCCTGACATCATGGGTAAGCTGGCTTAACCAGATCCTCAATGCCCTTGCCACTGGAACAGAAGCCAGAGAAGCTTTACATATATTTGCAGAATGGTTATAAGCCCGACTTTTGAATGAGTCCATCTTCCTATCAATAGGATCTTTCAGGAGGGTAGCCTCCTCAGCTAGAAAGATGGAGTTAAGTGCTAACTTGGCAAGAGACATATTCACTTTAGGGAGAGACTCTCATTCAGCGGATAAAGCAGGATCGAATCTGTACACAGACTTAAATCTAACCCCAGGGTTGGGGTTTTTATCAGGTTTTTTCCAAGCAGACTCCATCAGATTCTTCAAATCTGGATGGCTGGGCAAATATTTGGCTTTCTTCTTAGGGAAATAATAAAGAGCTTCTCTTTTAGAGAGATCTTCAGTGGCTTTATCTGATTCCACTGCTTCTTTTACGGCTTTTATACGCCTGGAAACACCTTCTTTATTAAATAGATAGAAATCATCTGGAGAGGCTTCTGCCTCCTCCTCTGAGCTGACCTCACCCTCAGACCTATGCTCCTCATGACTAGAGGGCCCTGGGGAGTCTGATGGTACAGGATATGATCTTTTCCTATTTGTACATTGGGAGTGAGAGGTTTCAGCTACTGCCTGAGCAATAGTAGTTTTAAGCCAAGAAAAAAACCTGGTGGAATCTGCCTGTAAGCTCATCTCCTCCGGGTGTGGAGTGCATCCTTCACACACGTCTGGTTCCCAATTCTCTGGCAAGGGCTGGTGACAGGTAGTACAACATATATGCCTGCTCTTTCTGGCACTTTTTCTTCCTGAGGGCATCTGGAAGACACACAACATTAGGAACACTATCACACTGCCATACAACAGAACCCGAAGGGCACAAGAGGTGAGCACTTACGATTCCCGTGGGTAGGCTCTGCTGCCTGCCGAGCGATACCCATGTACCGCGCCATATCTGTTTAAATGGGAAGTTTTGGACCTCCTACTCGCGCACGCGCAATGGCCGCGGCCCCCGAGCGACTGACCGCGCATGCGCCAGAAAGGGACGCGACAGAAATCAAGCTGCGCCCCTACCCCGCGCATGCGCAGACCACCCCGTGCGACTCTGAGGCAACGCAACAAGCGCCATGACACCCGGCAAGCCCAACTCCACCCCTGGCAGGCGTGGTAAAGCGGGGGAAACAAAATACAGCGGGGAAACACAGGGATACTTGACTGAGGTGATAACAGCTGATATCAGCATACAGCAAGCCAGACATCCTGTGCTGTGCAGTGACGCTGTAACACACTCGGGTTATGCAGCAAGCTGCCATCGGGCAGCGGTCCCAAGGGAATGGAGCTCCCAAACTGTGGGACAGGGAGCCAATGCTCAAACTTCTTGTTATCCACTTCCACAGAAAAAAAAAAACACGTATGTTCATTGGTTCAGGGGTATTTTATAGGGAGTCAGCCTGCCAATCTCTATTGCTAATTAATTGTTATCTTCTGTCCAATAGGAGGATGTGAGACTTAACCCATTCAGTGCTGCCGTAGGACGACCAGGAAATATATATATATATATATATATATATATATATATATATATATATATATACATACACTCACCGGCCACTTTATTAGGTACACCTGTCAAACTGCTCGTTAACACTTAATTTCTAATCAGCCAATCGAATGGCGGCAACTCAGTGCATGTAGACATGGTCAAGACAATCTCCTGCAGTTCAAACCTAGCTTCAGTATGGGGAAGAAAGGTGATTTGAGAGCCGTTGAACGTGGCATGGTTGTTGGTGCCAGAAGGGCTGGTCTGAGTATTTCAGAAACTGCTGATCTACTGGGATTTTCACACACAACCATCTCTAGGGTTTACAGAGAATGGTCCGAAAAAGAAAAAACATCCAGTGAGTGGCAGTTCTGTGGGCGGAAATGCCTTGTTGATGCCAGAGGTCAGAGAAGAATGGGCAAACTGGTTTGAGCTGGTAGAAAGGCAACAGTGACTCAAATTGCCACCTGTTACAACCAAGGTAGGCAGAAGAGCATCTCAGAACGCACAGTACGTCGAACTTTGAGGCAGATGGGCTACAGCAGCAGAAGACCACACCGGGTGCCACTCCTTTCAGCTAAGAACAGGAAACTGAGGCTACAATTTGCACAAGCTCATCGAAATTGGACAGTAGAAGATTGGAAAAATGTTGCCTGGTCTGATGAGTCTCGATTTCTACTGCAACATTCGCATGGTAGGATCAGAATTTGGCGTCAACAACATGAAAGCATGGATCCATCCTGCCTTGTATCAACGGTTCAGGCTGGTGGTGGTGGTGTCATGGTGTGGGGAATATTTTCTTGGCACTCTTTGGGGCCCTTGGTACCAATTGAGCATTGTTGCAATGCCACAGCCTACCTGAGTATTGTTGCTGACCATGTCCATCCCTTTATGACCACAATGTACCCAACATCTATCATCATAGTATCATAGTATATAAGGCTGGAAGGAGACGCAAGTCCATCAAGTCCAACCTTCAAGAATTAAATAAATGTTTTATCCCCATAACCCGTGATATTTTTTCTCTCCAGAAAGTCATCCAGGCCTCTCTTGAACATGTACATAGAGTCGGCCATAACAACCTCCTGCGGCAGAGAGTTCCATAGTCTCACTGCTCTTACAGTAAAGAACCTTTGTCTATGGTGATGGTAAAATCGCCTCTCCTCTAGGCGTAGAGGATGCCCCCTTGTCCTGGTCACAGGCCTAGGTATAAAAAGATCTTTGGAGAGATCCTTGTACTGTCCGTTCAGGTATTTGTACATTGTAATGAGGTCTCCCCTCAGTCGTCTTTTTTCTAAACTGAATAATCCCAAATTTTGTAATCTGTCAGTGTATTCTAATCCCCCCATTCCCCTAATAATCCTGGTTGCTCTCCTCTGCACCCGTTCCAGCTCTATTATATCCTTTTTATACACTGGTGCCCAAAACTGTACACAATATTCCATGTGTGGTCTGACCAGGGATTTGTATAAGGGCAAAACTATGTCTTTATCATGAGAATCTATTCCTCTCTTGATACATCCCATTATTTTATTTGCTTTAGCAGCAGCCGCCTGGCTCTGGTCACTAAAATTAAGTTTACCATCCACCAATACGCCCAAGTCCTTTTCAGCTTCAGTTTTACTAAGTAATTGACCGTTTAGAACATAATTATACTTTTTGTTTCCATGGCCCAAGTGCATAACTTTACATTTATCTACATTAAACCTCATCAACCATTTCTCTGCCCATCCCTCAAGCTTCCACAAATCCCTCTGTAATGCTAAACTATCGACCTCAGTATTTATTACTTTACACAGCTTAGTATCATCTGCAAATATTGAAACTTGACTGTGTAAACCCACTACAAGGTCATTAATAAAAATATTAAAAAGAAGTGGCCCCAATACTGACCCCTGTGGCACTCCACTGGTAACATCAACCCAATCTGAGAATGTGCCATTAATGACCACCCTCTGTTTTCTATCACTAAGCCAATTACTTACCCAGATACACAGATTTTCTCCTATTCCCAGCAGTCTCATTTTATATACCAACCTTTTATGTGGCACGGTGTCAAATGCCTTTGAGAAGTCCAGATATACAACATCCACAGCGTCCCCCAGATCTAGTCTTGAACTTACCTCCTCGTAGAAACCAATCAGATTAGTCTGACAGGACCGATCTCTCATAAACCCATGCTGACGCTGGGTTATAAGGTTGTGCACAGTGAGATACTCCAGGATAGCATCTCTAATAAACCCCTCAAATATTTTCCCCACCACAGCAGTTAGACTTACGGGTCTGTAGTTTCCAGGATCGCTATTTGATCCTTTTTTGTATATTGGTACCACATTTGCTATGCGCCATTCCTGTGGAACATAACCAGTCCTCAGTGAATCTTCAAATATTAAAAATAACGGTCTGTCTATCACAGTACATAATTCATGCAGAACCCGGGGGTGTATGCCATCTGGCCCCGGTGATTTATCTATCTTAGTGGTTGCGAGGCGGCGCCGTACCTCTTCCTGGGTTAAACTGTTGACATTATAAAAAGAATTTACATTATTCCTCATTGTGTCTTCCACCAGGGGATTTTCCTGGGTAAAGACAGTTGAGAAGGCGACATTCAGTAGATTGGCCCTTTCCTCGTCTCCTTCCACCATGACCCCCATGTTATTTCTAAGGGGACCCACACTCTCTGTTTTTAGTTTCTTATCATTTATATACTTGAAAAATAATTTGGGATTATTTTTGCTCTCCCTGGCAATATTTCTCTCAGTCTCTATTTTTGCGGCCTTTATCTGCTTTTTACAGGATTTATTTTTCTCTCTATAATCCTGTAATGCCTCATCGCTACCTTCACGTTTTAGCACCTTAAACGCTTTATCTTTCTCGCTTATTGCTTTCCTTACAAGACTAGTTAGCCACATAGGGTTTTTCTTGTTCCTTTTATGCTTTTTCCCATAAGGTATGTGTTTCTCACAGGACTTTTTCAGAATATATGAGAAAAAGTCCCATTTTTTGGGGGGGCTTTTGTCCTTGAGAGCATTATCCCAGTCTATGCCTTTAAGGTCTTCCCTTAGTTGATGAAAATTTGCCCTCCTGAAGTTTAGAGTGTTGGCTGCCCCTTCACTAACGCTCTTAGTAAAGCGTAATACAAAATCAATGATATTATGATCACTATTCCCCAGGTTCCCCCCAACCTGTAGTTTTGATATCCTATCAGGTCTGTTGGTAAGGATAAGGTCCAGCAGTGCCCCCCCTCTTGTTGGCTCCAGGACTAGTTGCGACAGGTAATTGTCTTTTGTTGTTGACAAGAACCTGCTACCTTTGAAGGACCTGCAGGTTTCTGCCCCCCAGTCAATATCTGGGTAATTGAAGTCCCCCATGATAAGTACTTCACCATGCTTTGAAGCCGCATCCATTTCACTTATCAGCATTTCCTCTGCTGCCTCCATTATATTTGGAGCCTTATAACAAACCCCTAGTAATATTTTATTTTTATTTTTCCCTCCTCTTATCTCCACCCATAGGGACTCCACATTTGCGTTACTGATGTCATCTCGCAGGACGGGCTTGAGGCAAGAATTCACATATAAACAAACCCCTCCCCCTTTTTTATTTATACGATCCTTTCTAAAAAGACTATAACCATCTATAGTAACAGCCCAGTCATAGCTACTGTCCAGCCATGTCTCGCTGATACCCACTATATCATATTTCCGTTCCAACATCAAGAGTTCCAGTTCCTCCATTTTGTTTGTGAGGCTTCTGGCATTTGTGTACATACACTTTATATGGTTTTCCCTGTCCGTATTCCTTTTGTCCTTATTCCCCAATCTCATTCCAGCCCCCCTTCCTTCCCCATGGACTATGACCCTTCCCAGCTCTCTATGTACACCGTCTATTTGCCCTGCACAAGTGTAATTGCCCTCCCCCCAGGTCTCTAGTTTAAACACTCCTCCAACCTTCTAGCCATTTTTTCCCCTAAAACAGCGGCCCCCTCCCCATTGAGGTGCAGCCCATCCCTACTGTAGAGCCTGTAGCCCACAGGCTACTTTCAGCAGGATAATGCGCCATGTCATAAAGCTGGAATCATCTCAGACTTGTTTCTTGAACATGACAATGAGTTCACTGTACTCAAATGGCCTCCACAGTCACCAGATCTCAATCCAATAGAGCATCTTTGGGAAGTGGTGGAACAGGAGATTCGCATCATGGATGTGCAGCCGACAAATCTGCGGCAACTGTGTGATGCCATCATGTCAATATGGACCAAAATCTCTGAGGAATGATTCCAGCACCTTGTTGAATCTATGCCACGAAGAATTGAGGCAGTTCTGAAGGCAAAAGGGGGTCCAACCCGTTACTAGCATGGTGTACCTAATAAAGTGGCCGGTGAGTGTAATATATATATATATATATATATATATATATATATATATATATATATATATATATATAAATGTGCTGAAAAACATCCCCTCGGCTTATACACGAGTCTATTAAAAAAAAAAATACTACTAGGGGCTGCTGTATACTACATGAGGGCAGGCTGTATACAACTAGGAGCTGCTGTATACTACATGGGGGAAGGCAGTATACTACTAGGGGCTGCTGTATACTACATGGGGGCAGGCTGTATACTACTAGGGGCTGCTGTATACTACATGGGGGCAGGCTGTATACTACTAGGGGCTGCTGTATACTACATGGGGGCAGGCTGTATACTACTAGGGGCTGCTGTATACTATATGGGGGAAGGCAGTATACTACTATTGGCTGCTGTATACTACATGGGGGCAGGCTGTATACTACTAGGGGCTGCTGTATACTACATGGGGGCAGGTTGTATACGACTAGGGGCTGCTGTATACTACATGGGGCCATGCAGTATACTACTAGGGGCTGCTGTATACTACATGGGGGCAGGCTGTATACTAGTGGGGGATGCTGTATACTACATGCGGGCAGGCTGTATACTACTAGGGGCTGCTGTATATTACATGGGGCCAGGCATTATACTACTAGGGGCTGCTGTATACTACATGGGGGAAGGCTGTATACAACTAGGGGCTGCTGTCTACTACATGGGGGCAGGCTGTATACTACTAGGGGCTGCTGTATACTACATGGGGGCAGGGAGTATACTACTAGGGGCTGCTGTATACTACATGAGGGCAGGTTGTATACTAGTAGGGGCTACTGTATACTACATGGCTGCAGGCTGTATACTACTAGGGGATGCTGTATTCTACATGGGGCAGGCTGTATTCTACTAGGGGATGCTGTATACTACATGGGGAAGGCAGTATACTACTAGGGGATGCTGTATATTACATGGGGGCTGGCAGGCTGTATACTACATGGGGGCAGGCTGGCTGTATACTACTGGGGGCTGGTGGCTGTATACTACTAGGGGCTGGTGGCTGTATACTACTAGGGGCTGTCAGGATGTATACTACTGGGAGCTGGCTGACTATATACTACTGAGGGCTTGCTGGCTATATACTGGGGGGGGGGGGTTGACCAATGCATTTCCCACCCTTGGCTTATACTCAAGTCAGTAGTTTTTCCCAGTTTTTGGTGGTAAAGTTATGGGTCTCGGCTTATACTCGGGTCAGCTTATACTCGAGTATATATACGGTATATATATCTTTGCAGATGTTGACCTGGGTGGGATTCGAACCCAGGACCCCAGCGCTGTCAAAGGGACATTACAGCTCAAAGTGTGAGCCTTCCTCAAGGTTCCTTGAGGAAGGCTCACACCCTGAGCCGAAACGTTGCTTTGAACATGGAATAAATGCACTATTTTTGAATATATATCACCTTCATTTATTTTGCTTTTTATTCCTTGCTGTCACATACTTACCATATTCATATAGTAGAATGCGCTGCACTTTTTACTGGTTCAGTTCACCCAAGGTTGTCTGACAGTCTACAGACTTCTTGCCTCTGCTATGCTGTCAGACTGTCTCCTTGGTCTTGAAAGCTTTCCTGGCAGTCAGTAACTTTACGCAATTTACATTTGCTGTATTAAATCTCAAACTGAGCAGAACATTTTAATATGTTCATTGAAATTGCAGCAATTACCATACAATTGTAGCTTAAAAGTAGTAACATTTTAATTGTTCAGTGAAACCTGTAGGTATTCTTTGTATGCCCATCAGCCCTACTTTTGTCACGCTACCAGATTCCATATGAAAAAGTATTTCTATATTTTGAATATAACTAAATATTTGGTAAAATAAAAATTAACAAAATCTTGTGCCTAAGGCCTCAGTCACATGGCATAATGTAGCTGTATTTTACGCTCTGTTTACAAATCATTTCTGTCTATGGACGTGACTTACAACTTCATAGGTCCCTAGGATGTATAGGGGTCTCCTGAAAGAACATAGGGGGATTTATTACCTTCTTGTCTGTTTTTTCTACTATGTTTTGAGACTTTTTGTCACTGTTAAGACTATTCTTCCTCTGTTTAGCCAGTTTTGCCTCAGATGCCATAAAAAAGTCTCATCTGAGTCAAAAAAGTTGAAAACAGTAGTAGAAGAAACCAGACAACATGGTGACAAATCCCCCCATAGACTACTATGTATATATATGGAATCAGGGCCTTTACATTGTTGAGTATAGTTTACAGTATATATGCATCAACTACTCATTATACACACACATATAGTACAAATATAGACATACAGTATATACACACCATAAATATATACAGCATATACACACATGCATAAAGTATATACACCATAAAGCACATATAAAGCACATAAAGCACATACACGCATATACGCCATATAAACACGCATATACAGCATATATATTGCATATTCACAAATACAGCATATACACACACCTACAATAGATATCCACAGATATATAGCAGACACAAACATGCATACTGTATATATACTCCATGTACCCACATACAGCACATACACACACAGATATACAGCACATACACACCATATACACACATACAGCATATATACACAGACATACAGCATATAATGCAGGAAGTAGAAATAGGTAGTATTTTTCTCAGAGGTGCCAGCACAATAGCACCTTTTTGTGACATTTTCTTAGCATATCTGCAATTACAAAATAATAGAGAATATGTGGCAGCATTATTAAAAATTAAGGTAGAGGCTTATTAAGTTTTAAAGATTTGGATACATGGATGTGCAGTGCAGACATGAAGAATACAATACTATACAACCCAGACATATACAGTTGTAAAATAAAAAGAATGAAAACAAATATATCTTACTACTGAGCAAGAAGATTTAACCGTCATGAAGTTCAACAGAAATTTGGACAGCCGGTCAAGCTGAAATAGATCAATCCTTCCCGACCCTGTCCTGTTAGCGGGAACTCATATTTTTTTTTAGTTTGAATTTCCCCCCAAAATTAATGAAATAACCCCCCCTTGCATATTAAAGACCTTCATTTGATCCTTGATGAAGGATGTACATTGTATTGAAGGTGTGAAAAGCCTCTCCTGTATATAAACCCTACATTGAGTCTTGTGATCTTCACAAGAAAATGAGATAAAGCAGTCTATAATTAGTAAAAGTTATATGGTTTAATGATATTAAATTTGATTAAGATGTTTTATTGAAATGCGTAGGCTTTGCCTGCAGACCTTTTTTATCTTCCATATATGTTTCCAATGTGGGATTTATTCCTTTTTAATGCTGTATAAATAAATCATGAAGATTTTATGGAATTGCAAATCCAAGCTGGATCGTGTTTTTTAAAATTTCTAAGTGTTCCTTTGGGCAAAGGTCTGATCCGTGCTTTTGCAGCCGTTCATCTTCAACCCCGGTGTCCAGGTGAGCTGACTTTTCCTTTGTCTATATTCACAATGATTTTAAATTAGTGCAAAAGAATATTGACAACACATTTCCTGGAGTCTGATGATTGATGCAGTTTATTTGGTAAGTGGATGGAAATGGCAAATGTAGATACTTATAGCTCAGAGAAGCCCTAGGTAGATTAATGATGATTTAATTTTCTTGTTGCCAGGATAGCAGATTGCTTCATGTTTACGTGTGGGAAAACATCAATTAAACATGTAATGTGATAATGGGTGTGGGCATTCAACCCTAAAATAATTGGATAGGTTTATGTGTCTTTATTACTGTTCTCAGTTTATCAAATCAACATAAAACATAATTATAGGGGAAGTAGCACCTAGAACCATTTGCTAATAAATAGTTGCCATGGATATTGCTTAATGGATGTGCCAAAAGGTAATTGCAATGTAAATGTCAGTTTGGAAATAGGTCAAATAGCAGAAATGAGGAAGACTGAAATCCATTTTGCAATTTTAGTGTTACGCGACTCCCTTCTTTATCTCCTTTTATTTATCTATTTACTTCCGTCACTTCCCCACTTTCACTCTTGTATGTTCTAATCTATCTATTTTCTCATAACTGTTTGGAGTAGGCTTTTACTGCAGTGTGCTTTGAGTCAAATGTCTGCACTGTGCTTCCTTATATCCCTTCTTATACCATAGGCGAAAAATTATCACTCCTTCTATGCCAGTTTTCTGAGCAGTGAAAGAATTTGCGCTCCCGCCGCATACCTGTGTAATTTTGAGGAACCAGAGAACTTTCATTCGCTGTTATTTACACAAAAACTACACCAAGTCGGTGGCCTTCTGGATACATCACGTGGCCGAAGCCTCTTAATGTATCTGGCCAGATGCAGGGGGTGTGACCGCTATCAAATACATGATACATATCCCCCCATGAGTCTAATATCTATGAGTCTAGTATCTCTGATACAGAACAATGACCACCACCACCGGTTGGAGGGGCCAATTATACTTAAACATAGGTTGTAGTTAGTGATGATTTGCCATATGTTACATGTCATAAGTTATCCATGTTCTGAATTTTTTATTTAAAGCTGGGGCCACATGGGCAGTGAGTAGAGCAGGACATGCACCCCAATACTTTGTTGGATGGGGTGTCAACTGATAACTTTGGCAATGTTCATATAACACTCGCAAATTAACTAACAATTGTATGAGAACATACTAGTCTTCTCCATTAATCTCTGTGTTTTTTAATAAGTCCACATTTATTTTTGAAGGAAAATTAACATTTATTCAAATTTTGTCATCTTTATCAAACATTATCATAACTTTTCAAATCCTGAATTTTATTGTGAATTTCTTGTGGCTCCTTAAACTATTTCTTATTGCCTTTAGGATCATTGGCCCCAATTTCTCATGTCTAGCAAGGGCATCTTTCCAATGCTATTTTTGCATACATTTTATTACTCCTCACATTCAAAAATCCATGATCCATTTTGTATATTTCCATATATACAGCCAAGTGATTGCTTGTTTTCTACATAACAAAGTAGACTTTCTAGTGACAGTATCTAATATTACATGCCATGTATTGGGAAGCTGTAAAAATCGAAATTTGGTGAAATTGACAAAAAAACACATTTGTGCCATTTTCTTGTGGACTCTGTTTTAACTGCTTTCACATTGCACTCCACATGACTTCTCCAGTTTATTCTTCGGGTCAGCACAATCACTGATATACTGCTTTACACTTAAAGGACATCTACCACCAGGATGAAGGATTGTAAACCAAGCACTGTAAAATGACAAGTTTCTTATGCTCTTGTTTTTAAGAATAAAAGGCTTTAAAAATGATGCAACTAAGCCGAAGGGGCTCAAGGCTCTATTAAAACCTATGGAGCCTGTAGCCCCTGAAGCTCATTTGCATAATTTTAAAAAGCCTTAAAAACACCGGGAATAAAAGGCCAATAAAAGTGCAAATCCTACCAGAGGGGGCAAACACCAGTATGTCAGTTTGCTTGGTTTACAATCCTTCATCCTGGAGGCATATTGTATTTAACAACTATTGTAAGTTTCCGAAAAAATATAGGAATTGTACACCAGGGCAAATGGTATACTTGGTCACTTGTGGCAGTGCCAGTCATGTGCCCATTACCCCCCTAAATGACTAAATTGCTTTGTTATTGAAAATTTGATTCCTGTAGATCTACAGCTGGGCTAACTAATTTAGATGAGTTTTTTATTACCATAGACTTTCATAACATTGCAAGCCATTCTCCAAAAGTCTGGTGAGTGGAGTCCTGACCACTACAACCCGTATTGATATAATTGAGGATGTGGTTGTGGTTGTAACTAAAACTAAATTTTTATTGTGCTTGGTTATTAAAGGATTTGCAAAAAACTTCTTCTGTGGAGGATACATGACATGACTGATGGTCTATTTCAATTTATTGTGCAGTTCACTAGCATTGCAGTACTTTATTGTTTGTGCTGGTGTAATTTCAACTTCACAGTCACAGTGCACAATCATGGAAATTCTATAACCTGGTACTTGACCATTAACAGAAATTACGCTCTACTAACAATTGATAATATAGTATGTCCTGATATTTATATATAGATGTATACAATAAGAAATACACTATGTTAAAAAAAAATAAGAAAAAAAATTACTAGTGCCAAAGGGGATACTGAAGCATTTTCCTATGGAAAATCTGTATGGGGCATAGACATGCGATTAAGAATCCAACATCAAGCTAAACAGAATATTTGAAATTCCATATTTATGAAATTGAATTTAATGCTCATTTTTGTATCTTAGAGCTTAACATTTGTGTCATATAGTTGGTTTTAATCATGTATTTTATGTCATCATGACCTAGATCCCTGCCTGTGACATGTGAGATAGTGTGTTGTCTTTCCTTAGATGGTGTAGAAGAAGTTGATGGATGTATTCTCATTCCTAAACTCATTACAACAAGCTTCCCATCCATCTAGTAAAATGCTGTGATACAGAGTTGGAAGGTGCTATAAATCATATTATTCCAGCCACTTCAAGCTAATTCATTAGAAAGGCTCACAATATATATGACAAATAGAAAGTCAACTTTCAACCTAGTACATAAGTTTTTTAAATATAGTACGTGATGTTAAACAAAATATTAATATATTTTTGGTCCAATAACAAATCTGGGGATTCATTTAATAGGCAGAAATTACAGGATGATGAACTTCCCATTCTCCTGTATGGTGGATATTTAATAGTAACATCAACATTTGCTGTATAATCATACACAGACTTTTTATAAAATAACATGTAACTAAAAAAGAATATATTTTATGGTTACCATTTGACCCCTCAAGTCAAATGGTAACTTTCTTTACTTCCCCTCTTGATCATACACTCACCGGCCACTTTATTAGGTACACCTGTCCAACTGCTTGTTAACACTTAATTTCTAATCAGCCAATCACATGGTGGCAACTCAGTGCATTCAGGCATGTAGACATGGTCAAGACAATCTCCTGCAGTTCAAACCGAGCATCAGTATGGGGAAGAAAGGTGATTTGAGTGCCTTTGAACGTGGCATGGTTGTTGGTGCCAGAAGGGCTGGTCTGAGTATTTCAGAAACTGCTGATCTACTGGGATTTTCACGCACAACCATCTCTAGGGTTTACAGAGAATGGTCCGAAAAAGAAAAAACATCCAGTGAGCGGCAGTTCTGTGGACAAAAATGCCTTGTTGATGCCAGAGGTCAGAGGAGAATGGGCAGACTGGTTCGAGCTGATAGAAAGGCAACAGTGACTCAAATCGCCACCCGTTGCAACCAAGGTAGGCAGAAGAGCATCTCTGAAAGCACAGTACATCGAACTTTGAGGCAGATGGGCTACAGCAGCAGAAGACCACACCGGGTGCCACTCCTTTCAGCTAAGAACAGGAAACTGAGGTTACAATTTGCACAAGCTCATCGAAATTGGACAGTAAAAGATTGGAAAAATGTTGCCTGATCTGATGAGTCTTGATTTCTGCTTCGACATTCGGATGGTAGGGTCAGAATTTAGCGTCAACAACATGAAAGCATGGATCCATCCTGCCTTGTATCAACGGTTCAGGCTGGTGGTGGTGGTGTCATGGTGTGGGGAATATTTTCTTGGCACTCTTTGGGCCCCTTGGTACCAATTGAGCATCGTTGCAACGCCACAGTCTACCTGAGTATTGTTGCTGACCATGTCCATCCCTTTATGACCACAATGTACCCAACATCTGATGGCTACTTTCAGCAGGATAATGCGCCATGTCATAAAGCTGGAATCATCTCAGACTGGTTTCTTGAACATGACAATGAGTTGACTGTACTCAAATGGCCTCCACAGTCACCAGATCTCAATCCATTAGAGCATCTTTGGGATGTGGTGGAACGGGAGATTCGCATCATGGATGTGCAGCCGACAAATCTGCGGCAACTGTGTGATGCCATCATGTCAATATGGACCAAAATCTCTGAGGAATGCTTCCAGCACCTTGTTGAATCTATGCCATGAAGAATTGAGGCAGTTATGAAGGCAAAAGGGGGCCCAACCCGTTACTAGCATGGTGTACCTAATAAAGTGACCGGTGAGTGTAGTGTACATCTATATATATATTTGTATATATGCAGGAAGTCCCCGATTTTTAGTTGAATTTGTATGTATGTCGGAAATGTACACTTTATAATTGTCAAAAATGTTTTGGTCTCTGTGACAATTGGATTTAAAAAATGTTGGTTTGTAATAAGAACGAGGATTAAAAATAAAGCGTCAGTGCAGACACCTTTAATAACTGTTATAGCTGTTTATTGTAGCCTAAGGCTAAAGTACAGTAAATTACCAATTACCTGAGGTCCGTTTGTAACTAGGGGTCGCCTGTAAGTCGGGTGTTCTAAAGTAGACTTCTTAAGACTCTTAAGACTCCCTGTATATGGAATGCAAAATAGAAGCTTCTTAAAACATACATTAAATCATCTATTTAATCTATGGATTTTGAATAAAGTAAACAGCAATACTGTCAATAAAGTTGCAATCCTCAGAATCATCACTAGTTGATAGATTGGACTTGGAGTGCGTAAAAGTACTATGAAATATTATATCAGGAACATGGTGACAAGCTAAAGATCAGGATTAGAAATTAGGAACACAAAGGCAAGAAACACAACCAGACAATAGAATTAGTATTTACAATAAACAGAAGCTGAAGTAATTACATAAAAGCTGGAAACACAGCTATGGATTGGAATTATCAGAAAGGTACGAGAAAGGAAATAACAGACAGAGCTGCCCCCAGATTATATCAGGAAATTCCTCAAGCAGAAATCAGGACAACACTTTGGATGAAAACAGAAGCAACTGTCAGAAACACGCATTAGATAGAACCAGGAGATTCCAGAGACATTGATGGAAGGCTTGAATGGCAAAGTGACCCAGTACAGAAACAGTGACTAGATGCAATCAAATTTAGCTAAGGACAATGCCAAAATCATGGTGCAGTAAAGGGCCAGAAGTTAGTACCAAAAGTACTAAATATAAAAACAGCTATAAAGAATAACAAGAAACTAGACCTAGAACTAGGGACCAGAAACATGGTGGCTTGAAGCAAAGTCCATAAAACAGGTCATTTTCACTCAAACATTGAAATGCTTGGGTTTTAACAATGCTTGGGTTTTTAAAAGCAAGCCTTAAAGAAATAGTCCATACATTCCATTGTGTTGTATGAAAGCAGAGCACATGCTTAGGGAGAGTTACATATTGCTTTACTGGTGCAGCTGGGACAAAATTCAGACTTGAAAAGACTTTCAGGATCAAAAGGCATCTGGTTGCCTAGCAACAGTCATTGAGAGTACGCAGGTGGTAGAAGTTTTAGCAGTGAGTGGTAACTAAGAGTCCAAACAGTATTGCTTTGGAGACTTGTTAAAAGTAGGGAAAGGTTGATAGGAAGAAGACCAAAGGACACTCAATTGAGTGGTGGGTAGAGAGAGTAAAGCATGGAGGAACATTAATGGAGATCTCAGTGGTGTTACTATTTATAATTAGTCATTTATTCATTTCCTGAATGTCTGTTGAGTGATTTTGATTAATGTTTGCAGGAGTCTAACACATGCTTTTAGGTTGTAGCATCAACTATTGGGATGCTCATTTTAGCACCTCCTTAGAAAATAGACTTATTAGTTTTGGTTGTCTCCTACATAAATCTAGACTGTATATTTGAAGAGAACTTTTTTTGTTGTCTGGGTCAAAATGTTAAATTAATTCTCCAACTCCAACAAAATAATGTTTCCCACTTGGAGCATTAGACTTAGGCCTTGTTAACACAAACATATTAAAATGGCTGTGTACTAGCCGTACCATACCGTTTTTATATGAGTAGCACACAGCCAAATTCACTACAATGGGCAAAACACTCTTCAATTTACATTGCGGTATTACCTACTGTACCATATTGTACCATTAGTGTGTTGAAAAAAATTTAGAGTGTGTCCTGTTTTCTCCATTATTTCCATTCCATAGACCCCATAGAAGTCTATGTAAACATTTAAAATATGTGTTGTGTGCAGTGTGTGCCATATGCTGCCATGTAGATTTTGGGTTTGAGGGTGGCATCGTGCCACCGGGTTACCAAATTTTTGCCTGGAACTGCAATTATAAATATACAGTTTCGACTTACATACGAATTCAACTTAAGAACAAACCTATGGAACCTATCTTGTCCGTAACCCTGGGGCTGCCTGTAGTAGTGCAAAGGCTCCCAAACCTGTAAAGTGCTGAACTTGATAAGTGTCGCCTAAAGTTTACCTTCTTAAAAACTACACCCATGAATACAAAACTGATCAGCTTATCACTATATTGCTATATAGTCCGATTAGAATTAAGTATTACCACCATAATTTCATATATTAGTAATAATGAAGTCTTTACCATATAATTAAATTCTCAAGTAACACTCTGTTTAGAACAGATGTACTCCACCCTTTTGAGCAATAAACCATTCCTGCATATTATGCTGTACATAATCGTATAGTCTATAATTAAAGGTAACATATAGGTGGGGTCTCTTGGATTCTCATACATTCTGATTCTGATCTAAATTATAGTCATTCAAAAGAATATCACAAAGCTGTAGAAATATTCCTCTAATTGGTATTGCACTTTACAGAAACCCACACACTCTGAGACTGCACAATGTGTAATTAAGGGAGTGCTCAGGCTTGGTGCTTTCACTGGATTGCTATTGATTTTTAGCAGAAAATCTCCCACTTTGTTTCAGGACTGATTTTAGGTCTATTTGATTGAGCTAAGTAACACTTTAATTATTGAGAATTCTAAGTGTGATACTGAAGATATTGTATCAAAGCTTTGATGCAATTGCTCACTGCTTGAGAGCAATACATTTGGTGATACATAAGACATACTTCATTTATTATCTTGTGAAGGCTTTATTGAAACCAATATTACCTCCTTACATTAAAAATTCAGGTGTATGTATGAAATGTGGATGAAAAGAAAATATACAGCAAAAGAATCTCTGAGGATTTCATTATTGCTGGATAAAAAAGGTATGATGTAAGGAAATCGATAGACAGTCTTTTACTAAATCTGTAATGCCCAGAACCTTCTTATCTCCCTATTGCAATTAGGCAGGAAGGTGACTACTTGTGAAAGGATCTTCAGGGGCTGTACTCGATAAGGGAGGATTTATCAGTAGAAGCACGCCAATAATCGCAATTTCCGGCACACTGCAAGAAATTTTCGATAATCTTTGCAGCTACACCATATCCATGCCTTATGGGGCAGAGCTGCCTATGGAGTGGGTCGGCACAGGGCACTGTGGGGCATGTGAGCATGGAGGGGTTCAGGCGGCTGTGGAGTGGGCAAGCATGAGTTCCTGCCACGTACAAGTGTTTTTTTTAGCAAAACATAATGCATCCATTCCATTATCCCTCTTCTTGAAACTTATGGATCCCACCAACTTATAACTACCTATAAAACATCTGCATTGCAATATAATTGTGTGTTTTAACTTACCTGGCTTTCTGACAAATTCCTCTGTTTAGGCTTTGGTTTGCATGCATTTCAAAAAACAACATGTGACTTGTTTGTGTTGCTTACCTCTCAGCTCTGAGCCCCCACATTTGTGCTCCTTCATAGGAACAGAGCTGACAGCATGGTGTGCTGACATCAGTGGGAAAGCTTTAGGGGAAGCACAAAGGTGGGACTGAGAGCTGAGGAGTGAGAGGCACGGACAAGTCACCTGTTGTTTTTTGAAATGCATGCAAACCAAAGCAAACCCCTTGGAATAAACAGAGGAATTTGTCATGAAGTCAGGTAAGTTCAAACACACAATTATATTATAATGCAAATGCTTAGAGAAAGCGGAAAGGCATATTTGCAATGCAGGTGTTATGAACTCCAAGGAAGGACCAGAACAATCTCAAGGAGGGTCAGAAGAAAATGGACAGCATGTGAGTTACATATGAGTGTCACAGCAAAGAGTCTGAATACTTATTCCTGTGTGATATTTCAGTTTTTCTTGTTTAATAAATTAGCAAAAAAAATCTACATTTCAGTTTTTTCTGTCCAGATGGGGTGTGCAGATGTAAGTTAATGAGCAAAGAACTTTTTGATCTTACCAATTGGCTGCAATGAAACAAAGAGTGAAAAAGTAAAGGGGTCTGAATACTTTCCATACCCACTGTATTTGAGACTACCTCTAAAAATGGAAGAACCCTTTAATTTAGTGATAGTCACGTAGAAAATACTAAGGGGTTAGCAGAGAATGTTTAGCAAATAGATAATGAAATGTGTCAAAAGGCAAATCTTGCCCATTAGTTATGCAGCAATTTTACATTCATTAGTTATCCATGAAACTGTTAATTGATCTTCACCATAAGATATGAATAGATTGTTCTTCTCTGAAATTAACAAGCAGGTGATGCATTGAAATTATATGCTTTGAGAAGACGAGGGCTTGCTCCTCTGAGGCTCTCCAGCAATTAACACAAGTAGGTTATTTGGCATGTTTCTATTTTAATATCAATGTTATATTTCATTTTCTGTAGATCTTAATTTAATAACTTGGCATATCTACAAATAAAACTATGGCAAGTACATTTGCATACATTAAAACTAATTGCTATGTTATTAAAATAATAACTGCTCTTCATGGTTTGTCAATATCTCCATCTCAAAGTAATATTTATGCACATTAGAAAAAGAACCCTGAGTCTTAGACACAGAAAATGTGCCCCTATGATAAGTTACACAGTAAATGCTAGATAGTTTCTTATTAAATCATGAAAACTGACTTATATGGGCATTACAGATGAACACTACCGATATATATTATTCATGATATTTGTCTTACTGTCATTGACTTACAGGTGGACGTACAAACTTTATAAAGTGTTACATTTGATGTAAAAAAAACCTCTAAATCATCCAATATCATTTGTTCCTCACTTTACTCGCCGGAAATATTTAAAGAGAAAGACACTCATTCTACTTGACCAGTCTGGTTTCCCCTTGTGTCAATTCTTCACTGAGATGATGCCATGATCCATAGTCTAGTCTGCTTTACTAAATGGATGTTTATTTTTTCAACTTACCCTACACCAGTTGCAGCCTTGAAAATAAGTTAGCATATATTTCCCTGGAATAGGAAACGAACTGTAGCTGATAGCCAAACTATGTGGATACCTGGCAATATTTGATTGGTGGGAGTAATAGGCCACAGACCACTACTGATCTGATATTAAAGAGTTATCCTAAAGATGGCTTATCCTTATATTAAAGCCTGAAAAACCTTATAGCAATGATTTTAGTAATTTTTCAAAATACTTTCCGTATCAATTCCTCACGGTTTTCTAAATCTCTTCTTGACGTCCTTTTGTAGAAAGTTTCTATGTTTACTTCCCGTGGAAAAACATATGTCTATGGTCATGTGATATCACACAGGTTCACAGCTCATAAATCACATAGAGTAATCAGAGTTGTGTTTATAACAAGCCGTGCACCTGTGGGACATCACTTGACCATGGACAGATTTTCATCCACATGAGTTAAACAACAAGTAGATATCTAGAACACATAAGGAATTACACAAACAATATCAATTATTTGTTGAAAGTGGATAAACCCTTTAAGTACTAAATTTTATACAGCATTAAATAAATTTGTATTTGCTACTCCACACATTGGCATTCAGTAGATGATTTCAACGATCTAATTGAACAAAAAAAAATAACCTATTTGTGAGTGCTCATCCTCATGCAAATGTTTTGACAACCGGATCATACTGTGAATACCTTGATAATCTGTGCAATTAAATGGATAAACATGATGGACATGACGTGAACTGTAATTCTAAGCTGTCTATTACCAACCATGATTTATCATTTTGTGCTGACTGCAAATTACAAGTATGATAATGAATGGTTATGCAACACAGGGGGCATACAATAACGGTGCAAAATATTTCAAAGCACATATAATGATGCAAACGTATTGTGTTGTTAACTTTTCACATACTAAGGAACACCTGAGGCATGAAAGCTGGCATTTACATAATTGACATATCCACACAATGCAAATTACTGCATACATTCATCATGGGATAATTACACTTGGCTGGATCACCTTAATTGCAGAAATTATTGTTAAAATCATCTAGTTGGAAAACTCAATAACAATTCTGGTAAAGAGAAGATATGCACAGAAATAAACCTTCCTATATGAAATAAATGAATTGTCTACTATGTTGCAGGAAACTAATAATGAGTAATAAAATTATTAAACTGATTTGCTAAAATTCAGTAATCAACCAATGCTAAATCAGTTTTCATGATCATACAATAACTCCAACATTAGTGGCATCAAAATAGGTCTTTTTAGCGCCTCTGCTGCTGCTTCATTGTCTGACAAAGTACAAAACTGGATTGGTGGGGTAATCTCCCCAGATCCAATCACCTCAAAAAGACAAAACAAAATCCAATCGGTGAATCAAGGGAAATGTAAAACATATCTCTAATTAAGTATGTAATAAGATTGTAACAATAAAGGTGTTAATAATAATATATTTGGAAAAAAAGTATATGCAAGGCAACAGCAATGTATAATAAAAAAAGGTAAGCACCATGAGTAAACAAGTGCCTACCTTAACCTATGGCCTTCTGAAGAGAGGAAGAGGGATTAGGTTACTGTTTGGATGTGGCTAATGTAAATGCATTCACCTTCAGTAAGAGTGTAATTTGGTGTAGGGTCTCAGATTTAATAGTTCCAGGTTTATATAATAACCCCCAGGACACTGTCCCTGATAATGCCCCTGTCACTAGAAAGCCCTAGTAGCCTCAACTCGGAGTTGTAGTCCTAGACGACTACCAGCCCAACAGGGACCTGTCTCTGAGAACAACTGACCCTAATAGAACTTACTTAGAATGGTTGTCCCAGTTTGGTCGTTTAGAAAACAGAGTTGTGATAGGAGTAGTAGTGAATGATTCCCAAATGGCACGTTTTTCCCATCCGGCTCATCAGGGAAAGAAAAAGCTTACTCACCTACCTAAGTAAAGAATGTAACAGTTGTATATAAAATTCAATATACACCAATACACCAATGATCATGCAAGGGTCTGGATATATCACTGAGGCAGAGACATGTGCTATCTTTCCTCCTAGTATGGCCCATAGTACGGTCTGTCAAGCATTTCAAAGGAGAGGGGAGGGGTCACCGTAGCCAAGCAGGCATATGTTTGTGTGCATGCAGCCTTACCCTGTATGGATGAGAGAGTGAAACTCGGGCTTGCACTTAATCTTCGGTGTAGATGTAGCAGTTACACAGTGGCTGTCATAACTGCTCCGTGGCCAGTGGGTCAGATGACTGCCATAAATATGCCCTATTCAGCCAGCACAGGTCTGGAGGTAGAATAAGGAATATAGTCACAATACCTTGCCTTACACCATTACACCAGTACAAGCCCTGATAAATCCCCCCATAATGTGACTAGTGCTGCATACATCACAATGCATTCCTACTCCTATGATGTTACAGCTTCCCCAGTCATTTCAGACACCTTTAATACAGTTGTTTTTCTATGGTTTTAGACTACAAATATTAGAAGTTAATTTTGCAGGACTTTCAAAAGAAACTTTGGCACCTTCACAAAGTTTAACGCTTTATATCAACCCTGCAAGTGACTAAAGGCTTAACCTCCAACTATGCTTCTCTATGATGAGTGGGAGAGCTCAGCACCATATCTCGGACAATCCCTTTAAGAATCACTCCATTGATTTATGAAAATTTTAATTTCGTTAACAAGGTTTCTAAATTCAAGAAATGAATTCAAAGAGCATGTCATTAATTTCATATCAATGGTGGCCTAACACCCCATGAGATGATTGCGAAAATAGCTATAATTCCCTGCACAGTGGCTATTATGTAGTCAGTATGCATGTAAAGAAATATGAAGAGGATGCAGTGCTTGCCCACTCTCTACGGAGATATAAAACAGATGCAGCATGTCAGACACTCTCCAAACGTATATTGATACCATAAACCATTCCCCTAAATGTTATGCTCAGATTTTTTGTTGGAATACCACAAAGATAAAAAAAAAGCTTTTCATATGTTTTTACTGAGTGGAAAGTTGGGACAAATCCCACAAGAGATAGGTGCAGTTTGCTTTTGAAGTGTACATGGTGCGCCAGATTCAGGATTTCTGGCACCCATTCTTCATTAATCTAGTGCACCCTGCACTGCCCTGATATGGGGCATGGAACACACTTCTGCCGAACTCTGCATGATAAATGTGTCGAAATTTGTGTCGCATCAGGTATATGCTGCTCCTACAAACATGTGCAAACAGTTTGCACTAAAAAGAATGTGCAAAGTGAGACAAAAAACTGATGCAGGGTTTTAATAAATATGGGCCAAGGTGTGCAACTTTGCCTAGTACTTGCGTCTTTCATGCAAGAAATCTTATTCAAATTGCCAAACTATAGCAGAAGCAGGGATACCAAGAGCTAAAGATGCCCCAAAACATCAGGATTGCCTCACCTGGAATATGCAGTACATATTTTTGCACCATTCCATAAAGAACATGCCCTGAATTAGCTGTACTCTTCTAAACTTTCCCCACAAATCCATGAGAAATATGAAAGGCCTGTTGGCAACATTTCTCAAGATCCCAAAGAATCCTCAAAGGAGGTGAGAGGCAGAAGTACATAGGAAATAAAGAGTTCAGACAGGTGAAAAATATTACTGAATTTATCAAACCAATTCTATATGCAAAGATAAACTCATTATTAGAAATTATACTGTCGACCGACAGTGCAAATTCGGAAATGCAAATCACTCTGGTATACTGTGTTTCTTAAACCTAGGGAGTTGATACTCAACTTGGGAGTTTATTGTACAGGTGCAGTAGGAAATTTTATATGCGGCAAATGCAAATATTAATAAGACACAACAGGATGAATTTCATAGAGAGATATAAATGCAAGTCTTTTTGCCTCCAAGCCCAAAGATAATGGAGCTGTTTGAAATATGAAGACAATTTTTAGTAATACAAAAATAATTTCAGCAAATGGTGTGTAGAGCTCTCGCAATATACAGTAAATGACAATTTAGGACTGAACACGCTCAAAACACCCAGTGGGGTAGGAGAATATACCAAAAAACAGCATTAAGCTGGATATAGTATGTGATTTTGTAATAAGTAAGCAAAACCAGTCAACCAGAAAAACCCAATGGTCCTTAGCTGTCATCAAGTTATATATTTTCATCATTTTCTCTGTTCTCATTATACACTCAGTCAGCACTGATGATAATATCTGCAAAGTGTCTGTTCGTGGGTTGCTTTCAATTTAAAAACATGATAGTTTCATTCAATTCTATAATGCCTGCTGAGAAAAATTCATGTAAATAGAAACTTGAAGGAAATATGAAACCTTTATCTCTAGCTGCAAGTAATCAATCATTATAATGATAACTAGGATAATTGCTATTGAATATTGATAAATTCAAACATACATTTCATAAAATGGTGAAAAGACATTAGCTTTATGCAATAAAAATGGAATATGGGATAAGACGATAAGGTGATAAACAAATACAAAACATCATCATCATCATTATGGAAGGAGAAGGTCAGTGAGAAAATCATTAGATGTGTCTTCCACTTCTATTTAGGTTGACAGTAAATCCGTACAACAGGGCATCTTCACTCTTTCTATGGATTTACAAATAAAAAATGAATATGACAAGATGCATAGTTTGTCATTAGCAAAAATGGAATGTTTACCGAATGTGAGGATATAAGAGGCTAATTATCATGCAGTTCAGTACACTGCAATGTGTACTGAAGATACACAGCTGATTATAAGCTAATTGGGTAATCTGCAATTTCCTTTTTTTTTAACTGTAGATGATACATTTGCTAATTACTTCCTAATTAATACAAGTGGATATCCTGCTAATTTCAGATCAGCAAGCTAATCCTTGTTTCATAAATGAAATAACTCATTATGTTTTGTTGTTCTAATTGATAATGAAGGGGTCATTTGCGAGAATGTAAAGATGTGAAAAACATATTTGTGGATAAATATGATGTGATATGGCAGGGCACATTAAAATGTGTTAGCAAATGCACATTTAATTCATCTTGTCATTAGTGAATGTATAACATATACAGTATTCTAAACCATTTAAAAAGCATATCAGTAATGAATATGGCTAGAGTCCTCATACATATACTTGACTCCTTACCTGAACCAGTATGATAGATATATTACAAAAAATAATAACTACATAAGATTGTCGGAGCAAATTAGGGTCAAGATTGGTAGCATTTCCAAATGTCTAAGTTCAACTCAACGTCAGCTGATGCAGGTGTCTGATCTATTGGTGTTGCTTAGAGATGAGCGAACATGCTCGTCCGAGCTTGATGCTCGGTCGAGCATTAGGGTACTCGAAACTGCTCGTTGCTCGGACGAATACTTCGCCCGCTCGAGAAAATGGCAGCTCCCGCCGTTTTGCTTTTTGGCGGCCAGAAACAGAGCCAATCACAAGCCAGGAGACTCTGCACTCCACCCAGCATGACGTGGTACCCTTACACGTCGATAGCAGTGGTTGGCTGGCCAGATCAGGTGACCCTGGGATAGACTAGCCGCTGCCCGCGCTGCTCGGATCATTCTGTGTCTGGATGCCGCTAGGGAGAGAGCTGCTGCTGGTCAGGGAAAGCGTTAGGGTGTTCTATTAGCTTACTGTTAGGCAGGAGTGATTCTCAAAGAACCCAACAGCCCTTCTTAGGGCTACAATAACGTTCTACTTTTTTTATTTTAATTTGCATCTAGTACCATTTTGTGAGGAATTAGCAGGGGGACTTGCTACCGTTGTGTTTAGCTCTTAGTGGCACACATATCCATAGCAAAGACCGAAGTGGGAAAATTTAGTAGGGGTTGGATTTCAATTAGGCACTAACTCAGTGTCATCTCATCTGGCATAGTAGTGTGCTTTGATACTTGGCTAGAAAATAGCCATAGGAGAATACAAAGAGCTTACTTACGCATACAGTAGCGTTCTATATATTTGATTTCTGATTGATCTGCTGGTGGCTGTACTTTCTGCAGTGCATGTACTAGCCAATTCTGAGCAATTTGTAGTGAGACTTGCGACCGCTGTGTTCTGCGCTTAGTGACGCACATATCCATAGCAAAGACCGAAGTGGGAAAATTTAGTAGGGGTTGGATTTCAATTAGGCACTAACTCAGTGTCATCTCATCTGGCATAGTAGTGTGCTTTGATACTTGGCTAGAAAATAGCCATAGGAGAATACAAAGAGCTTACTTACGCATACAGTAGCGTTCTATATATTTGATTTCTGGTTGATCTGCTGGTGGCTGTACTTTCTGCAGTGCATGTACTAGCCAATTCTGAGCAATTTGTAGTGAGACTTGCGACCGCTGTGTTCTGCGCTTAGTGACGCACATATCCATAGCAAAGACCGAAGTGGGAAAATTTAGTAGGGGTTGGATTTCAATTAGGCACTAACTCAGTGTCATCTCATCTGGCATAGTAGTGTGCTTTGATACTTGGCTAGAAAATAGCCATAGGAGAATACAAAGAGCTTACTTACGCATACAGTAGCGTTCTATATATTTGATTTCTGGTTGATCTGCTGGTGGCTGTACTTTCTGCAGTGCATGTACTAGCCAATTCTGAGCAATTTGTAGTGAGACTTGCGACCGCTGTGTTCTGCGCTTAGTGACGCACATATCCATAGCAAAGACCGAAGTGGGAAAATTTAGTAGGGGTTGGATTTCAATTAGGCACTAACTTAGTGTCATCTCATCTGGCATAGTAGTGTGCTTTGATACTTGGCTAGAAAATAGCCATAGGAGAATACAAAGAGCTTACTTACGCATACAGTAGCGTTCTATATATTTGATTTCTGGTTGATCTGCTGGTGGCTGTACTTTCTGCAGTGCATGTACTAGCCAATTCTGAGCAATTTGTAGTGAGACTTGCGACCGCTGTGTTCTGCGCTTAGTGACGCACATATCCATAGCAAAGACCGAAGTGGGAAAATTTAGTAGGGGTTGGATTTCAATTAGGCACTAACTCAGTGTCATCTCATCTGGCATAGTAGTGTGCTTTGATACTTGGCTAGAAAATAGCCATAGGAGAATACAAAGAGCTTACTTACGCATACAGTAGCGTTCTATATATTTGATTTCTGGTTGATCTGCTGGTGGCTGTACTTTCTGCAGTGCATGTACTAGCCAATTCTGAGCAATTTGTAGTGAGACTTGCGACCGCTGTGTTCTGCGCTTAGTGACGCACATATCCATAGCAAAGACCGAAGTGGGAAAATTTAGTAGGGGTTGGATTTCAATTAGGCACTAACTCAGTGTCATCTCATCTGGCATAGTAGTGTGCTTTGATACTTGGCTAGAAAATAGCCATAGGAGAATACAAAGAGCTTACTTACGCATACAGTAGCGTTCTATATATTTGATTTCTGGTTGATCTGCTGGTGGCTGTACTTTCTGCAGTGCATGTACTAGCCAATTCTGAGCAATTTGTAGTGAGACTTGCGACCGCTGTGTTCTGCGCTTAGTGACGCACATATCCATAGCAAAGACCGAAGTGGGAAAATTTAGTAGGGGTTGGATTTTAATTAGGCACTAACTCAGTGTCATCTCATCTGGCATAGTAGTGTGCTTTGATACTTGGCTAGAAAATAGCCATAGGAGAATACAAAGAGCTTACTTACGCATACAGTAGCGTTCTATATATTTGATTTCTGGTTGATCTGCTGGTGGCTGTACTTTCTGCAGTGCATGTACTAGCCAATTCTGAGCAATTTGTAGTGAGACTTGCGACCGCTGTGTTCTGCGCTTAGTGACGCACATATCCATAGCAAAGACCGAAGTGGGAAAATTTAGTAGGGGTTGGATTTCAATTAGGCACTAACTCAGTGTCATCTCATCTGGCATAGTAGTGTGCTTTGATACTTGGCTAGAAAATAGCCATAGGAGAATACAAAGAGCTTACTTACGCATACAGTAGCGTTCTATATATTTGATTTCTGGTTGATCTGCTGGTGGCTGTACTTTCTGCAGTGCATGTACTAGCCAATTCTGAGCAATTTGTAGTGAGACTTGCGACCGCTGTGTTCTGCGCTTAGTGACGCACATATCCATAGCAAAGACCGAAGTGGGAAAATTTAGTAGGGGTTGGATTTCAATTAGGCACTAACTCAGTGTCATCTCATCTGGCATAGTAGTGTGCTTTGATACTTGGCTAGAAAATAGCCATAGGAGAATACAAAGAGCTTACTTACGCATACAGTAGCGTTCTATATATTTGATTTCTGGTTGATCTGCTGGTGGCTGTACTTTCTGCAGTGCATGTACTAGCCAATTCTGAGCAATTTGTAGTGAGACTTGCGACCGCTGTGTTCTGCGCTTAGTGACGCACATATCCATAGCAAAGACCGAAGTGGGAAAATTTAGTAGGGGTTGGATTTCAATTAGGCACTAACTCAGTGTCATCTCATCTGGCATAGTAGTGTGCTTTGATACTTGGCTAGAAAATAGCCATAGCAATAGGATAGCATTGTTTGGTTTTAAAAACTCAAAAAAAAACAAAAAACACACAAAAAAAAAAAAACACAAAAAAAAACAAAAAAAAGTAAAAAAAAAAATAAAGTTATAACTCTCATTTTAAAAATGTTTAACCCGAGGGCTAGGGGTAGAGGACGAGGGCGGGGACGTGGGCGTCCAACTACTGCAGGGGTCAGAGGCCGTGGTCCTGGGCGGGGTGAGACACCACCTGCTGATGAGGGAGCAGGGGAACGCCGCAGAGCTACACTCCCTAGGTTCATGTCTGAAGTTACTGGGACTCGTGGTAGAGCACTGTTGAGGCCAGAACAGTGCGAACAGGTGATGTCGTGGATTGCTGACAATGCTTCGAGCAATTTGTCCACCACCAGTCAGTCTTCCACGCAGTCCACCCATGTCACCGAAATCGCCACTCCTCCAGCTCCTGCACCTCAGCCTCCTCCCCCCCAGTCTGCCCCCTCCCAGGAAAATTTGAACCGGCATACTCTGAGGAACTGTTTTCTGGACCCTTCCCACAGTCACAAACCACTTGTCCGGTTGCTGCTGAGCAATTTTCCGATGCCCAGGTTTTCCAACAGTCACAGTCTGTGGGTGATGATGACCTTCTTGACGTAGTGGAAGTGTGTAAAGAGGTGTCCGACGATGAGGAGACACGGTTGTCAGACAGTGGGGAAGTTGTTGTCAGGGCAGGAAGTCCGAGGGGGGAGCAGACTGAGGGATCGGAGGATGATGAGGTGACAGACCCAAGCTGGGTTGAGAGGCCGGGTGAACACAGTGCTTCTGAGACGGAGGAGAGTCCTCGACCAGAACAGGTTGGAAGAGGCAGTGGTGGGGCCAGACGGAGAGGCAGGGCCAGAGCTGGTGCATCAGCGCCAAATGTGTCAACTAGTGAAGCTCCCGTGGCGAGGGCTCCTGCGGCGAGGGCTAGATCTTCAGAAGTCTGGAGGTTCTTTAAGGAAACACCGGATGACCGACGGACTGTGGTGTGCAACATTTGCCAAACCAGGCTCAGCAGGGGTTCCACCACTACTAGCTTAACTACCACCAGTATGCGCAGGCATATGAATGCTAAACACCCCACTCAGTGGCAACAAGCCCGTTCACCTCCGGCCGTGCACACCACTGCTCCTTCCCCTGTGTCAGCTGATAGTCAGCCCCCTGCCCAGGACCCTGCCACAAAAACCCCATCGTCGCCTCCACGATCCTCCACAGCATCCACCAGCGTTCAGCTCTCCATACCCCAGACGCTGGAGCGGAAACGCAAATATAGTGCAACCCACCCGCACGCCCAAGCCCTTAATGTGCACATCTCCAGATTGCTTAGCCTGGAGATGCTGCCCTATAGGCTAGTAGAGACCGAGGCCTTTCGCAACCTCATGGCGGCGGCCGCCCCTCGGTATTCGGTCCCCAGCCGCCACTACTTTTCCCGATGTGCCGTCCCAGCCCTGCACCAGCACGTGTCAGACAACATCATCCGTGCCCTGACCAACGCCGTTTCTGACAAGGTCCACCTGACCACGGACACGTGGACGAGTGCTGCCGGGCAGGGCCACTATATATCGCTGACGGCACATTGGGTTAACTTGGTGGAGGCTGGGACCGAGCCTGACACTGGGGCTGCTCATATACTGCCGACGCCGAGGATTGCGGGGCCTACCTCGGTCCAGGTGTTTCAGGCCTACTATGCCTCCTCCTCCTCCCACCCCTCCTCCACCTCCTCCTCCGAACTACCATCCGTGGGCACGGCGCCATCAGTCGGTAGCTCTAGGCACAGCAGCAGTGCCGTCGCTAAGCGACAGCAGGCGGTGCTCAAACTGCTGAGCCTAGGCGACAAAAGGCACACCGCCCAAGAGCTATTACAGGGCATCACGGCGCAGACTGATCTGTGGCTGGCACCGCTGAACCTCAAGCCGGGAATGGTTGTGTGTGACAACGGCCGTAACCTGGTGGCGGCTCTGCAACTCGGCAGACTGACACATGTGCCATGCCTGGCCCATGTGTTAAATCTGATAGTTCAGCGTTTCCTCAAGACATACCCCAATCTGTCTGATTTGCTCACGAAGGTGCGCCGCATCTGTGCGCATTTCAGGAAGTCCAGCCCAGATGCTGCCACTCTCAGGGCAGCGCAGCGCCGCCTCCAACTGCCCGCTCACCGACTGTTGTGCGACGTGCCCACGAGGTGGAATTCAACACTGACCATGTTATCCAGAGTTTACCAGCAGCGCAGAGCGATTGTAGACTGCCAGATGTCAACTTCCACCAGAACTGGTAGTCAGGTCAGTCAGCTTCCTCAAGTCTACAATGAGGAGTGGACGTGGATGTCTGATATCTGTCAGGTGCTGAGTAACTTTGAGGAGTCAACACAGATGGTCAGTGGCGATGCCGCCATCATCAGCCTCACCATCCCGCTGCTTGGCCTGTTGAAAAACTCTCTGGTCAGCATGAAGTCGGAAGCTTTGCGCTCGTCACAAGAGACAGGGGAAGAATATTCCCTTGTTGATAGCCAAAGCACCTGTTTCTCAGCGCATATCGGAGGAGGTGGAGGTGGAGGAGGATGAGGAGGAAGAGGAGGAGAATGTTGGTGAGACACAAGAGGGGACCATTGTTGAGTCCTTTACTGTTCAGCGTGTATGGGCAGAAGAAGAGGAGTTGGAGGAGTTGGAGGAGGAGGAAATGGACAGTCAGGCCAGTGAGGGGAGTGAATTCTTACGCGTTGGTACTCTGGCGCATATGGCAGATTTCATGCTAGGCTGCCTATCCCGTGACCCTCGCGTTCAAAGAATTTATTCCAGCACCGATTACTGGGTGTTCACTCTCCTGGACCCACGGTACAAGCAAAATCTTTCCACTCTCATCCCTGCAGAGGAAAGGAGTGTGAGAATGCATGAATACCAGCAGGCCCTGGTGCACAAGCTGAAACAGTATTTCCCTTCTGACAGCGCTAGCGGCAGAGTGCGTAGTTCTGCGGGACAAGTAGCGAGGGAGAGTAGGCGAGCAGGCAGCTTGTCCAGCACTGGCAAGGGTACGCTTTACAAGGCTTTTGCCAGCTTTATGTCACCCCAGCAAGACACTGTCACCTGTCCCCAGTCTCGGCAGAGTAGGGCTGATCTTTACAGAAAGATGGTGAGGGAGTACGTAGCTGACCATACCATCGTCCTAAATGATCACACAGCTCCCTACAACTACTGGGTTTCAAAGCTGGACATGTGGCACGAACTGGCGCTGTACGCCTTGGAGGTTCTTGCCTGCCCTGCCGCTAGCGTCTTGTCCGAGCGGGTTTTCAGTGCAGCTGGTGGCATCATCACCGATAAGCGTACACGCCTGTCGACTGACAGCGCTGACAGGCTGACGCTTATTAAAATGAATAAAGGCTGGATTTCTCAGAATTTCCAATCTCCACCAGGTGAAGGAAGCTCAACCTGAATAATTGATCCACTCCTCCTCCTCCTCATTTTCCTCCTTCTCCTCCTCTTTGTACAGTAAAGCAGAGGAAAATGGCTATTTTTTGACAGGGCCCACTGGCTCTTGCTATAGTACTTCATGCATTTAATTTTTCTGGAGGGCCACCTACCCGGTCCTCTGTTTGAAACAATTTTTGTGAGTGCCACATACAGGCACTCAATCTATTCCATTTTACTGCAGGGCCACCTACCTGCTCCTCTGGTTTGAAACATTTTTGGGACTGCCACATACAGGCACTCAATCTATTCCATTTTACTGGAGGGCCACCTACCTGCTCCTCTGGTTTGAAAAATTTTTGGGACTGCCACATACAGGCACTGAATCTATTCCATTTTACTGCAGGGCCACCTACCTGCTCCTCTGGTTTGAAACATTTTTGGGACTGCCACATACAGGCACTCAATCTATTCCATTTTACTGGAGGGCCACCTACCTGCTCCTCTGGTTTGAAAAATGTTTGGGACTGCCACATACAGGCACTATCCAAATTAAATTGTCTCCATAGCAGCCTCCACACGTTGTCTCCATTGCTACCTCCAAAAGTCGTCCATATAGCTGCCTCCATACATCGTCCCTTTATCAAACGAGGTGTGTCAGGCAGAAATTTGGGTTGTTTTCATGGATTCCACATCAAAGTTGTTAACTTTGTCGCCACCCTGCTGTGTTATCCACAAAATATACTGGCAAACTTTTACCATTTAGGGATATTATTTCAGCGCTTCTTGCGCATCTGTTTACATTCCCCTCACCCGGCATATCCTAAACTTATAAGAACGCTACTACTCTTGATCTTATACAAAAGGTTCTTAGAAGTGCTGTTTGGGGAGTAGCCTAGAGACAGGGGCTTGAATTGGCGAAAGCTCGCCTGGCAGCGGAGCGCCAGCTCCATGCGCATCATGCGCTTCTTGCGCATCTGTTTACATTCCCCTCACCCGGCATATCCTAAACTTATAAGAACGCTACTACACTTGATCTTATACAAAAGGTTCTTAGAAGTGCTGTTTGGGGAGTAGCCTAGAGACAGGGGCTTGAATTGGCGAAAGCTCGCCTGGCAGCGGAGCGCCAGCTCCATGCGCATCATGCGCTTCTTGCGCATCTGTTTACATTCCCCTCACCCGGCATATCCTAAACTTATAAGAACGCTACTACACTTGATCTTATACAAAAGGTTCTTAGAAGTGCTGTTTGGGGAGTAGCCTAGAGACAGGGGCTTGAATTGGCGAAAGCTCGCCTGGCAGCGGAGCGCCAGCTCCATGCGCATCATGCGCTTCTTGCGCATCTGTTTACATTCCCCTCACCCGCCATATCCCAAACTTATAAGAACGCTACTACACTTAACTTGGTGCAGGCTGGGACCGAGTCTGACCCTGGGGCTGGTCATATACTGCCGACGCAGAGAATTGCGGGGCCTACCTCGGTCCAGGTCTCAAAGGCCTACTATACCTCCTCCCACCCCTCCTCCACCTCCTCCTCCTCCGAATTACCATCCGTGGGCATGGCGCCATCAGTCGGTAGCTCTAGGCACAGCAGCAGTGCCGTCGCTAAGCGACAGCAGGCGGTGCTGAAACTGCTGAGCCTAGGCGATAAAAGGCACACCGCCCAAGAGCTATTACAGGGCATTCCACATCAAAGTTGTTAACTTTGTCGCCACCCTGCTGTGTAATCCACAAAATATACTTGCAAACTTTTACCATTTAGGGATATTATTTCAGCGCTTCTTGCGCATCTGTTTACATTCCCCTCACCCGCCATATCCTAAACTTATAAGAACGCTACTACACTTGATCTTATACAAAAGGTTCTTAGAAGTGCTGTTTGGGGAGTAGCCTAGAGACAGGGGCTTGGATTGGCAAAAGCTCGCCTGGCTGCAGAGCGCCAGCTCCATCCCAAGATCCAACTAACATAGTTGCAGCACCTTTAATCTACTACTAGTTCACTGCCTCCATAATAATAATAATAATAATCTTTATTTATATAGCGTCATCATATTCTGTAGCGCTTTACAAATCATAGGAAACAAATACAAATGTAATGTAACAGAGCACAACATTTGTATGGAACAACAGGAGTGAGGTCCCTGCTCGCCAGAGCTTACGGTTTATGAAGATGATGGGGTAACACGAGGTAAAAGAATATTTAATGGTCAAGCCATTCTTCTTAGGGAATAGAAAAAAATATAATAAATGGAATTGCTGTCGCTTGAACCACTCAGCCGTCATCTTATATACCAGGTCCAGGGTGAATGGGACTGCAGAGAAGTCTGGTGCCTGTTGGTTGCTGGATAACAGATGGGAGGACGACACAGGACGGGTTAGTAGAAGAGTTAAAACTTCATGCAGTTAATGAGTGTTATAGGCTTGCCTAAAGAAATGGGTTTTAAGAGCACGTTTGAAACTTTGGAGGTTAGGTATTAGTCTGATAGTCCAGGGCAGAGCATTCCATAGAATTGGTGCAGCTCTAGAGAAGTCTTGGAGACGCGAGTGGGAGGTCCGCACTAGGGTAGAGGTTAATCTAAGATCACTGGCGGATCTAAGAGCACGGGTTGGGCGATAGACTGAGATAAGAGAGGAGAGGTAGGGGGGTGCAGCATTATACAGAGCTTTATGGATGAGGGTTATTATTATTTTAAACTGTATTCGAAAGGAGACTGGCAGCCAGTGCAGCGACTGGCATGAACTGTAAGCATACATGGTCCCCTTATCAAACGAGCTGTGTCAGGCAGAATTTTGGGTTGTTTTCATGGCTTCCATGTTAACTTTGTCGCCACCCTGCTGTGTAATCCACAAAATATACTGGCAAACTTTTATCATGTACCGATATTATTTGAGCGCTTCTTGCTCACCTCCTTTGGTTCCTCTCTGACACCCATTGGTTTGAAGCCTGAGTCCAATTAGGGTATGTCGCCATGCCACTCTCTAGCCTGCTGCCGCTGCCTCTGCCTCTGCATGCCGTCCCCTATAGTGTCAGGGTCAATTATTGGATGTTTTACATGCTATCTAGCTTCATTCTGTCACTCTGTCATGGCCATGCTGTTGCCCATAATTTCGGCATAATGGTGCGATTAAGCAGCCTCAGAGGCATCCATGCATGCTGCCCCTGCTGTTTCCTGTCCATTTCCGTGGTGTTTCCATCCTTTTCTGAGGTTCCCAGGTGTTTGGCCAAGCTTCCCTGTGCAGAGCCTTGGTCCCCTTGAAAAATGCTCGAGTCTCCCATTGACTTCAATGGGGTTCGTTATTCGAGACGAGCACTCGAGCATCGGGAAAAGTTCGTCTCGAATAACGAGTACCCGAGCATTTTAGTGTTCGCTCATCTCTAGTGTTGCTGCAATTTTTCCTGCTCTTGTACTGTCAGAGACAGCCACAGACCCTGAGAAGAAGGTAGAAGAGGATTATTACTGCTTACATCTTCTCCTTTCCTCTCTGCATTAGCTGAAGGTCATGTGATCACCAGGTCTTAAACAGTGAATCAGCTGTGGATCAGACAGCTCTGATCAGACATTTGCCCTCATAGGGGGTCATTTCTCCTCCAACTGGGTCTCTTATAGATACCCCAGTAACAGTGGAAGACTTGAAAAGAATGAAAAAATAATTTAAAAATACCTTTGATCATGCCCTGCAGTGGTCTTTTATGACCTCATGGGGGAATATATAAAGTAAAACACACACTCCCAAATAATAGAAATAAATATATAAAAATACATACTTATATTAGCCAATAAAATTATAAAAATTCCCTGCTACGCTATGAAAAACATTGTCATAGAGGCCACATTTACCTAAGACTATACATTTTATACTTCATATATAAAGCAACAATTGCTAGAGAATTCATTAATAATAGTAATTTTACGTTCCTTTGGAAAATAAATTTAAAAATGTATTATACATTGCAAAATGTCTTTTTTCAATTTTTTTTAACTTGAACCCCAATTAAAGCTATAAATGAAAAAGATACTTCAACATCTGCTAGCTTTTAAAGGGGTTTCCCCATGACACAAGTTAGGCCCTATCCACAGGTAAGGGCCTAACTTGCTGATCAGTGGGGGTCTCAGTGATGAGACCCCCACAGATCAGGAGTTGTCCGATGGGGTCCCAGGTACCTAGGTTGGACCCCATTGTCAATCTCCAAGATTTAGAGCTGATGGAGATTGCCAAACTCAGTTCATCACTGAGACCCCCACCGATCAGCAAGTTAGGCCATATCCTGTGTATAAGGCCTTACTTGTTTCGTGGAAAATCTTGCCTTATGTGTCTATTTTTTACAGTAGCTCTCCAAAATAGGAAGTTATGGCCCTGAAACTACTACATCCGAAAAATGCATGGCCATTGAAGGACTTCATATTTTGATGATGGTAAACTGCCCAAACTTACCTGCTTGTTCTTTTATTTAGGGGATGGCAACATTTTTCTAATGTCCTGGAATGGCCAGACTTCTTAAAAAGACTTGGCACTGTGGTGAGGTTGACCAGAGTGCCTCTGGCTCATCGGCATATTTTTATTAAAAATAAAAAAATTGCCTGTTCTTTTCATAACAAAAACTTTGGCATCTCCAATGAGCAAGTAAGTTTGGCCAGTCTACTATCATTACATCTTATAGTAGATGTCATACTCATGAGTTGCTTTAATCATTTGATATTTTTTTTACCTCAATAGATGATCTAAGTCACTTATCATCATTTTAGGATCCTTTTATTGCCCATTGCTGTGGTTTCACATTAACAGGGTTAAATGGTTAAGTGTTCCAGAAAAGATGCGTATAACATAACGGCAGGGCAGGGATGTGAGTACTATACATCACAGTAGATGAGCTGTTTGCAAAACAGAGCAGAGTTCACAAGAGACAGAGGAGTGTGCTGCAAATCAATCAAGGCTGCTAGGAGATAAGTAAACCAGTGTTCAGACTAGTAAAGATAGAATGAAACAAAATGACACATATCATCATATCCTCAACCACTCTCCATGGACAGGGGATGACACTGAGGTTCAAACAGTACAGATGTTACAAACACACTATCAAATAGGGGTGGAGATTAAAGCAAGCTTTGCATCTTTCTTCAAATGTTTTATTCACATGAATACAAATGATTCACTATAATGTATAGTATGGATGTGCTGAAGAGAGTCAGATCACTTCATTCTTTGTGCAGTGCATAGCAGACATCTTATCAGTTAGTCTCCACTCACCGTCTCAGGGAGATTTGAGTATTAGAGTCTTGAGAAAGGTAAAATGCCAGTATTGAAAATATTGGTAATATAATTGGTAGAAATATTATAACTCTGTATAGCTCTTCTATACACTGGAAAAACTATTTTTGTAAATTCTATGGAAATGTAAGGTACCCAGTCATTTGAAACCCCATGTATTAGAGATTTATTTTGTAAATATTTGCTCCATAATGTTTAAATAACAACAGCAATTCTCCATTTTTAAAAACAAATCACTAATGATGTTGTAATTACAAGTTCTTTGGTTATCAGATGATGAGGAACAACTGACTGTTTAATCCCTTTCAATAGGATATCCAGACAGCAGCACTAACCTTTTTTCACAGTGTAGTGTGTCACTTAAATATTGATTTTGCACTTCATCAATGTCCAATGAAAGTGACCCTTGCAAAAAAAAAAAGGAACACTGCAATCAATTGTGATTTGTGTCACTTGATCAATGTCAAGGTTGACCTCTACACTCTCTGTATAAAGACTGGGTCTATGGGAGAAGCAGGATTGTAATGTTATACTTCTTTCTCTTACAGCCAATTACTTTATTACTAGTTTAAAATAGTGTTTAAAAAAATCTTGTGAACTTACTATCATTGACTCTACTTTATGATCATACTCCTGCAATTTGTGGATGGACAACCTTTAGCTTGCTAAGACTGAGATTCTGGAAAAAATAGGTAAAGAAATACAAGAATATTTCCATCTCAACAACACGCTAGACATAAACTAGCTCCATATATGGAACACCGATAAGATGTTTATTAGAGGAATTTTCATACTGCAAACAGACTTCAAAAAGAAGAGACAAAGAAATTTTGTAAAATTACATGAAGATGTGCAAGAGCAGAAACCAAATATAACTACCCCTCATAAATTACTACAAATGAGAAATGAAATAAGAAGATTGATAACTTGTTTTATAGACTATTATTCTAGACTCTACAACTTTAGAAAACGTTATTAATACATACCAACCTATGGCAGACTCAATCAATATCTTCTTGGCAAACAATAAGTTACCCAACATCTCTAATCAAAATCTGGCCTATCTTAATTGAGCATTCATGAATGTAGAAACAAAAATGGCTAAAATGTCACTAAAATGTAAGAAAGACACGGACCCAGAAAGCTATATTAATCAATATTTTAAACGTTTTACAGCCTATGTACACTCTACCTTAAATACCTGCTTGAGATTCTCCTTGGCAGTTTCCTCTTCCTCCTTCCCTCAGATCAGATGGAGAATTCAGCTGTAGTTTTCCAGTAGAGACAATATTAAATACTGGTCAGAAATAGAGGCAGTGCGTCTGGAATTTTAACTTTTTTATGCCTAGTCCACCAGAATCGTAGTGACCAAATTTTTTTCCCAATTATATTCGATGGAATCTCCCCCCATATGAGTACAAGGCAATTTCAGTGTTTTCTTTCTTTTAATTAGTACAAACTAAGTAATTGCTCAAAATATACATATTTAGGTTACTGTCAAAGAGTATGATTTTTTTGAATTATACTGGACGCACAAACAATAGTTTTCTGGGAGAACAAGATTGCACTGAGGCATGTATGGGAGAAGTCCTAGAGACAATTGGGAGTAAGAGAGTGACGCAGAAGTTCCTGTGAGGAATGTAGATTACACGTGGGACAGTATTATCTAATAAATTCAGAGATACATGGAGGGGACAGTTTATGGACAGCTTTGTACATCATGGTTAGTACTTTAAACTAGATTTACCATGCAATGGTTAACCAGTGTAGAGACTGGCAGAAAGGAGGAGGTTGGTTGTAGCATGTTCTTGAATTGTAGGCTGGTTGTAGTAAAGACCCACATGTTAAGATGATCCCAAGATCGTATAACTGGGATATAGTAAATTGGATTGATGTGCCCAGAGTGGTTTAGATTGTCTCCACTAGGTAGGAAATGTAAGTTTTGAACAGATGAAAAAGTAGTGGGACGTGCACTTTAGCATTAGGATTGATACAGGTGAGTCTGGCACAAGGACAACAGCTTTTGTTGACCCATCATAGACCAGATATATATACTGTGTGTAGAACCCTAGGAGATACACCTCTAATGAGACAATATTCTGAATGTGCCCCTTACAATATGAAAAACTGAAAAAACAGATATGTCCTATTATACTTCCAAGGCCATTTATAAACTCTTACATTTCAGTAAAACTGAGCATTTTCCATGTGGAAGATATTTCTCGGATAAACAAGACTCTTCAATTATATTATTTTCTAAAGTCAATTATAAGCAGAATAACATTTATAATATTATGTTTTCTTTTCTGAACTCTAGTGCTGCTTTTTTGTAAAGCTTGAAGAAAAGAAACAAAGAGTTGGAAGTATCCAGACAGACTGTAAGTGATACTTTAATGAGGATTTAATTATTCTGGCATAAAAAGGTAGGTAAGCTAAATAAAAACAATTTATACAGACAGCATCTCTGCAGCTGTAATTGGAAGAGGACTACATGAGCTTTTAAATAATAGGTCCTTAAATCACAAATTGATGTGGGAGTGAATAATGACACCCAGGTGTAAATCTTTCAGCTGAGTACTGTGCTGAATACCTAATGACTTAATTACCTCAAATGCAAAATTTTAATTCCGAGTAAGTGTCATCAGTGAGATTGCATTAAAATGCAAAGCAAGCCGCCTAAAAGTGTGAAAGAACTAAGTACTGTGCAACAGTGCTGTAAAACGAGCTGTTTTTTCTTCAATACAAATTAATATCATATCATTATGCTGTTGTTGTTATTGTTATGTATATCATCAGCTGTATTTTTATTATAATACTTTTTTTTTTTACTTTATTAATAAAAAAAAGTCTAAAATTAATGAGACATGATACCTCTGTATAACATTTGTTAAAGCAATCACATCTCAATAAAGTAAATAAATATATCTCGGTAAAGGCTGCCAGTCTTTTCTGTACTTGGCTAAAGCACCACGATTATCTTCTACTCACTTGGTCCATCATGTACCTCTTCCATTGATCCGGATGTACAGAGCTGAGGACTTAACAGCATTGCACAGTAGAGGTAGTTGCCGTTAAGCTTTTCTCTCTCTTTTTTCTCTTTTATTGGACGTGATATTCACCTGTGCACACCTAAGACTATTGTTTTATTCTGGTAGAAAAACTAAATCATGGAATTAGGACCAGAATCAGAAGATACTGTGAAAGCCCTTATGCACACGTCCAGATATTTGGACCGTGTGCTATCTGCAAATAAGAAACCTACATAATGTAAAATATAGTTCTCTAAATGAGTTTCATATAAGCCACCGCACAATATGGTGTCCATAAACACAGTCCGCAAAATATAGAGCATGTCCTATTCCTTTCCAGATCTGGACCTATTCAGCCCCATAGAAGTCTTTGGGAACATAAAAAATATGGGTTGCAAATGGCACACATAAGTGGTAATCTGTATGTGACCTGTATTTGCGGATGGTTCCCAGGAAGACTTGCAGATGGAAGGGCATACTCTGGCAGGGGTTTGCAATGCATCGGAGTTGTATTTTTTTCACATATGGATCATATATGTCACATACTAGTGTCTTACAGTCCATATTTGTAGTCTGTAAATACGGGACCGCAAATACTGAAAGGGAAAAATCTGGATGTGTGCAAGAGGCCTAAGTATGTGAGTCGACATTGAATGCAGGTAGAGGCAACGCCAACACTTTTTTAAACACTATAATTAAAAGGAAATACTGCAAGTTAGAAGAACTAAAAATTTGGAATACAAATTGACCCAAACAGCAGAAAAAGAAATAAGACTTTTCTGGACTTTTGATTCAAATCTCTCAAAACCTATATTGATAGCAACCACAGACGTAGAAGCCTATGGTCTTACAAGGAACCGTCAATATACAGGCGGTCCCCTACTTAAGGACACCCGACTTACAGACAACCCATAGTTACAGACAGACCCCTTTGACCTTTGGTGAAGCTTTCTGAATGCTTTACTATAATCCCAGACTGCAATGATCAGGTGTCTGTAATGAAGCTTTATTGTCACAGGGGCCAAAAAAATTTTCGTCTGGATCTACAATTATTAAATATACAGTTTCCACTTACATACAAATTCAACTTAAGAACAAACCTCCAGACCCCATCTTGTACGTAACCCAGGGACTGCCTGTATACAAATGATGAGAGTTTTCTCAATTAGAAATATAACAAAGAAATTAATTAAAATATGAAAAAATAATAATTGAACTCTGCAAAAAAAGATAGAGTTAAGGACGAGAATGTCAGATGATCAGAGAAAAGATTTTTTCAAGAAGCTAGAGACAAAATGATTGTACAATCAGAAAAAAAAAAAAAATTAATAAAAGAAACTAATTGCTGCGTGATATGATTATGAGCTATTTGATTTGGGAAACCAAAAGGAAAATGAACGGAAAACCTAACCCTGATATGAAAAAGAAAAGACCATTTTCTAAGAAACGCAAGAACTCAGACTACTGGATGACAAATTCTGACTCCAGTACCTCCAATGAGAATTTAACTACACATTATATCAATAGTGTAATTCAGACATCTCCCTGAGGAAGCCACTGTGGGGTTTTTGCCCCAGCTCCCCAACTTGGACCGACCGCTTTCTTTATCAGGTAATAGATAGGTAATTAATGTTATGGTTTTTTGAGCATCTGCTCTATGTGAATCCCATAAATACTGAGGCAAAATATGTGCAACTGTTTATTCCTCTACTATTTCTATGGTCATTGTCCAGGTGTGGAAGCTGGACTGCTAGGTCTGCACATAGTATCACATGTTGTGCTTTCCCTAGAGATGTCATTTTGGTGAGTTTTCACCTTTTCAATTGATTTTATTCACTTTGTGTGCAGTCGTTTTGTATTATTAGTATTGAATAAAGAGAATATCCCTTAATACATGACATGTTTCTTTGCTTACTGTATTATCACATGTGGCATCTTGTGACATGTCGTAGGATTTCTCATTTACTTTGAGTTGTGCTGGTCATACATTTCTTTGTTCTATAATTCAGACACCTCCAGATCAGGCAATGGAAACAGGATCCCCCTCCAGTAAAATGAAAAGGGGCCAACAGTGGAATCCAAAGAAGGAAAAGGAAAGTGGTCTCTTGGAGACGTAAAACAAAAGTGATCTACTGGCACCCAATAATGTGATCCATTGTGACCACATATTCTTGATAATAATGTAATCAAACTATTATCTATGGAGTTTAAGTTAGCTTCTTTTGATGTAGAAGTGTATAAAGCAATCATAAAATTAAATCTGCATAAATGGTTTCAAGTCAATCCAGAAGTACCTTTTAGACTAAAGGAAAAAGAAATTCCTTCCTCCATCGGACCACAAGGATTTATTGTCACTTCTTTTCTCACAAGATAGAACAGTTTGTTGTGTGTGGTCCTGTGCCCCACGTCTTGGGTGGTGGGCTCACCTGTGCCCCTCTTTGCCCCTCTTGGTGCCCCGGCTCTGTGGCACACAAACTTAACCATCCTTGTTCCTGCTTCCGGGTCCTCAGCAGTGCACGCACATCCCATGTCCTAGGATGCACGTGTGCCACCTTCACAAGATTTAAAGGGCCAGCACGGCGTTAATTGCCCTGTGGAACGACCTGGTGGTACCACACCGCAGCAAGTCCAGCCCGCTTTGTGGCAGGCTCTGGTGAAAACATGGTGCCACTTAGATTCCGGTCCCAGTTGTCAGCTTGTGTCATTGTCCGCAGGGGTCCAGAGGGTTCACTAACCCAGAAGCCTGACACAGTTATTGACACACTAGCAGATTTGGCAGAAATTTTTTATTGACTGTAGTGAAGAATCACAATTTCAACAGCCCCACCCTTGCAGGCGGATAGTCCCCTAGAGATTTTTTACAACCAAGTTGTTAATGATACAAAGGCCCTTATTTATCCTATCGCATCTTCTTATTTTTCCAGTGATAAATTAAGTGCTCTAAAATGTTAAAGTCTCAGGGAGACATAGTGACTAAGGCGGTCAAGGAGAGAAGGAATATAGTACTTAATATATAGTACTCACTATTGAACAACATAGAAATTTATATTCCTTCGACTGGCAACCCCACTAAAAGATTTAGAAGGAAACTTCAAAGCCTATTGAGAAGAGGTATTAGGTCCTATGACAAAGGACCTAATGGTCTGAAACGCGTCAGATGTAAATGTGTACAGCACCTTATCCTTGTATCTGCTGTTATATGTACTGTTCCTATTACGGATGAATAAAGCTGCTAAAGAATTTTAAACAGACCCAGTGAGTGCCAATCTACCTTCTTCCTTTTCCTATTGCTACAAGAGTGGAGACCCTCCTTGGATTGAGCACCTGGTGGTGCCTGACTTTTTCCCTGGTCTTCGTTATAGAAAAAGGGTTACTTCGTGAAAACTCTTTCCTATATTCCTTAAAAAAATTTGCTGGTACTTCTTGCCCAAGGTCTTCTTCTTGACCCCCCCCCCAGTCACCCGATTGTGGCCAAGGATGGGCCAAGGATGGGGGTCTGTGACCCCGTGGAGTCCCTGTTCTAGCACATAGATTAGCTTTTGTTAGAGGCTATTCCTCCTTATAATTTATGTCCCAGATTGAAGACACTCGTTTCTACTCTATGACCAATCCTTATTCATCCACTCATTTTTCAAATATGTTGACAATGTTTTTATCGTCTGGGCCAGGACTTTGGACCAGTTCAACAATTTTGTCACATACCTGAATAGCAATAGGATTAATATGCATTTAACTGCTAAACATAGCTGTCGGAAGCTAGAATTTTTAGAGATACTGGTCAGTGTAGAAGAGGACAAGCTAGTTATATAGGGATACAGAAAAGAGACATCCACCAACTTTACACTCCATTTTGATAGCTTCCACCTACAACATTTCAAGTAATGAGTTCCAATAGTCAATTCCTATGACTAGGTTGCATAAATAGCACTGATTTCACATATTTAAAACAGACAGGGGATCTGGAGAGAAAAATTGCTATATAGAGTCATTTTTTTTCACACACAAACACTTTCCACACTCTTTTTAATACAATCCACATGAAAAGACAATAATAATAATAATAATAATTCCTTTATTTATATAGCGCCAACAGATCAGAACAGCGATCTCTAAAAATTAGAATTTTCTGTACTTTGATCCACATTTGAAGGAAATTGTGACAAATAAACTACTTATTTCTTTTAGGCAATGTAAAACATTACGTCAAGAACTAGTCAGAAGAAGCCACATTAGTAACAGTCGTACATGGCTAGATCTTTTCATCTGTAACGGCAGCTTCCTCTGTGGACATTGTCACTATTGCCGTTACAACCTGAGGCAGACATTTCTGACAATAGTCATTATAAAACACAAAGTTAAACAATTTTAAAATGGAAATCAAATTATGTTGTTTATGTAGTTTACTGCCCATGCCAAATGTTTCACAATGGAAAACAATTTGAAATCTCCACTTTAGGAATGCTATATCTCTATTACATCTGGCCTGCCTCCCCTTGTTTTGTTGAATATGTCTGCACCTGATACTTATATTCACCCTCAATTGTTTAAATTTGCTAGTGGTTTGTGTATATGTTGTTGCTCGGTTACAGTGCCAAGACATACCATATAGAGCGACAAGGAGCATGTCTGTGGCAAGTTTCCCATGCCTTTTTTACTCTAACATCAAGAAAAGTCAAGAAATATATTGCAGAGAGTGTTGCCAGTCTTTTATCTACTTGTCTAAAGCATTGGATGATTATATCTTCATTGGTTAAATGTAGCCTTAGTGTCTTCTACTCACTTGGTCCACCTTGCTCTACTTCAGGGTATCCAGATGTACAGAGTTCAGGACTTGATACCGTTGCACGATAGAGGTATTGCCAGTAAGCTTTTTTCTCTTTTATTGGAAAGAAAGAAAGAGGGAAAGAAGCTTTTACAAAATCAAAGCAAGAAGTCTTTAGCACTTTTAATGTCTTTGAGTTTAACGGAGTTGAAAACTTTAATTTAAATTTTGCCTCTTCTCCATGATATCTCTTCTTCTTCCATCATTCCATCCTGATCCTGCCTACTTAGGCACCTTGGCTGGAAGCTGGGGGATGCAACAAGGACAAGAAGAAGAAATTGGATTGGATAACCTGGTGGAGAAAGTAACTTTATTTAAATCAAATGGACATATTTGTATTTATTTGATGTCAATGTGGCCAACCTCCTTTAAAGAGGTATTCCAAGACTTTTGTATTGATCACTTATCTTTAGAATAGGATATTAATATCAGATCAGCATTGGGGACGAACCGCCGGATTCGGACAACGTGCGGGATTTAACATAGCAAATTGTGTCGCAAGACATGCACTCACATACACCGGGAAGAAGGTCAACTCCGGCGTACCTGAGCGGGGGAGCGACACATGCAGAATCTTAGGTGCACGATGTCGGTGAATCGCACCGGACTTCATCTTCATCTGACCGTCCGGATTGGGGATCGCATCAGGACCGGATAAGTAAATGTGCCCCATTAACTTGAAAACCCCAGAACCCTGGAATAGTTAATCAAGAATCAACACATAATAACAGAGGTAGGACACACAAAAACTTGGGAAAATATGTGATATATTTAACACTAGATTTTACCCTACATAGGGTCACCCATATTGTACTTACCCTGGTAAACTTTCCCCTTCTACCTGACTTTTGTGGCTTCCTTTGGTGTCCAGTGGACTTCCAGCAGGCCAAGGGGCAGTGTACTCATTACTGAATGCCGCTGGCAGGTAATGTGTTCTGCAACTCTTCCAGGCAGGAGGGTAAAAAACTTTACCAGGTGAAGAACAATATGGGTGACCATATGGTACTCACCCTGGTATACATTCATATTTGTGGCCAACCTCCTTAAGGCACTGGCTGGTTATTGATATTATTATTATTATTATTATTATTATTATTTATAGAGCACAATTAATTCCATGGTGTTGTACAATCGATAAGGATTTACATACCTTACATACAAAATACAAGAACACAAGTACAAGATATAAAATACAAGAACAAATACAAGTACAGAATACAAAAACTGAAAACTATTGTGATCAGGAACTATTTGAAGGATGACTCTGTTCATGAGGTATTATCTGTATGGGAGGGGTTGATGTAGACACAAGGTGGAGAGCATAGCAATGGGATTATTGCATGTTGAATAAATCCTAAACATATGGGTTTTCAGATAACATTTGAAGGTTTGAAGGTGGGGGGGGGGGAGTATGACACATTGGTAAAAAGTTCCAAAGTATGGGGCATGTATGGGACGGCTTTGTAAGACATGGTTAGTATTTTAAACTGAATTCACTTTGCAATGGGTAACTAGTGGAGACACTGACAGTGAGGCAAGAGTTGGATTGTTCAAGCAGCACAGTTAAGGATAGATTGAGGGGAATTAGCTATAGACCACAGTTATGCTGTATATTGCAAAAGAGATTTCTTTTCTCGCGAGTAGAGCTGGAGCTGAATGCAATCTTCCTTCTCCTTTGGCGTATCCTCCCAGGGTTGGTCAGTGTCAATTGTGCATGATGCTGATGTCACCTACTAGAGCTACTCTAGGACTCAAGTTGCCACTGTACAGGCAGTCCCCGGGTTACTTACAACCAGGGCCGGCGCTATGGGTAGGCAAAGGTGGCAATTGCCCAGGGCCCCCAGGGAGAAAGGGGAGAATCTCTTCTTTCAAATGAATCTTGAATTGTGTTTCTAGGTGCTATGGATCCAGAGATATTCAGGTTTAAAGTGAGAATATCAGGTGCCATATTTTATATATAAATATCACTTCCGACGGCAGTTTAACAGTTAATATCTCAGTTTTTCTGCATTTTAGAAACACAAATTTCGATTCATATAAAAGAGGAGACTCTCTTCTTTCATAGGAAAAAAGAAGTGAGGTTCTATGAGTCACAGAACCAGAGATACAGCCCTCTGAAGTGTCTCCCCCATCTCCAGATTCTTAGCCATCAGGCTGCAGGGAGCATTTGCTGCACACAGGAGCTGCTGCACCTCACAGATAATGGAAATATTCACTTTATATGTTACTAGTACTACATTTTGAGAAGGGATAATATCAACTAATATTCATGTTTTTAACCCTTCTCTATGCAAATCTAAGAACACACTTTGGGCCACATGTATCAATCGTTTTTTTCTGTTGTTTTTGCGCCTTTTCATTCAGGCGCACCATTTTTTGTGCCATTTTTGCGACTAAATGTGACTAAATGCTAGCTGCCCAGCAAAAAATAACCAGCTTTCCCTCATTTATCCTAGCAATCCAGATGTTTTGATGCGCCTAATGATATTCATCACTTGCGACTTTTCATTTAGGCGCAAAAACGGGCGCAAAAACACTCCAGCCCGAAGCTGGCGTTAACTGAGAAGAAAGCACTGAGCCCCTTTGCAGAACAGCTCATTTCTAGCAGAAAAGCTCATCCAGACACTGCAGACACTAGAACAGATCATACAGACATGAGATACTCTGCAGACACTAGTACAGATAATACAGTCATTAGATACTCTGCAGACAGGAGCTGCAGACTCTATTTACACTTCATCACCTTCTATTTACAAAACATTCTGCAGAATCCTCAGCTCAAAGCAAGAGAGAAGAGAACGTTACAGAATGTTGCACATAGTACTGACAGGTGTCCCCCATGTCATTCTGCACAGTATCACCAGTGTATCTGAGGGGGATACTGTGCAGAATTACAGGGGTGCAGCAGGAGATCAGCCCTGGGGGATCCCCTCCAGGAGAATCCCCTGCTGAGGAGGTCACTGGGTGCAGGGTGTCACACACCTGGGTGCTGCTGTGAATGTTATCTTCATTCTGGGCAGTGGGAGAAGCAGAGAGGAGCTTGTAGCAGGATGACATGTAAGTGCCTGAATCTAACATTGCCAAAATTGTGCCTAAACTGTGTTAAAGTAAAGTGATTAATAAGAGGCAGGAAATTAACTTATCACAGATGGTTGTGCTAAGGGTACATTCACACAGCGGTATGCCCGCCGTGGGGGCATACCGCCGTGTGCTGGAGAGGAGGAGGAGGCAGCCCCTCCTCCCTCCATAGAGAATAGCGGCGCACGGCCGCACACACGCCAAAAGATAGAGCATGCTCTATCTTTTTGCGGTGTGCGGGCCGGATCTGCGCCGCATCTGCGCCGCGCCGCTATTGCCGTCTATGGGGACGTACATGCGGCCGCAAATTTGCGGCCGCATGTACGTCCCCGCAGACGGCCATGTGAATGTGCCCTAATTCTGTAAAAGCTTGTGATAATTCTGGAAAACAGTGCACCAGAATTTAGGCACAACTACTACACCTATGCGCACAAAAGTGATAAATGTGGCCCATTCTCTCTTATTCCCTTTTATTTTGTGATAGTTATTTTTTGTTGGGAAAATTGACTGATACGATGAACATTCAATCCTCTTCGCCTAATGTGACTACACCGCGACCAGAACATGTCCATAAAGTTATATGTAACACCAAAAACACACACATGTCCTGGTATAAAGTTTTTATTTCCCATCATCCTCCATTATTTACACCTATGTTATGACATTCTCACTTTCATTCTTATGAAGCGCGGAGGGTTCTGTTATTGTGCGGCTAATACAATGGCGCACATCTAAACGTGACTTTTATTATCTCATTAGAGGGGTTTATGGATATATAGTTATTTATTTGGGTTACCATTGTGTAAGGAACAGACAATGATAGATCTGTGTGAATTTTCTGCAGTTCCCTTTGCTGCATGTTTTGGTGAATATACACATGTGGGGTCTGTATGATCTCCTCACATCTTACTTTTTTAGGAAAGTAGAGTATTCTGGATTTGTACATATTTTAGAGGACATTTTGAATGTTAATTGCCAAATGCATCGCCTGGTTGTCTGCTTTCAAAATTCTTTAGGTTTTATGGCGCCTTTACTTTTTATTCTGTTTTATTGATATATTTTGCAGGTTGTGACTGTCTAAAAATGTCTAGCTGAAAAGCAGATATCTAGTTATTACAGTTTTAGTGATATTATGTGGATTTATTCATGTGAACATATCAATAGGGCACATTTGTGAACTCTACAAATGTCCATGTATTACATTTAGGAGATGTGAAGGTAAATATTTTCTGTTTGGATCAAATTTTTTGCCATCAAAGTCAAATTTTAAGTATTTTTAATAAAATGTTTCAATTTGAATCAAAATTGCATGAAGGCGCCTATGTCTATAAAATCTTTGATGCAATTTTGAAAATGGGGCAAGTGTCTGCTTTCAGAAAATATCGGTTCCCCTCCTCAAATTTTTTGGAGTGTGGGAGGAAACCGGAGGACCCGGAGGAAACCCACGCAGACACAGAGAGAACATACAAAATCTTTGCAGATGTTGACCAGCGCTGCAAGGCTGTAGTGCTAATCACGGAGCCACCATGCTGCCCATAAATCTCCCTATCATCTATCTATCTATCTCCTATAAAATTCTCCCATATTACAGTTTGTTTTACCATACTAAAGGAGCCTCTTGCTGACTGTGACTGGTCATAAAATAGTTTTATTTTGGGGCCCCACTTTTAGTTTTGCCCAGGGCCCCACTTTGTCTAGAACCGGCCCTGCTTACAACAGTGATTTTCAACCTTTTTTGAGCTGCAGCACACTTTTTATACTTAGAAAATCCTGGGGCACACCACCAACCAAAATAAGTTGTACAATGAGAAGTACCATGAGGCCAGAGTACAAGTGCCAGCTCATATACTCAGCATAGGAGGACAGCTGAGGGAGCTTGGGGCAGCTGAGGGTGCTTGGGGCAGCTGAGGGTGCTTGGGGCAGCTGAGGGTGCTTGGGGCTGCTGAGGGTGCTTGGGGCAGCTGAGGGTGCTTGGGGCAGCTGAGGGAGCTTGGGGCAGCTGAGGATGCTTGGGGCTGCTGAGGGAGCTTGGGGCAGCTGAGGGAGCTTCTGCACAACTTGTTGTTGCTCCTCTGCCATGATGATCGCTGATGCTGGGCTCAGTGTGTGAGGGGTAGAAGCAGGACAACAGACGCAGCTCTTCGCACTTGTCCTTTACCCCGACCTCCAGCATATCACTTCCCGTGGCTGTAGGGACATGACGGCGGCAGCTTGTCCGGGGGAGGGGAGGACCGAGGGCAGCTAGTGCCATAGAGCAGTGTGCAGCAGGGTTTGCTTGGACTGGAGGACAGTACAGGGCCAGGTTATAGTAGCAGGATGGGAGCTGGCAAATGTCTTTTTTTTTTACCTGGTTCTGCAGTACTGTGGAGCAGAGGAGCGTGTGTGGCTGAAGTCTACTTTCCTCCACAATCACAGCACGCCGGTCTGCTTATCCAGCACTTTACAGGGTATAATTGCCAAGCGTACTTTTACGCATGGCAATTATTCTGAAGAGTAATAGCGCCTCATCATGCGTCTATGACGCTTGCTGAGGCGTTAATGCGACCTCTGGGGGGCACCATAGTTTGGAAAACTTTCCCCGCGGCACACCCGACCATGTGTCGGGGAACACTAGTGTGCCACAGAACACTGGTTGAAAATCACTGACTTACAAGATAGGTTACAAAGATTTGTTCTTAAGTTGAATTTGTATGTAAGTCTAAACTGTATATTTTATCATTGCAAATCCAAAATTTTTGGCCCAGTGACAATTGGAGTTTCAAAATTTTTAGCTGTAATTGAACAAAGGATTATAAATAAATCTTCATTACAGACTCCTTACAGCTGATTATTGCAGTCTGGGACTATACTAAAACATTCAGAGAGCTCCACCAGAGATCACAGTGGGTAGAGGGCTCCGTCTTTAAGTATGGGTCATCTGTAAGTCAGGTGTCCTTAAGTAGGGGACCGCCTGTATAGAAGTAACAGAGTTTCAAGTAAGAACAAATGTATAATCCTGTATTACAGTGAAACAGTGCTTTATATGGAAACAGACTAAATATCCTTAACCCCTTAACGACTTGGCCTTTTTTAGTTTTTTCACTTCCATTTTTCACTCACCAACTTCAAAAGTCTATAACTTTTTTATTTTTCCACATAAAGAGCTGTGTTATGGCTTATTTTCTGCGTAACAAATTGCACTTCATAGTGACGGTATTTAATATTCTATGGCGTGTACTGGGAAGCGGGAAAAAAATTCCAAATGCAGAGAAAATGGTAAAAAACCACATTTGTGACGTTTTCTTGTGGGCTTGGATTTTACAGCTTTCACTCTGCGTCCCAAATGACATGTCCACTTTATTCTTTGGGTCGGTACGATCATGTGGATACCAAATTTGTATAGATTTTATAATGTTTTCATACATTTAAAAAAATTAAAACCTCCTGTACAAAATATTTTTTTTTTATTTTGCCATCTTCTGGGGCCAATAACTTTTTCATACTTTGGTTTACGGAGCTGTGGATAAAGTCATTTTTGGCGAACTTTGATGGCGTTTTCATTACTATAATTTTTGGGACTGTGGGACCTTTTGATCACTTTTTATTTATTTTTTTATATTTTTCAAAATGGCAAAAAAATGCCATTTTCGAATTTGGACGCTATTTTCCGTTACGGGGTTAAACGTAGTGAAAAACCATTATCATATTTTGATAGATCGGGCATTTTCGGACGCGGCGATACCTAATGTGTTTATGATCTTTACTGTTTATTTATTTTTATATCAGTTCTAGGGAAAGGGGGATGATTTGAATTTTTAGGTTTTTTTATTATAATTTTTTTTTTTTAAACTTTTTTTTATTTTTACTTTTACTATTTTTCAGACTCCCTAGGGTACTCTAACCCTAGGTAGTCTGATCGATCCTATCATATACTGCCATACTACAGTATGGCAGTATATGTGGATTTTACTCCCCATGCATTACAATGTGCAATTAGCACATTGTAATGCATGGGTTAAAACGAAGTAGCCTCGGGTATTCGGAACACCCGAGGTTACCATGGCGACGGATCGCCGCTCCCCGTGACGTAATCGGGGAGCAGCGATCCACAACAAGATGGCGGCGCCCATGCGGCGCCATCTCTTTGAAGCCGCCGGCAGCAGTGCTAGCACCGATCGCGGGTGTTACCGGTAAGCCTTTGCTGCAATATGCAGCAAAGACTTACCGGCTATGGAGAGGGCTCGGCCCGCGAGCCCTCTCCATGCACCGGGACCCGGCGGGAAGGGGTTAATGTCTCTTAGGCTGCATCATAAGTTGCAATGAGCTCCATTGATGACACAATGGGACACATTTACTTACCTGTCCGAGTCTCAATCGCTGAGGTGCGTTACCCAACGTTCCTGCACTGTGCAGCGATCCACGTAGATCCTGCGCCCAATATCGTGCATGTGTAGCTCCCCGCTGAGGTCCGCCAGAGTTCATCTTCTTCTTATCAGTGTATGTGAGTGCATGTCTTGAGACACAATTTGAATTTTAAATCCCGCACTTAGTCCGGATCAGTCGGGCTGTCCGATGGCCAAGCCCCCCAATTTGTGTCGCATGAAAGTTGGCACAATTGCGCCAAAATGTACCCCACAGTTTCAGTTTGTAGATAACTCTGTAACTAAAATAGTTCACGAAGTCTGCTTAGTGTTGCCAAACATGTTTTTAAATTGCTACTGCTTCCTCAGTGGCTACAAAAGTTTCTTAATACTAGAAGGAGATAAAAACTGGACTGGATTTCATAATACTGACCTGAGAAACTTACATAGATTACCTCTATGTAGCATACAATAAACAAAAATAGACTAGACACAAAAGTTCCTGTGCCCAAAAATAAACTTTTAGCTGTTCTTTTATTAACAGTATAGTCTGTCACGGGTGCTCCTGCGACCCATGTCCCAGGTCGCCGACACACCTGTGTGCCTCCCTGTGCCCCTTCATTTCAGCAGTAGCTCTTCTTACCTGTCCGCGTTCCACCAGCAGTGTCATAGCTCTGACACACACGTCCTCGCCTCCTAGGGCGCGAACCCTGGCGTTCTGAAATTTAAAGGGCCAGCACGCCGAAAATTGCTGCTGGCCGTCCGCCATCCCTGTTAAATTCGTGGCCCCTTCCTGAGTCCCCTGCCGGATCTTTGTGCGTTGTGCCTCCGAGAAAGCTTCCCTGCGTTTTTCCTTTTCCTGACTCCGATTCTTTGCCACCTGGCCTGACCTTATGCATGACCATGATTCCACCTCCGACTCATGATTCTGTTCTCTGCCGCGGCCACCACTGCAAGTAAAGTCGTGCCTGTGGAGTGACCTGGTGGTATCCCACCACAGCAAGTCCAACTTGTTTTGCGGCGGATGCTGGTGAAAACCAGGTGCCACTTAGATTCCAGTCCCAGGTGTCAGCTTACGTCATTGCTCGCAGTGGTACAGTAGGTCTACTATCCTTGAATCCTGACATTAGGATCCGGCCATGGATCCTGCCCTACTGAATTTGTGCCATGGGAACCTGTCTGTTGGTGACTATGCGGTTGAGTTCTGCACTCTGAGGAGCAGCGAGTCGAGCAAGAAGAAGCCAGGGTTCGACGACTACTCCGCTTGGCTCCAGTCTTCCAAAGACCCCCTCTGCCGCCCTCTGTGTCTGCTTCCAATGAACCCATGCAGGTGGATAACGCTTGGCTGATACCCCAAGAGCATTCCTGACAAAGACAGGAGAACCTCTGTCTCTATTATGCCCGCCTGGAACACTTTCTCCAGACTTGTCCAGTCCCTCCTCTGCGTCCGGGAAATGCACACACCTGGAGTTCTTAGGAGAGGCATCTCTAGGTGAGAACTTCTTCACGCCAAATCATACCTATTCTTCTCAACTCCAGGACATGTATTTTCAAGCCTCTGCCTTTTTGGATTCCGGCTCTGCAGGAAACTTCGTGGATGCTGCCCTGGTCTCCCAATATCACCTTCCTGTGGTCCGCCTTGAGAAGCCGCTAGTTATCTCCTCGGTCAGTGGGCAGATTCTCTATGACCCGGTCCAGTACTGCACCAAACCTATTTCTCTGCAAATTGGGGCATTGCACAAGGAGAGACTGTCCTTTTATGTGCTCCCCCGGTCTATGTCCTCCATGCTTTTGGGCCTACCGTGGTTGCAGCAACACGCTCCAGTGCTCTTCTGGCAGACTGGGGAGATTCTTCATTAGGGACCGAAGTACCACTCTCCCTGTTTCATGGCTCTCCATATGGTGTCCGCCATGTCTTCTGCAGAGTCTTCCAAGCCTCTGGCAGGTCTTCCCGCTTCTTATATGGACTATGATAATGTCTTCTCAGAGAAGCAAGCGGAGATTCTGCCACTGCTACATCCCTACGACTGCCCCATTGAGCTGCTGCTCGGCATGTCTCCTCCATGAGGTCGGGTATACCCATTGTCTGTGCCGGAAACCGTTGCTGTGTCGGCCTACATCAAGGAGAATTTGCAGAAGGGATTCAACTGCAAGGCTTCTTCTCCTGCTGGTGCTGGATTCTTCATTGTGGCCAATAAGGATGATTCCCTCTGTCCATGCATTGATTACTGCGATCTCAATAAAGTTAAAGTGAAAACTGCTACCCACTACCTCTGAATACTTTTTGATCATATACGTGGTGCCAAGGTTTTCACCAAGCTGGATCTGCAGGGGGCATATAACCTCATCCACATCCATGAAGGAAATGAATGAAAGAGAGCCTTCAAAACTCAAGATGGACATATTAAGTACCTTGTTATGCCCTTTGGACTCTGTAACAGCCAGCAATTCATACCACGCTTCTCTTCCCTCGCATCTCCCATTGTGGCGCTGACCAAGAAGAAGGCCAATCCTAAACTCTGGCCTTCGGCAGCAGAAGAAGCTTTCTCGAAGCTGAAGTCTGCCTTTGCCTCTTCTTCCATTCTCTCCTGGCCTGATAATGAGAAACCATTCTTGCAAGAGATTGTTGCCTCATCCGTTGGTGCTGGAGTCGTTCTAATCCAGAAAGGACCCAAAGGTCGAACCCTCACCTGCGGCTTCTTTTCTAAGACCTTCTCAGCCGCAGAGAGGAATTATTCCATAGGGAATCAAAAACTTCTGGCCATAAAGTTAGCTTTGGAGGAATGGCATTATCGTCAACATGTCATCCGGTCTATATCTACACTGACCACAAGAATCTCCTGTATCTCTAGACTGTTCAGCATCTCAATCTTCGACAGGCTCGCTAGTCCCTCTTCTTTTCTCAGTTCAACTTCCTGATTTACTTTCGTCCAGCTGAGAAGAATGTCAAAGCTGATGCCCTCTCTTGTGCCTCTGATGTTATTGGGGAAGAACCAGCTCCTCGTCATATCGTTCCTCTGCAACGGCTGGTTGTTGTTGCTTCCTCCTATGTCTGACTAGCTCTTCAGAAGAGGATAATAACTTGGGGACATTGCTCTTGTCACTTTGATTCTCTGCCAGGTCTGCCATCAGCTCCATGCTTTGCCAGTCTGTTCTTCTTCTATATCTTCTAGCTTCATGGTCTTCCTCAGCACATCATCTTAGACCATGAGGTTCAGTTTGTTTCCAAGTTCAGGCGATCCATGTGCAGTCAACTTCAAGTGAAGCTGGATTTCTCCTCTGCATACCATCCGCAGTCCAATGGACAATTAACAGTTAAACAGACTCTGGGCTGTTATCTTCATCATTTTGTCTCTGCCCGTCAGGACAACTGGTCCACTCTGTTCCGGTGGGCAGAATTCTCCTCTCTGGACTTTGTGTCTGCAAGTGCCACTCCTTTCTTTGTTTATGGACAACATCAAGACCCACCTCTTCCTCTCTCCATGTTCGCTGATGTTCCTGCTGTGGAAGAGTGGGTTGAAAACCTTAAATACATCTAGGAACAGACTCATCAAACTCTACTTTGGGCACCCGCCCCCACCAAAACTCAGGCCGATAATTTTTGCAGACCTCCCCCAGTTTTTCTCCAGGTGATAAAGTGTGGTTCTCCTCTAGATATGTCCGGCAGAAGATTCCCAGTTATAAACCAGGTCCACATTTCCTGGGTCCATTTGAGGTGCTGAAGCGCATCAACCCGGTAGCTTATAAGCTCCGCCTTCCTCCTACTATGCGTATGCTGAACTCCTTCCATGTCTCTCTTCTGAAACCAGTCATCCTGAACTGCTTCTCCCAGCAAGTGTCTCCTTCTACTCCTGTTGCTAACTCCACCAATGACTTTGAGGTTAAGGAGGTCCTGGAATACGAAGACGGTTGTTAACTGGAAGGGGTTCAGACCGGAGGAGAAATCATGGCATCCTGAGGATAACATCTTGGACCATACTCTCCTGCAGAGGTTTCTTGTAACCAAAAAGAGGGGGAGGTTGAAGAGGGGGTAATGTCACCCATGTCCCAGGTCGCAGGTGCACCCATGTGTCTCTCTGTGCCCCCTCATCTCAGCAGCAGCAGCCCTTCTTACCTGTCCACCGGTGGTTTCCTTGCTCCGGCGCAGGTGTCCTTGCTTCTTAGGGCACGCACAACCCAGTGTTCTGAGATTTAAAGGGCCAGTGCACTGATAATTGGCTGCCTTCCCTGTTAAATTCATGGCCCCTTCCTGTGTCCCATGCCAGATCTTTGTGCCCTGTGCCTCTGAGAAAGCTGCCCTGCGTTATTCCTGCGATTATTGTGATTTCCCGTTGTGACTGTAATTTCTGTTACTGACACTGATTCTCTGCCATCTGTTCTGACCTTCTGCCTGACCACAATTCCGCCTCTGCATCACAATTTTGTACTCTTCCTTTGCCACCACCACAAGCAAAGTCGCACCTGTGGAGCAACCTGGTGGTATCCCGCCACAGCAAGTCCAACCCTCTTTTCGGTGGGCTCTGGTAAAAAACCAGGTGCCACTTAGACTTCACTCTCAGGTGTTGGGTTGCGTCATCGCTTGTGGTGGTACAGTGGGTACACTATCCCTGAATCCTGACATAGTTCCACACCTCACAATATACTTCAATAATTTATGAGCATTGCAGAACAATTAAGTTAAAAAATTTAAAAATAAAATATAAATAAATTAATAATATAATATTATGTTATATTAATATATACTATATATATACACTCACCGGCCACTTTATTAGGTACACCATGCTAGTAACGGGTTGGACCCCCTTTTGCCTTCAGAACTGCCTCAATTCTTCGTGGCATAGATTCAACAAGGTGCTGGAAGCATTCTTCAGAGATTTTGGTCCATATTGACATGATGGCATCACACAGTTGCCGCAGATTTGTCGGCTGCACATCCATGATGCGAATCTCCTGTTCCACCACATCCCAAAGATGCTCTATTGGATTGAGATCTGGTGACTGTGGAGGCCATTTGAGTACAGTGAACTCATTGTCATGTTCAAGAAACCAGTCTGAGATGATTCCAGATTTATGACATGGCGCATTATCCTGCTGAAAGTAGCCATCAGATGTTGGGTACATTGTGGTCATAAAGGGATGGACATGGTCAGCAACAATACTCAGGCTGTGGTGTTGCAACGATGCTCAATTGGTACCAAGGGGCCGAAAGAGTGCCAAGAAAATATTCCCCACACTATGACACCACCAGCCTGAACCGTTGATACAAGGCAGGATGGATCCATGCTTTCATGTTGTTGACGCCAAATTCTGACCCTACCATCCGAATGTCGCAGCAGAAATCGAGACTCAGCAGACCAGGCAATGTTTTTCCAATCTTCTACTGTCCAATTTCGATGAGCTTGTGCAAATTGTAGCCTGTTTCCTGTTCTTAGCTGAAAGGAGTGGCACCCGGTGTCGTCTTCTGCTGCTGTAGCCCATCTGCCTCAAAGTTCGACGTACTGTGCGTTCAGAGATGCTCTTCTGCCTACCTTGTGATTGGCTGATTAGAAATTAAGTGTTAACAAGCAGTTGGACAGTGAGTGGCCTAATAAAGTGGCCGGTGAGTATATATATATATATATATATATGTCCAAAAAATAGGCAGCAATCCAAGGTTGTAGTCATAAACGTGAGGGTGAAGCTTTATTCCATGGCAACGTTTCGGTGGTTTAATCCACCTTTATTTTTGGACTTATTTACAAAAGACTGTTTGCCACGGAACTTACGGCTTTGCACCACCTTACCATTTAAACCAGTAGTGCTGCTCCGGATTTTTCTTTTATATATATATATATATATATATATATATATATATATATATATATATTAGTATAATAGACTAATATGCATAACTTTTACACTTTCATTGAGTATAAACTGATGTACATAACTGAGTACGTAAATACTTGTATGCCAACATGTACACAAAATCTACAATAAAGATGGAACTGTAGTTAGATATAAATTAAAGAAAAATAATAAAGAATGATTGAAAGTACACAAGCACTGGAAATACAGCCTTGGAAAGTATGGATTCAGTCAGGCACCCCAGGTCAACTCTAGAGCCAAAGATGACTCGCAGACAGTGAACTATGGAGTGTGTGGAGTGGAGCCATGAATTGTGATTATTAGGTCTTGTGGGAAGGATGTGTTAGATGGAGGAAAGATTTTGAGTTCAGTTTTGTTCATGTTAAGTTTTAGAAAAAATTAAGATTAGAAGGAGAATATGGCTGATAGACATTCTGAAATTCCGGTTAGAAGAGAGGTGATGTCTGGGCCACAGATCTGTCTGCATAGGATTGGTATTGAAAGCCATGGGTCTTAATTAGCTGTCCTAAGTCAGAGGTGTAGATGGAGAAGAATAGGGATCCCAGGGCAGAGCCTGGTAGTATGACAGTGAGACATTGAATGTAAGGATGGAGAGGTATGGTTAATTTGCTATTAAAAGAGGGATTGCTGGTACAGGAAGTAAGATTTTCTGGTTGACTTTAGATAAAAGAAGTATAAAATGAATAGAAAAGGACTTAAGCATAAGGTAAGTTTGAATACTCATTGACAGTGGACATAGATATTAACTTGGGCAGACAAAAATGAAAGCATGGGTTTCTGCATAGTGAATATGAATGTGTCATAATGTAGTAAGTAAGAATCCTACTCTTTTTCAAGTGAAGTTATTACCATATACAGTGCCTTGTGAAAGTATTTGGCCTTCTTGAACGTTTCTACCTTTTGCCACATTTCAGGTTTCAGACATAAAGATATAAAATTGTAATTTTTTTGGTGAAGAATCAACAACAAGTGGGACACTTTTATGAAGTGGAATGAAATTTATTGGATATTTGAAACTTGTAAAAATAATAAGAAGTCACTTGGAGTCTCTATCAGCTTTATACATCAAGAGACTGAAATTATTGCCCATTTTTCCTTGGAAAACAACTCAAGCTCAGTGAGGTAAACAGCAGTTTTCAGCTCTTTCCACAGATTTCCGATGAATTTCAGGTCTGGACTTTGACTTGGCCATTCTAACACCTGGACACGTTTATTTATGTACTATCCCATTGTAGATTTTGCTTTATGTTTGGGATATTTGTCTTGTTGGAAGATAAAACGCTGTCCCAGTCTCAGGTCTTTTGCAGACTCCAACGGGTTTTCTTCCAGAATGGTCCTGTATTTGGCTCCATCCATCTGCTCATAAATTTTAACCATCTTCCCTGTCTCCGTTGAAGAAAAGCAACCCCAAACCATGATGCTGCCACCATATTGTGTGACAGTGGGGATGATGTGTTTAGGCTAGCTGTGTTGCTTTTATTCCAAACATATCTTTGAGAAATGGTTTTCTTCTTGCCAGTCTTCCATAAAGGCCAGATTTGTGCAGTGTATGACTGATTGTGGTCCTATGGATAGACTCTCTCACCTCAATTGTAGATCTCTGCAGTTCATCCAGAGTCATCATGGGCCTCTTGGCTGTATCTTTGATCAGTCTCCTCCTTGTTTGAGATGAAGGTTTAGAGGTACTGCCTTAGTAGATTTGCAGTGGTCTGATACTCCTTCCATTTCATTATCATCACTTGAACAGTGCTCCTTGGGATGTTTAAAGTTTGTAAAATCTTTCTGTATCTAAATCCGGCTTTGAACTCCTCCACAACAGTATGTATCTGCCTTGTGTGTTCCTTGGTCTTCATGATGCTCCCTGCGCTTTAAACCAAACCCTGAGACTATCACAGAGCAGGTGTATTTATATGGAGACTTGTTTACATACAGGTGGATTACATTTATCATCATCATCAGTCATTTGGGACAAAATTGGATCATTCAGAGATCCTCACTGAACTTCTGGAGTGAGTTTGCTGCTCTGAAAGTGAAGGGGCTGAATAATATTAGACACGCCTCTTTTCAGTTTATTATTTTTTTAACCCCTTCCCTACTTGCGTCGTACTAGAACTGATTTCCCTAGAACTGATATAAATATTAATAAACAGTAAAAATCACACATTAGGTATCACCGCATCCGAAAATGCCAGATCTATCAAAATATAATAGCGGTTTTTCACTGTGTTTTACCCCGTAACGGAAAATAGCGCCCAAAGTCGTAAATGGCACTTTTTTGCCATTTTGAAAAATCTAAAAAAATCTATAAAAAGTGATCAAAAGGTCGCACAATCCTAAAAATTATAGCAATGAAAATGCCATCAAAAGTCACAAAAATAAACACCACCCGCAGCTCCATACTCCAAAGTATGAATAAGTTATTAGTGCCACAATATGGCAACATTAAAAAAAAAAAGGTTTTAATTTTTGTAAATGCATGAAAACATTATAAAACCTATACAAATGTGGTATCCCCATGATTGCACCTACTCAAAGAATAAAGTAGACATGTCATGTGGGGCCCACAGTGAAGGCTGTAAAATCCAAGCTCACAAGAAAACATTGCAAATGCATTTTTTCACCATTTTCACTGCATTTGAAATTTTTTTCCCACTTCCCGGTACATGGCATGTAATATTAACCCCATAGCGCAATAAGACGTACCCTTACGTCTTACTGCGCATGGGGGAGTATGAAGAGGGCTCACAGGCTGAGCCCTCTTCATACTCACCGGGCGTTTGCTTCATAATGAAGCAAACGCCCGTCGCTAACACCCGCGATCGGTGCTTGCACCGATCGCGGGTGTTAACCCTTTGATTGCCGCCGGCAAAGCTGCCGGCGGCATTAAAGAGCCGGCGGCGCGTGGGCGCCGCCATCTTGGCTCCGATCGTCACTCCCCGTGACGTCACCGGGGAGCGGCGATCCGTTGCCATGACAGCCTGGGATCACACAAAGATCCCAGGCTGTCATGATCGGGGCTTTCTATTATAATGTGCGATCTGCACATTATAATAGATGGTATGCAAAATCCCCATATACTGCCATACTGTAGTATGGCAGTATATGGTAGGATCAATCAGACAACCTAGGGTTAAAGTACCCTAGGGAGTCTGTAAAATAGTAAAAAAAAAAAATAAAAAAAAGTAAAAAAAAAAAAATTATATTAAAAAAACATAAAAATTCAAATCACCCCCCTTTGCCTAGAACTGATATAAATATAAAAAAACAGTAAAAATCATAAACACATTAGGTATCGCCGTGTCCGAAAATGCCCGATCTATCAAAATATCATAACCGTTTTTCACTGCGTTAAACCCCGTAGCGGAAAATAGCGCCCGAAGTCGCAAATGGCATTTTTTTGCCATTTTGAAAAATAGAAAAAATTCTATAAAAAGTGATCAAAATGTCGAACAGTCCTAAAAATAGAAGCATTGAAAACGTCATCAGAAGTCGCAAAAAATGACACCACCCACAGCTCCATACACCAAAGTATGAAAAAGTTATTAGCGCAAGAACACTGCAAAATGAAGAATTTTTTTTCTGTACAGGAGGTTTTAATTTTTGTAAATGTATGAAAACATTATAAAACCTATACAAATTTGGTATCCCCGTGATCGTATTGACCCAATGAATGAAATAGACATGTCATTTGGGGTGCACAGTGAAAGCTGTAAAAACCAAGCCCACAAGAAATGGCGCAAATGTGTTTTTTCATCATTTTCACTGCATTTAGAATTTTTTTCCCGCTTCCCAGTGCACGGCATGGAATATTTAATACCATCACTACGAAGTGCAATTTGTTACGCAGAAAATAAGCCATCACACAGCTCTGTACATGGAAAAATAAAAAAGTTATAGATTTTTGAAGGTGGGGAGTGAAAAATAAAAACGCAAAAACGAAAAAGGGCCTGGTCCTTAAGGGGTTAAATACCGTCACTATAAAGTACAATTTGTTAAGCAAATATAATTGTTAAGGGATTTAAAAAGTTTAAAATATCCAATAAATTTAGTTTCCCTTCCCAATTGTGCCCCACTTGCTGTTAAAAAGTTCTAGGGGGCAGAATACTTTCTCAAGGCGCTGAACTTTAATAAAAAAGTGGGTGCACAATCTGCACAATTTTCTCCAATGAAGTATTTTGAAATTGAAGGAAAGTTAAATGTAAATCTTTACCATAGATTTCCAATAAGAGAATTCCTTACAAGCATGTTCAAGTATTTTAAGAATGTTGCAGCTTTTAATCAGAAATTTCGAGACACTAAAGTCCATTCTGGTCATAATTTTTTGATCTATTAAAATGTATATAATGAAAAAATGTTAATATATCTGGTACATGTAAATGCTTGACATGCTTTGAAAAGAGCAAAATTCCAATATAATTATTCAGAAATTTCTTGACTTAAGGCATCAGCCTCGCAGTCTCATCTCATAATGTTTTTTTTTAATATAGCTCCTTTTAAACATTCTAATACTGAAGCCTATGATTCATCATTTCTGAAAGCTGTTTCTAATAGATAAACTTTATTATATTATCACTCAATAATATTTCACTAGCTATTCATATTTAACATTCTATATAAAACTTGGTAGTAATTTCATAATGTCAGTCATTAGAAGGCGCACTTCGGGAATTAAAACTGCTTTAAATCTAATCCAGATCCCAAAAGAGTGTAATGATATTGTTTCTAGTAAAACAGAAAGACGTTAAAACTGATTAACATAACAAAGTAGTTAGGATGGTTAAACAGTTTCTCCATCTTTCTTTTTTACAAAACTATACAAACCGGTATACACATACATTAAATCACTATGTGCTCTCAATTTTTTAATATACCGTATATACTCGAGTATAAGCCAGCCCGAGTATAAGCGAGACCCCCAATTTTACCACCAAAAACTGGGAAAACCTATTGACTCGAGTATAAGCTGAGGGTGGGAAATGCATTGATCACAGACCCCCCCCCAGTATATTGCCAGTCTGCCTCCAGTAGTTTACAGCCAGCCCAGCCTGCCCCCAGTAGTATACAGCCAGCCCAGCCTGCTCCCTTAAGTATACAGCCAGCCCAGCCTGCCCCCTTAAGTATACAGCCAGCCCAGCCTTCCCCCTTAAGTATACAGCCAGCCCATTCTGCCCCCTTAAGTATACAGCCAGCCCAGCACTATAAAAAAAAAAAACTTATATACTCACCTTCCGGTGGCCCCGATATCCGCAATCTCCTCCAATGTCGGCGCGCATCCTCTTCTGTCTTCTATCTTCTTCTGTCTTCCGCAAGGCGCCGCCATGTCCTTCTCCCGGCAGTCGCATAGTATGACGTCAGCAGCGGCTGCGTCATACTATGCACCTGCCAGCCGGGAAAAACATGGCGGCGCCCTGCGGAAGACAGAAGAAGATAGAAGACAGAAGAGGACCTGCACGGACATTGGGGGAGCAGAGCGGATATCAGGGGAGCAGCGCTGCGCTTTGGGGCCACCAGAGTATATAAGGGTTTTTTTTTTTAAGTGCTGGGCTCGCTATTGACTCGTGTATAAGCTGAGTTGAGGATTTTCAGCACATTTTGTGTGCTGAAAAACTCAGCTTATACACGAGTATATACGGTACATTAAACAGCTTTCTATCTACGGTAGTACAATATATCCACTTACTTTCTTGTGCCTTTTCAGAGGCCCTAGATAGTCCCAAAGGTAAAATGAGGGTCAGGTGCCACAAAAATTGATCTTTCTGATGTTGATATTGTGGTGATTTTAATGTATCAATTATCCCTACATTGCAGGACTTGAAAGAAGCATGTGAGCTTTCAGAGGGCAATCCCATTGTCCAAGTCTTGCCTGTCAGTGAAGAAATGTAGTTGTAGGAAAAATTTTTTTTTTTTTATGGGGGTAATGATGGGAACAATGACAATAAATTGACAATTTGACTGGAATGGTTATAATTGACCTATGGCTGTTTTAATGGCATTTGGGTAGTCATTGATATACGAAGCTGTTGTCAGTCTTCTGGGGTAGTGAACCCCCTGGACCACCATGGACGATGACACAAGCCGACAACTGGGACCGGAATCGAAGTGGCACCCGCCTTCACCAGAGCCCGCCGCAAAGCAGGTTGGTCTTGCTGCGGCGTAATACCACCAGGTTGTTCCACAGGTGCGACTTGTCCGCGAAGGTAGCCAAGGTCGAGGTACAGAATCAGCAGGCAATCTCATAGTCGGGGACAGGCAGTTAGTCAAGACAGGCGGCAATGGATTGAAGTCAGGGATGGAGCAGGAGGTCAGGGCTGGCAGCAGAGGAGCGAAGTCAAGAACAGGTCCGAGGTCACAACAGGAAATCAAAACACAAGCACAGGCATAGGGAACAGCTTTCTCATCTGCAATAGCAAGAAGATCCGGGTGGGGAATGCTGGGAGAAGCCGGCCTTAATAGGAATCCAGACAGTGGCCAGTGCCAATTAACGGTGCGCTGGCCCTTTAAATCTGCATGTGCGCTGACCAGCCGGGATGGGAGCAGGAACGCAGTGAGGTCAGGGGAAGCAGGAAGGGCCGGCGCAACAAGTCCACGCCGCAACAAGTCCAACAAGTTTTGCGGCGGGCTCTGGTGGAAACAGGATACCACTTAGACTCACAGGTCACAGGTGTCGGCTTACGTCATTGTCTGTGGTAAAGAGAATCAACTACCACTGATCCTGACAGTAAGATCTGGCCATGGATCCCGCCAAGGTTCCGCTACCGGACCTGACTAATCTTGCCACCGTCGTGGCTCAACAGTCTCAACAGATTGCCGTTCAAGGTCAGCAACTTGGACAAGTCTTTCGCCGTGTTGCAGCAGTTGTTGTCTACCCAGCACCAGTGTCCAGTACTTGCGGTACCTCCCGTTACTATGGCTGCCTTGTCTACTGCTGAACCCAGGCTGTGCCTTGCCCAGCAAGTATGACGGTGAGGTCAAGTTATGCATGGGCTTCATAACCCAGTGCTCCTTGTATATTGAACCGATGCCTTCACAGTTTGCCACAGAACAGGCAAAAGTGGCCTTCATGATCAGCCTTCTTTCTGGGAAAGCCCTGGCATGGGCTACTCCTCTCTGGGACAAGAATGATCTGGTAAGGGCTACTCTCACTGCGTTCCTCACTGAATTCTGGTCCGTCTCTGAGAAACCTGCCCGGGCGTCTTCTGCTGAGACTGCACTGTTGAACCTGCATCAAGGGGATGCATGAATACATGTTCCAGTTCCGTACTTTAGCCTCTGAGTTAGATTTGAATGAGACGGCCTTGCTTGTGACCTTCATAAAGGGACTGTCTGGTCAGATCAAAGATGCCCTGTCTACATGGGACCTCCTGTCTAAGCTGAGTGATCTAATCTCTCTGGCCACTCAGATAGACATCTGGTTTACTCTGCAGAGCAACATCTGGAACAACTGCAAGTGAGGATCCGATGTCTTCAGTGCCTGGCTCCAGTCTTCCTAAGACCACCTCCATCTTCCATACCTGTTGCAGATGAGCCCATGCAGGTGGATAGAGCTCGTTTGTCTTCCCAAGAACATATCAGATGAAAGCAGGAGAATCTCTGCCTCTATTGTGCCAGCCTGGAGCACTTTCTTACATCTTGTCCAGTCCGTCCACAGCGCCTGTTAAACACCCACACCTAGGGTTCTTGGGAGAAGCGTCCCTAGGTGAGAACAAAGTTTCTTCTTGTCTGTACGTCCCTGCTCAGGAGTAGGCAACCTGGTTCAAGTCTCAGCCTTCTCGCCCCGGTCTCCCAGCATCAGTAGATTAGCCATTGGTTATCTCTTTCGTCAGTGAACAGATTCTCCATTACCCGGTCCAGTATCGTACTGAGCCCCTATCTCTGCAAATTGGGGCATTGCACAAGGAGAGACTGTCATTTTATTTGCTCCCCGGGTCTACGTCCTTAGTGATTTTGGGCCTCCCATCGTTGCAGCAATATACTCTGGTACTCGACTGGCAGATTGGGGAAATCATGACTCTCCATTCAGTGTCCATAATGTCTTCTGTGGAATCCCCAAGCAGCTGGCAGGTCTTCCCACTTTGTATAAGGACTATGCAGATATTTTCTCTCAGAGGCATAGGGAGATTCTGCCACTGCACAGTCCCCACGACTATCCCATTGACCTGCTGTCTGGTACTCTCTCCATGAGCTCGGGAATAACCATTATCTGTGACCAAAATCGCTGCTATGTCAGCCTACATCAAGGAGAATCTGCAGAAAGGATTACTCCACAAGTCTTTTTCCCCTGGGGGTGCGGGATTCTTCTTTGTTACCAAGAAGGATGGAAGCCCTCCGTCTGTGCATCGATTACCGCAGTCTCAATAAAGTCACGGTGAAAAATCGCTACCCTTTGCCTCTCATCATTGAACTCTTTGATCGGCAGTCTCGCTGGTCCCTCTTCTTCTCTCAATTCAACTTCCTGATTCACTTCTGGACGATTGGTCTTCTCTCTTACCTTGGGCAGAATTCTCATATAATTCTCTGGACTCTGAATCTGCCACTGCCGCTCTCTTCTTTGTTGTCTTTGGACAACATCCACGTCCACCTCCTCCTCTCTCTGAGCCTTCTGATGTTCCTGCCGTGGAGTAATTGGTTTAAGATCTCAAGTTCATCTTGGAGCAAAAACAGCAGACACTACTTTGGGGGTCCGCCCGCACTAAGACCCAGGCTGACAAGAGACACAGGACTCCTCCAGTCTTCTCTCCAGGTGATAAAGTATGGATGTCTTCTAGATACATCCAGCTAAAGGTTCCCAGCTAAAAGCTCATGCACCATGCACATCCTGAATTCCTTCCATGTCTACCTTCTGAAACCATTCATCCTGAACTGCTTCTCCTGGCAAGTGCCACCTCCAGCTCCTGAGGCGCATTCCACCGATGTCTATGAGGTGAAAGAGGTCCTGGGTATGAAATCAGTCAGAGGGAGTAGTTCTTTTTTGTTGACTGGAAGGGGTTCGGGCCAGAGGAGAGTCTTGGGAGCCTGAGGACAACATCCTAGATCGTCCTCTTTTACATAGGTTTCTCCAGTCCAAGAAGAGAGGGAAGTCAAAGTGGGGGGTATTGTCACGGGTGCCCCTGCGACCCATATCCCGGGTTCTAGGTGTACCCATGTACCTCCATGTGCCACCGTGTGCCCCGTGCCGCACCTTTCCCGGCTCCTGCCCTGGTGAAAACCGGGTAGCACTTAGACTCCAATCCCAGGTGTCGGCTTACGTCATCGTCCACGGTGGTACACAGGATCCACTACCACTGATCCTGACAGAAAGAGAAGTTTCATAGGATCCAATGAAAATGTAGAAATAAGCAGTTTTCAAGGGATAAAACAAAGTTTCTTGTATTCACTACCATAGTTTCAATTTATATATTGTCTGATGACAAGTGATAGATTATTTAAGGGAGAGGATTATGTGCTTCTTTAGTTACCTTTTCTACTGTGACCAGTAGAAAAGGTTAATCCTAGCCTGGAATATGTTTGTTGGTGGTAAACCCCTAAATGTTATATCACTGCATGATAAGGTGCATTATGACATTATGTCACTGATGTTGGGAAGCTTTGGTTGTTGCTGTTGCTGACAGTCTTTGAAAAATGTGGACCATGATCTAGGGATTTCCTCTGTGATGCATTCTGAATTTCAATGTTATTATCTGATTTCTCAGGACCTTTACTAGACATCAAATTGTATCTTTATTACACAAAATACCTCTTTAACGTTCTTTTACAGCATTTGATATTGGTCATACTTAAATATGGCCCATGGGCTAAAATAGGGTCACCTAAAAATGTAAAAAAAAACTATTCTCATAATGTAGTGGCAAAATAATTGGTCTATATTTAAAAGCTTGACAGCAGTGAAAACAGAAAAGCATTTCCAAATATATTTAAAAAGTAGTATCCAGCAGTTAATTGACAAAAAAAGTTGTATTGAATAAACCTATTTTCATTACATAATGAATCCTCAAAAACATGCTTTCTGTAAAAGGATATTATAGTCTGCTGCTGAATGAAACTGTAAACTTATTGGGCTTTTAGTTATACATAGGGGCCAAATTAAATGCCATAGGAGACAAAAAACGACGTCATATACCCAACAATATCTTCAAAAAGTACTAGCGTAAATACAATTTACACTGCAAAAGCACCACAATTCTATCCAACATATTTACAAAAATAATCACTGAAGAAAGTTACAATTTATGCTGGCTTTACACTGCTGAGATGGAAATAGTTATATCTCACCCTTGTGCTGGAAAAATATGTGAATATCCTGGAGTGTAATCAAGACATTATTTGCTCTGAAACGAGGACTTTCAACTACTGTAACTACTTGCCTTTGGAACAGAATTTAGTGAAATCATAAGAAATCCAATTTGTGTCCTCAAATTACTATTCAAAATATGGTTAAACTAATTCCCTGGGGGGAAAACCTTACCACAGAGTTTTATTATTTGTGCGTTCACATCACGTAGAATGAGCCTAAGAACATCAAACAGGAAAACCCACATGGAATAAATTAGGTCACTCATGTTACAGCTTTCAGATCTCATAATGTGTGGCTTGTGGTTTTGTCATGTGTTTTAGATCTGAGGAGTTGGCTGATGATTTCCTAAAATACCACACTGCCCATGATCTTTAATGCACCTCAAGCATTTCAATTTCCAATCTGGAATTGATCATGCATACTTTTAAAATGTAGGCCTCTTCATTTAATTGCTATGAAACATTTTTGTGGCATGTCTAAAAATGGTTTAATTATTTATGTGCCCAACAGTAAATATTAAATGTACAAAGAGTAGGAAATGTTCCTTTAATGTACTTGGGAAATTACATATTTTGGTTTTGATTAATCTGGCTTTGGTGAGCTGGAATCTTATTGACACCAGTGGAGAAATCCATCAGAACGTTTTATATAATGTCTTAACTCATTAATTTATAGTAAGTAATAGTAAATTAATTTGTCCAATGTCTAATGTGGTTTTAAACTCTCATAACTTACTCTTATGTGTATACTTAGCTTTTAAAGTATGAGTGTAAGACAGAGAAATATATTTATGTAGGTAGCGTTGTAGACTATTGCTATTTATAAGATTAAATTATGTTATATAGGGGGAAATATATATTCTAACATTGTAAACCGGAAGACATGTGAGACCACGCCCACTTTGTCACATGATGAGGAAAGATCCTGTGACATAACATTCCGTTACATGACCTTTATGTTTCAACACCCTTATAAGAATAAGGTGACCAAGGTCACCAATAACTACAGTGAAGAGACTTGCGTTACAACATAGTCATATTGTTACATGTTGTATACATGTTAACAACACCAGGTAAATATAAAATAAATGACAACATAAACAAACTGTAAATTAGTATGCCAAAATCCTGATCCTTGAGCAAATTCATAATTATAGGTATACAGGTGGTCCCCTACTTAAGGACTCCCCTCTGCCCACTGTGACCTCTGGTGAAGCTGTCTGGATGCTTTACTATAGTCCCAGACTGCAACGATCATCTGTAAGGTGTCTGTAATAGAGCTTTATTGACAATCCGTGGTCCAATCACAGCAAAAAAATGTGAAACTCCAATTGTCACCAAAGCAAAAAAGATTTGTCTGGGTCTGCAATTAGAAAATATACAGTTTCAACTTGTATACAAATTCAACTTAAGAACAAGCCTATGGAACCCATCTTGTATGTTATCCGGGGACTGCCTGTACATGTATTTTAAGTATCTAGTACACTTTTCTGGATGATATCATGCATGCCCTGTCCCAACCTCTTTTTGGACATTGGAGCTTTTGGGTACAACGGACACAGTACTAGTAGTGTTAACTAGGTAACAATCCCTAAAATGCTTAGAGGCTCCTGAAATAGCATTGGGGACTGAAATTATCTTAGTCCCTCTTAGTAGATCTGTAAATGTGTTTTGCCAGGTCAGGCCAGTTAAATCCAGGTCTTATCTGGCAGAGAGTTCAGCTATTGTCTCCACTTATTCCAACTGGTATGTTCTCGCTGCCGTCTGCCCAGTTCCCTGACCCGTCATGCCAAAAAATGGCAGAGAAGGCATAGTGGATTCTCCAAAACGTTTCTCTAATGTTTAAACTTTGAACACACTATTTTGGGAAAAGATTTCTTAGCCCTTTTTTGCAAAATGAAGGTAAGCAATGTCACATCTTTCGAAAAATGTAATAGTAATGTGGCCAATAACTTGACAATTATTGGCCAAATTTTTTATAGAATTGTCTAGTAAACAATAGTTACTGACTTCAGTCAAATTTGCAAAAAAATTATGATCTCCATGACAAGGGAGGTTGCTCAAGTTTGAAGGGATTGCCTCCTTAGTAACCACTACATTTATATAAACATGTATTATGGGTTCATTTTTATGCTAGAATAGTTAAGTAACTCAGCTCACCTCCAAGTTCACTTACCTGAAAGTGACAGCAATATATTGTGCCCATAATTTGCTTTGCCCAATACATTTGGATTAACACAATGAATTTCGAGTATAGTTTATATAATAAATCTCTTATCTTATTGAAATATATGTGAGCACTCACAGTTGACAGTGCTACAACATGGACTTGTTTTGCTGGTCTATATTGTACGCCATGTGCCACTGTGCGCCTTCATTAACTCTATGCATGACATCTAATTGTACATTTTCCTGTTCTATTTTTTTTTATCTTTTGAACATTTGCCTACATACAGTAATTACATTGTTAGTATGTTTATTGCACAATAACTACTTCATATTTCTTCAAGACTATTTGGAAACATTTTCTATAAAATTCTCATTTAATATATTATTTATTTCTATATAATGTGTATTTTTTACAGGGGACAGAGCTTAGCACTCCTCTGTGGTTTTTAGATTGCAATTGAATGTATTTAAGCAATAGTATAATACAAGAGTAGAGGAAAAGCACAATGTCATGGAATACACAGCATAGAAATGTGAAGATAAAAGCGAAGCAGGAGAAAACATTTGGCTTCCAACCAAAAGCTTAAAATCAGGGAACTCTTAAGGAAATTGAAAACAGATACAATAAATCTTACAAACAAAATACAGCAAGTTATAATATAAATTACTCATAAATCCATTCTTGTAATTCATGTTTTTCTTAAAAAGGTGATGGTGCATTGCAGAAAAGAAAATAAAACACAGAGACCCTGGAGCTGGAGAGGGTCAAACGTAGAGCCACAAAAATGATAAGGGATATGGAGGGTCTCGGTTATGAGGAAAGATTAAAACAACTAGATTTATTTAGTCTGCAGAAGAGACGACTACGAGGTGACATGATTAATTTATTTAAATATATGAATGGTCCATACAAAAAATATGGTGGAAAGTTGTTTCAGCTTAAATCAAATCAAAAGACGAGATGGCACTGTCTCCATTTGTAGAAATCAAGGTTTAATCACCGGAGGCGACAGGGCTTTTTTACTATGAGAACTGTAAATCTGTGGAATAGCCTGCCTCATGCTCTGGTCACAGCAGGGACAGCAGAGAGCTTCAAGAAGGGTCTAGATGCCTTTTTACACCTAAATAACATTGATGGTTATGTTATATAGAAATGTTTCCCCTAAATCCCGTCCTCATCGAATTCCTTCCCTTCCTTGGTTGAACTTGATGGACAAGTGTTTTCACCTGTTAAGCTATAGGCTGGTGTAGGCAGCCCCATGATTCCCAATGTTTACATTACAACAATTGCTCCCTTGTGCCCTGTTTATTGCCTACTTTTACATTTTTCGTGTATGGTATACAAGAATAATTACATCTTTCAAGCTACATCATGTTGTTCTCTGATCTACAAAACTAGAGATATGGGCAGGTAAATTCATAGTTGGGAATATAGACTGCAGATAAAGATCCAATTCCCACTTTTTTTTAACTGCACGTATCTCTAGTTCTATAGCTCACAGCACCACATACCTAGGTACTATAGAACCCAAAATGTAGGCATCTGAGCGGCTGAGAGATGGCATCAATTTTGGTTTCATAGAACATAGAACCATGATTCTGGTATCAGATTAAAGAGAACCTGTTACCCCAAATAAACCCTATGGTTTAAGTTTGGTCTGGCGTTCAGAGGGCTTTGTAGTGCAGTGTTAGCTATCTTTATTGGTATGTTCCGATAAATCTAGTGATTTAACACTGCTATCACTGGGGTAGGGCTAGGAGTAGGTATGGTTTATTCGGGATGACAGTTCCTCTTTAAAGAAGATAATCTCATCTTTCAAAATGTGTAAGGCTTGTGCTTCTCTGAGTTACAGAACCCAATATACAGGCAGTTAAAGACACATAATGGAACTGGATCTTTATCTGCAGCTTGTGTTCCCAACTATAATTTTACCTGCCCATATCTCCAACTCTGTAGCTCACAGAACCACCTGATATCATCTGCTACCATGGTTCTAGCTGTTGTAGAGCCCAAGATCAGTAAAGCCAGAATCATCCCTGGCAGTTTCCTGCTCAAGGAATTCTAGAAAGAATATGTTAAACCCTACTTGAGGGTGCTGATAGTTTAGTGGAGTAAAAGTAGTTGACAGGTTCTCTTTAAAGAAAATCTGCCATCAAAATCAAGTACGATAAACCAGGGGCACTTATAGGTGCAGGCACAGTGACTGTGGTTATCTTTTTGTTTTGTTTTACTGCATCCCCCTCCCACTCTGCTCACTCAGCACTTCCTCCTCCCTCTGCCTGATGTCATCTCACTGCAATAGCAGAAAATGTTTCAGCACACAGTAGGAGGGGGAAGTGCTCTTTGCAAACTGTAATAACCTGTGAATCTGCAGCATGGAGGGGCTCTGGCAAGAGCTTCAGGCTGATTAGCATTAAAGTTGATTTTAGAAGGAAGGAGGCCATGGATAACACATATAAGGAGCAGGGGCGTAACTTGAGGAGGTGCAGAGGTTGCGGTCGCACCAGGGCCCAAGAGGTTTAGGGGGTCCTTATGGTGTCACTTTCCCATATGAGAAGACTATTACTAAACACCATACATTACAGTCGGGGGCCTGGTATAGACTTTGCACTGGGATCAGCTTCTAGTTAAGCCACTGATAAGGAGAATACCACAGATGTGGTGCCTGGATATATCAGAAAATGTATCTGGTTTATCATGCTTGATGCTCCCCAAGTAAGGTTTACACAATAAAGATCATTTAAACCCCTTACTTTACAATGTTACTCAGTTTTATTGCTGTTCTAGCTCCTATCACTCCCTAGGTTGCTCAGTGTAAAATTCCAGGGTGTGGGCGAGGACTCTCTAAGCAAACACATCATGATCCTTCTAGTTCTGTGAGCTGACAATGTGGTTAGATTATCAGAGTAAAGGTGTAAAATCATTTAGCTTCTGACATTGTACTAACACACTAACACATAGAAAGAGAGATGAGACAGATGAGAGATCCATGAGATGCGTATTACACAGAGGCATGAAAGACAGAGGCTGACAGACTTTTACACTGTGAGCTCTGCTACATCTCTGTTCTCACAGATATTTGCCTGCCTCCCCCCTTCCCCTGGATCATTTATCTTCTTGTAGTTTGTACTTTTCAGCTTCTTTCTGTTCACAATGTGTTTTCTGAGTCTGTGTGAGTGTCTGTGAGCTTTGTGCTAGACTGCAGGGGTCGGGGCTATAGGTACAGAGAAGAGAGAGAGACAGAAATCTCAGCTGCATGGCGTCACACAGAAATCCAAGATGGCGGCCCGACCATAAAGTCAGAAGTTACAGGGACGTGTCTAGGGGCAACTGAAATTGTGTACAGCAAGACTGATAGAGACAGGTTGGAATTATATCTGGGAAATGCTGTATTTTTGTTAATAACAATGAATAAGAGAATGTGCTATTTTGTTAACTTGAGTACATTTAAGAAACTCGTCTTCATGGGAATACCCCTTTAACCGTAAAGGAGTCTTCCATCTCCACCAAGTGTTAAAATCTGCTGGCAGCATGTTGTAGAAAAATGCACAGGGATTTCCAGCACACCAAGTGCATGGCCATTAGGCCACTTCCAAGATATTCTCAATTTAATCTATATTCTATCTAACTGCTTCTATCTAAGTAGTTGGTGTACCAAGATCATGCCTTTGGCACCCAGAGCACTGCTATTCCCCCCAAATTGATTTACATTTTCTTCTAGTGTCTTCCATTGTTGCAGAACGCAAATCTTCTGCAGGGTAGTGCTATAAGTATACCAGTACTCTGAGCACTAAGGAAACAACCAAATGCACCATCTGCATTTGTATTAAAATGGGAATTTCTAGAAACAGCTTAATGGTCAGCATTAATAAAGAAATTTTAGAAATCATAGTCCATTTCTGTACAGTAAGTTACCAGCAGATTATAAAGTTTTGTGAGAGGACAGGAGTGCTAGACCCTCTTTTACAGTGGGAATGGAAAATAATTAGAACCCTTTACATTTTTTAATCTTTGTTTTATTGCAGCTGGTAAAGTAAAAAAAAAATCTTTTTTGCTCATTAATGTACACTCTGCATCCCATCTTGACATACTATTTTTGCTAATTTATTAAACATGAAAAACTGAAATATCACATGGTCATAAGTATTCAGACCATTTTCTCAGTATTGAGTGGCAGCACCTTTTGAGCTAGTACAGCCATAAACAGGGGCATAGCTAGGATAGACAGGGCCCCATAGCAGACTTCTGAATGGGGCCCCCCTTCTCGTTTTAAACTTCACACTCACATATTACACTCACATATAAACACACACATTTATATACCTATATCTACATTTATATACCTATATACATAAACATACAGTTCTTACACACACATTTATACACTCTTACACACATCACATATACACACATACAGTGCCATATACAAACTTACAGCATATATATAATGGTGCATGTTACCTTTATTCTTTATTGTCAGGTTGGATGACAGGCCCTCTGTGACACTGTGACACTGTGGGCCCCATAGTGGCTGCTATGGCTGCTTCCATTGTACTTACGCCCCTGGCCATGAGTCTTCTTTGGGAATGATTCAACAAGTTTTGCACACCTAGATTTGGGGATCCTCTGCCTCTTCCATGCAGATCATCGCCAGTTCCCTCTGGTTGGATAATGAATGCTGGTGGCCAACCATTTTCAAGTCTCTCCAGAGATGCTCAATTAATGCTGCAACAAGGATGCTTCACTGTTAGGATTGTATGTGGCAGGTGATGAGCAGTCCCTGGTTTTCTCTACACATTCCATTTAGAATTAACACCAAAAAGTTCAATCTTTGTCTCATTAGACCAGAGAATAATATACCTGTTTGCAGGCTTTCATATGTTTAGCAATGAGGAGAGGCTTCTGTTAGCACACTCTACGATAAAGCCCTGACTGGTGGAGGGCTGCAGTGATAGTTGACTATGTGGGACTTTCTCCCATCTCCCTACTGCATCTCTGGAGATCAGCTACAGTGATCTTCAGCTCTTCTACCATAATTGCTTATTTTGGCTGGATGGCCAGGTCAAGGAAGAATTGTGGTCATCCCAAACTTCTTCCATTTAAGGATTATGGAGGACACTGTGCAGTTTTAGCAATCTTACATAGTGCAGAAATGATTTTGTAACCTTTGCCAGATCTGTGCCTTGCCACAATTCTGTCCTTGAGCAGTTCCTTATACCTCATGATTTTCATTTGCTCGGATATGCACTGGGAGCTGTGAGGTCTTTTATAGACAGTTGTGTGCCTTTGCTAATGGAGTCAAATCAATTTAAAAAAACACAACTGGACTTCCACAAAGGAGGAGAATCATCTCTAGAAGGATCAGAAGGAAATGGATGTGAGTTAAAAATCAGAGTCAAAGCTAAGGGTCTGAACAGTTTTTATTGTTTAATAAATTAGCAAAAATATCTACATTTCTGTTTTTTTCTGTGAAGATAGGGTGCAAGTTATACAATAATAAGCAAAAAAAACCTTTTTTTGATATTACCAATTGGCAATAATAAAAAATTTACCGACTGCGTTCAAATCTTATCTTTGTGCTAAATCAATTTCTTTATATTTCTTATTAGTGTGTCACTTTATTTGTAACAGATTTCCAAATGCCTTCCACATACATAGAATTACATAATAAAATTAGAATAGATTATTACAAAACTATATATCAACTAATATGCCAGGGGCTGGACTGATAAGCTGAGCCCGTGCCCGTGCAGGCATCAGTTATAAGTAACATTATATACAATTTTGTTGATTAGAAAATACAACCCACAGCTCAGTACCTTCTATAGCTATTTAAATTATTAAGTGTTTTAGCTATTAAAATACAGTAAGGCAAATGCAGTAGACCAAATTCTTAACATGGCTGTATCCCAAAATATATTAAATGTCTTGGAAAAACTTCTCACATTTAAATAAAGACATCCTTTTAGCTGTGACTGGTTAACCAGCCTGAAAAGTTATTATTACTCCAATTAATAGCTTTTCACCAAAAGAAGTTGAACTCTGGAGTTATAGAGGTCACTTACTTATATTCTAGATAGAAGGTCTCCCTTAGGAACAGAGGAAGTGTAGCTTTAAATAGAAAGGTTATTAGTCCTAGACAGGAAACATCTGTAGAGTATGTGAATTCCAGACTACCTGTAGCAATCACTTCCTAAGTACAAAGACTAACAGGACCCCAAAGTAAAGCATGTCTGCAATAGATTTTCTTGTGTCATAAACTTCTGGACGTTCATGCTAAGTTGTGAAAGTCGGTGAAGATTTATTTGAATATCCACTTAATTTTTTTCCTTTTTTTTATCCATTTACTTCTAATTTTTGTAGTAAAAATTGTTTAAATAAACGGAATTATGTATACTTTTCAAAACTGAAATCCCAACACCAAGATGGAAAAGTTATGGAATTCTAGAATCCACAGGATTGATGGAAGTTTTAATGTTATACAAAAACTGTAGTAAAAATATGAGTGTTTAAATGTTTCTATCTATCTGTCCTGCCAAGAATGCACACATAATATCAAGGTGCCATACTGGTGATTCCATGACCAAATCAATGGGCATGTATCTGGAATGAACACATGCACATTATCTTATTAAGGTCTATCTGGCTATCATTCCATTCCAACCTTCCATGCCATGCTGCTGTACAACATGATAGCCTCTGACAGCCTCTGAGTCCAACAGAACCCCTTTAGTGGAACAGCTAGTGAATATCCCAATGTGTTAGCATCGTCTAATGGTCCTTGTAGACCTTGTTTTATGCCTTAAATTTGGTAAGTACAATTTCTCTTGCAATACAGAATTGATTAATGCCCAACATTCTTCCAAACTAATAATCTCCCCATGCAGAGGTTAATCTCTTTCTGCCATTTCAGTTCATCTTTATTCTACCACTAGGACATGCAACAATGAATATGTCAGTACCTGTCCAGCAACTGCGCAACCACAACCAGGCTTGGCGCTAGCTATCAGACTAGGTAAGTGGTGGCGAACTTACCCTGCAATGTCCCTGCGGGCTAAGGACCTGCCTATGGCAGATAAACTGCCCTGGCAAGGGCAAACCCACTATCAGGAACCTAACTGACGGTCCCTGAGAGACCCTACAAGATGACAGGAAAACCTACTTCGGATGGTGGAGTGGACAGGTAACCGGAATACAGGTATAGACCAGTGTTCACACTGGTACACAGAAACCGACACAAGACTGAGACAGGAAAGTGGGGTCACACTGTGAGATAAATGATACTGAGGGACAAACAACAGATACAGACAGACAAGCATAGTCAAGCAAACAGAGTCAAAACAAAGATGGCAGCAAAAGTACAGAATCGTATAGCAAATAGAATGGTCAGTAGGCAAAGCAGAAGTCAATACACAGAATAGCAAGAACCGCAATAGCAAAAGCACTAGGTACACAGATTAGATTGCAATAACCAGCACCCAATGAAGGCAGTAATGGACACTACCTCCAGCACTGACTGGCTCAGCCGTCCATCACTCAAACAGCAGCTGTAGAGAAAACGAGTTCAAAGACACACCCAGCTTTCCCAAGAGCAGAAATGGAGCTGTCAATCACAGGCAGCTCTGTGTGTGGTTTTCTGGCTAGAAGCCTGAAACCTCATCCCATCAGAACAATTTGTGAGCTCTGACAGAATAGTGCTGAATAATAACTGCCATGAGATGAAAAGGACTTGATTCAATTGTGGTTACATGAGGCTGAACATAATAATTTGGCTTTAATTTTATGCCCAGATTGGAGCTGGAAAGGTTTTTTTATTTTTCTCAAATCAATAGTTCTTGGGATGTAAAATAAGTTTGCCTATTATCTTTATTACCTATATGCAGTAGTTTCCTTGCTATAGCCCTCAGATTACCTTAGTGCTGCAATAGCTGCCTCCTTTCCATGTGCTAATAAGCCCTGGAATTTGTCAGAGAAACAAAGTGTAAACAAACTATGGATTCATGGGAGGAAAGGAGCTGCTGCCCCCTGCTCACAGAGGAGGAGGTCATGTTTTAGTGAACTTAGCAGAGCTCGAAGTGTTCTGAACAGTGAATGCAGCAGCAAAGCTGGATGTTTGTGCATATATCTCCTGCACAGAATAGGGAGGTACAATATCTCCCTGTTCCCTATCTATCCCTCTATCACAGTCTGTGATTCTACATAACTTTCTCTGTCTCTGCTCTTCTCACTGCTCCCTTCCCTCACCTTGTCATTGGCAGTATGAGCTCTGTCCACATAATCTTTTAACCCTTAGTGCTCACACACCACACACTCATGTACTTATGATTTCTCCCACTTATTAAATGGTCCATGCTCCTCCATGTGATGGAAGCTGCCATGCTGGTCACCATATACATCCTGTATGTGCACTGTGCAGTGTTCACTGGATTTACTTGTGGGAAACTAAATGGATGTAATGCTAAATTACTTTGAGAGAGAACAAAAGGCATCATGGGATCTGTGGGCAAGCTAACTGGCCTCAACCGTCTCTGCCTACTTCAAAACAGAAAATGCCATAACTTTGGAAAGAAAAGAAGGAGCAGCACATAGAAGACATCATTCTGTTTGTTTCCAAAGGGGCAATCACATATAATTATTTGGTAAAATCACTATAGCTTTACACTTTAAGTTATATGGCTCGTACTTATTGATGTTGAGGTGTATGATTTACTTTCTGTTTAAAGGAGTATTCCTATTACAGCAAATTAATGTTATTATTTCTATCATAAAAAATTATTCAGTTTTCCAATATACTTTCTGTATCAATTTTTCACTGTTTTCTAGATCTCTGCGTGCTGTCCTGCTATAGAAAGCTTATATGTTTATTTTCAGTGGACAGAAATCTGTCCATGGTCATGTGATGTCACACAGGTGCACAGCTAGTCATATCACACAACTCTGATCACCCTCTGTCATATAACAAGCTGTGCACCTCTGTGACTACGGTCAGATTTCTGTCACTGGAAATAAACACAGAAGCTTTCTAAAGAATGACAGCAAGCAGAGATCTGGAAAACCATGAGGAATTGATACAGAAATTATATTGGAAAATTGTATACATTAATTTGCTGAAGTGGGAACACCCCTTTAACTATAATGATGGCATTATTGAAAATTTTGAAGGGAAAATAATTACAGTAGATATAACATAATTTAAGTTGAAATAACAATAGAACTCAAAAAATATTTAGACTTATTGAGAAATCCAATCTAGATATATATTTTAAGTATTAGACTAAGTTCCATGCAAAACCACATAAAAATATGTGACAAAATGGCACGGGACATTGCACTTTATCATTCTTTAACTCAGTGGTTCTCAACCTGTGAGTCGGGACCCCAGTGGGGGTCGAACGACCAAAACCGGGGGTCGCCTAAAGCCATCGGAGCTGCAATTTTACTGTGTTTTTAGTGCGAGTTGCATGGTTTGGGGTCACCAAAGCATGAGGAACTGTATCGTGGGGTCACAGCATTGGAAAGGTTGAGAACCACTGCTTTAACTGAAGGTGTCCAGTGTTAGACAGCAGGCCTGGACCAGGCCTTGAGCTTTGTAAATATACCTTTGTGGGTAATGTTTAGCAGGAGTACATCTACAGGGTAGTAGCCAAAGCAGCTGCTATGGAGCCTATAGTGTTAGGGGACCTGATTACCCAACCTGACATACTAAAGAATGGAGCACATCTTCCACAGTAAACGGCTGACCCGGGTGATCAAATGTAGGTGTATATAAGTATATAAATATGTATATATATGAGTGTATAAATGTGTGTGATTGCATAAACATGTTTGTGTACAAATATGTATATATTTTTAAGGGGAAGCCTACTATGGGTCCAGCCTCTGCTATTTATGCCTCTGATGTTCAGCATTAGAATTTCAGGTTTGTAGCTGGACTTGTGCACTTCCATTTCTTCTAAGTCAATGCAATTGCAGGCTTCTCTTTATATATTACATCCGTGGGGAGGGGATTTGGGGTACTATGAATGCATCAAAAATCCCAGGAGTATGAGGAAACTCAGATGTAAGGTGCACAATATATTCTGCTTGACTTCTGAGACCTCTGAGTTGTCTTCTTGGCTTTAACAAAGTTGTAAAGGAGTATCTACTGTTGTATCTAACCAAAAGTCAGCTACTTCTCGCTCACAGCAGGGTGGAGGAGGTGTGCTTTGTTCTCACACCTCACTCAAAAGAAACCAGTGGTAAAAGAAAATGGTCAAAAGGTAGAATCCTTTTAAGATCCAAAGTCCTTAGCTCTCAAATTATATATATGTGGCTGAACTAATATATGAAAGGACTTGTTTTATTAGATTTGTAAAAATAAAGGTTAATCATATTAAAACATGTGATTTCTTTGACGTAATAAGAGGGGACTTGACTTAGAACTCAGGCCAGTTACTGTATCTCTGTGATGTTTTGTGCTTTAGTGTACAATTTATTATAATTGGCTCAAAGGCATTTATTTCAAGCAGTTCATTTCTCTTGGTTTAGTGGTGAAAAGCTTTTTAGAAGTGCTTAACAAAAACTGCACTGATTAAACGCTTTTAGCTTTAATTCAAGCTGATGCTTAAGCTTTAGAAAATTACAAACAGCTTTTGTTAAAATATAAATTTTAATGCGTGTGTGTTTTTAGTAAAATGGGCGTTGGCTAATTTGTGACCAATTTAGACTCACTTTCTTGTCTTAAAGTACACCAGACCTTGTATCCAGCTTTAGAGGCTTTGAGAATGTGGGGCAACATAAGAATATTATTCACTTTCAAATAGTTTATCTCCCCCCTCCCAAAAAAAATATTAGATTTTTTATTCTATTTATTTCCCATGTATATTCTTGCATCATTTACTCGATAACCTTCTAGTCCCAGTCGCAAGTTTATTCTGTATGTAAAGTGACAACAAAAACTTTTACACCTAAATTACAAATGAACATGCATATGGGCTGTCAGCATAGCGAGCACCATCTCCCTCATTAATAGCCCATCCTAACCCTTAAAATGGCCTCAATGTGACCTTATGGACTTAAAGTATACAGTTTATTAAGTGATCTAAAACACCTAATTCTAGGTACTCACACACTGGTAATAAAACACTAAATACCACAATGCCATAAACTATAGACAATTACACACAATGTCTAGCTCTGCCAGTTGGGCTCTTGTAGACACAATGGGGCAGATTTACTTACCCGGCCCATTCGCGATCCAGCGGCGCGTTCTCTGAACAGGATTCGGGTCCGGACGGGATTTATGAAGGTAGTTCCTCCGCCATCCACCAAGTGGCGCTGCTGCGCTGAAAATAAACTGAACGCACCGGAATACACCGAGCTGGACCAGGTGAAGGTAAGCTCGTCCCAAGCGACACAATTTCGGTTTTTAAATGCGGCAGTATAAAATGCGGCAGTACATTATCAAGTCCTTGCGTCTACAAATGCCCATCTGGCAGAGCTAGCTTTTGTGTATAATTGTCTATAGTTTATGGCATTGTGTTGTTTAGTGTTTTTTGTACAGTGTGTGAGTGCCTAGAATTAGGTGTTTTAGATGAACTGTATATTTCTCATTTGCCGTTTAACTACCGGTATATTGTGGAGACAGAAACCATTTTTGATATTTTATTCCTTTTCTCCATAGTGAAATAGCCATGTTATTACTGTTTTCTTTTGTTGTGTGAGTACAGTTGTGCAATGCATCAAGTGGATGATGCTGTTGTACCATTTGTATACTATTCTCTTTACTGTGTCCTCTGAAGGAAAGTCTCAGCCCATATTTTTAAAAGCTTAGGTGGGGCCAAATTGCTTTCTACCCTGAGTTATCTATGAAGAGGGGGACCATGAACTTCATGTCTATTTATGCTCTGGTGAGGATATGTACAAGTCTTCCCCTTCCAAGAAATTAAGATTATGTAAGGACGTTTGGCAATAGTGAGTATACATTTTGAGCACTCAAAGTGAATTCTATAGGCCCAAAGAGGATAAAAATTTACTGAGCGTAAACATACAAAAATTGAGGATTCTGAACAATTCTTATGTTCATGATAGTCTGTATACGGAACAAGGAACAGGATAACTTCCTGACGAAGAATGTTGGAGTGCAGTACCACCCACTGACTCTTACTGATCCTGTGCCCTGTTCCCTATTATTAACAATCACCACGGGTAAACATTGTTATTTTTAGTTGTCCCGATACATTCCTTTTGCTACCCTGGGGCTGTTAAAAATATTACCCTATACTTTATTACTGGCTGTCTTTGAGCATGGTTTACAGAGATATTTGTGTGATAATAATTTCTACTAGAAAATTATACATGGTATAAAGCTGTGTCTTATATTAACTATTAATTGTATATGACGGATTTTTGTTACATAATTAAACTTTGACATTTTGGTTTTGGTTGGTCTTTATTATTATTTTTGCTGACATTTCTTATGTAACCATTTTTGGGGCCTTTAGGTTTACATTTATATCTGTGTTGGTACTCTAATCTGTTTCAAGCAGGACTTCTTTTGCCATAAAAATAGTCCATTGTATTCAATAAGGGTTATTTAACATACGCTGGCACTGCGCCAGATATATCAGGAGGCTCCGGGTTCCTAATGTATCTGGTCGGTGGCTGCACTGCTGTACAAATCTACACCCGGCCAATCCTGGCATACAATTTATCTTTAACCTGCAACAGTTCAGGGCTGAAATGACACAGACTATAGTGAGTGTGCCACATGGCCGCTGAGTACACCCCCTTCACGGCCATTTGGCTTGGAGGTGGCGTGAGGGGAGAAATAATCGTAATCGCAATACTCACAATTAACTGGCTTACAAGACTTAATAAATGACCCCCAATGTTTTTTTTTTGGGCAGCATTGGTTCCTGCCATGGCACCCACTGAGGGTTTTTATCTTTTAACTGCATTGCTGCTATAACAGATTAGAACAATGGAACCTAGCCTAACTAATGAATAAATCAGATACCAATACAGGCGGTCCCCTACTTAAGGACACCCGACTTACAGACAACCCATAGTTACAGACGGACCCCTCTGCCCACTGTGACCTCTGGTGAAGCTCTCTGGATGCTTTACTATAGTCCAAGACTGCAATGATCAGCTGTAAGATGTCTGTAATGAAGTTTTATTGATAATCCTTGGTCCAATTACAGCAAAAATTTGGAAACTCCAATTGTCACTGGGGCAAAAGAAAAAGATTTGTCTAGAACTTCAATTATAAAATATATAGTTTCGACTTACAGACAAATTCAACTTAAGACCAAACCTCCGGACCCTATCTTGTATGTAACACGGGGACTGCCTGTATATAATATCAAGATGACTTTCATACAATTTAATTCATCTCTAAGTTCTCCTATGAAATTCCTTAACAAATATAATAAGATTGGTAATAGAAAACACATAGAAAAGTTTAAGAACAATGTTGCACATTTATTAAAGTGTTTTCACCAGTTTCTGTCTGACTTTGCACTGTGTCTGACAAGACAGAAAACATGTGCACCAAAAGGGGGGTGTTAGTGCTTAGTTGGACCATACGCCACAATTTTGTACGACGTGGGCCACAATTCTAAAGCATTAAGAAAGTGCAAAAGAAAAAAAATGGTGTATTCTGCCAGAGAAGTGCAGGGGGCGCCAGATTCATGAAGAATTGTGAAGCATTTCATGAATCTGTCGCACACTGCACCCTCTACAGGCAAACTGCACAAGTTTTGATAAATGTGCCCCCAATATGAGGTACGGTCTGTACTTTATTATTATTCACACATTTCATTTCTGTTCAAACATATTGGCGTATGCTTACAAATATTTTATTCCACAATTCTCACGTGAGTTATAACATTTGGTTTGATGATCAACTGTAATTGCATATTTGAGTTGCTCTCAAGTCAATTTTATCGCCCAAGTCCATTCTGAAATCAATAGCAAAAATGAACACATCAACTTTACTTAGTCAAAGCAGATATCAATACATAATTTGTCTTTTTATTATGCCATGTGGTTTTCATTTCACATAAGACCTCAGAAACCAGAACCAATATCCTCACACAAAAGCTGTTTCAAATTATGTGCAGCAAGTTTTTAAGCACATTAGCAACAAGAACAAGCTGTCCTCATGCTAACTGTCTCTGCTTTGTTCTTGATTGTGGAAAATCTTGCTTTAACTGTTCACTAATTTGATGCAGATCGCTACTGCAGCAGCAGCTGCCTTGGCATGTGATTAAACACACAAGAAAACATTATTTTTCCATATAAAATATTAACAGTGCCAAAAGCCACAAAATTCCCTTTGGAAAATTCTTTACGACCAAGCCAAAATAATAGATGCCTGCAAAAAATTACACCTTTCCCTTTCCCTCCATACAATACTCTTTACAAGTGACTTTATTCATGTTTTTGATGAAAGGCTTCAGAAGAAAACCAACTTTGATTTTCATATGAATTTTCCGGGGAAAAAGAAAAAAAGTTACAACTCCAGGGAACGTTAAATGGGGATGCACCGACAAAACGTGTTATCGTTTAAGTTTTAATATGATGAGCGGGCTACATATGAAAACAGCTTTTCAGGCTAGATTTAAATGATTTATAGAAATCTTTGCTGTTCTTTGAAATGTGAAATATCAAAGATTGTATAGAGGAAGATGTGAAGTCTTTGTGTCTTTGAATTGGTGAAAGCAGCCCTTTTAAAGTATTATTATTTATGGCTTGTCAAAAGAAAACTTGATAAATCAGAGTGTGTCTTGATTGAACACAGACACTAAAGATTAATTTTGTGATGGAAAAGTAATGGTGAAATAAACTGCAATATTGAGATGAGAGAATGAAAAGTCATTGGATTGCAAAAAAAAAGACCTTCTACTTGATTTAATAATAATGTGTAATCTTAACATTGGATAGAAGTATAAAAAAGAGGAAAGCCCATTGCTGATAATTGCCACATCTAAATGTGCTTCACATCAGGCGCCCAACAAGCAAACTCTTGTCGGTCAGCTGATTGCATCTTTTATGTGGTAGATTGTTAGCGTTGCTTCTCCCTGTATAAAAAGTCATGTGCTCTCAATAATCAGTATATCTCCAAATTCCCTTTGAAAGCAGCAAGCCTTATGTTTATCATCGATTGGCACATGTTCTAGCCTGCATTTGTTATGAGGTGAACTATATCTCATACTGATGGTGCAATTGAGTGAACCACCATTATTACGTTAATATGCGTATAGCATAACTTCATGGCACTAGTACAGCATTTCATCATGACACTAATGGATATTTTACACCTCTGGCTTACATGTTCAACCACACCTAAAGTCTATGCATCTATATTTCATATACAAAACATGGTATCTTCCATCAGACACCAGATTAAAGAGAGATTCTCCCTTTAGAGCAATATTTATAAGGAAGAATATTTCTATGATCTGCTGAGATTATGTACTAATGTATAGATGTATGATATCATGGTTACAGGTTGTAGCCACACGGACCCCATATACCTATGCTTCAGCGCAGAAGTCAAACTGGTTGAGATGAATAAAATGTGTTTGCTTTACTTCTACAAACGAAATTGGGATTTTTGATTCCTCAAAGTAGCCATCTCTATCTTATATAATAACTTTAAACAATCCAGGCCTTCTTTCTACAATAGTATTCAGATGTTTTCAGAAATTTTTTCTCAACATTGTCTTCCTTTCCAATCCTGTAAAATGTATTAGCAGATTCCTTTTCCATTATTGCAGAAGTTTCCACAAATGTGTTACATTTTTGTGAGTAGGTTGCCTTGCTTTTTCCCTTCTGTACAGTTGACCCCAAACACGCTCTATGTATAAAGTCTTAAAACTGTAAAAGCTTTTCTATTCTTTGAAACCTGACAGATATTTTCTTGTGTTTTCATGTAGTTCAGACATAAACTAGAAGGATGATTGGATCATTGTCTTGCTGTAATATGAACCTCTGACCAGATAGGCATAGATCAGAGGGTATTGCATATTGCATAAAAATCCTGTGGTATCCCTGTTGGTCGTGTGCAAGTTGTCACCATTCTCATGTCAGGAAAACAAAAATCAATTCCATAACTGATGGAAATTCTCAATTATCTCAAGATAATGCACTGCATGGCATAGGTAGTGCAGTGTATTATAATAAAGATCAAGTGATCTCCTGTCAGGATCCCCTTGTTAGGCAAACTAATTAAAAAGTAAAAATTAAGTTTAAAAAAAAAACACCAACACACAAAAATTGTCTGTCCCCTTAAAAAAACTAAAGAAAAAGAAAAACACGAAAAAGAAAAGTTTGTACTTCCACAACCGTTCCAACACAGGGTAAAAAACTATAATAGTATTTATACCGTACAACAAGAAACTTACAAATAAGGAAATAACAATATCCAAATGGTAATTTTTAAATCTTTCAACACAAAAAAAAATTATATTAAAGTTGAAACAGCTTTATGAATCCCAAATAGGAACAAATAAAAATAAAGGTCATTAAAAAACATCATACATTTGGCATGGCTGCATGCATAATTGACCCAGAGAAAAAAGTTTATATGTTACAGGCAGTCCCCGGGTTACATACAGGATAGGGTCTGGAGGTTTGTTCTTAAGTTGAATTTGTATGTAAGTCGAAACTGTATATTTTATAATTGAAGTTCTAGACAAATTTTTTTCTTGGGCCCATTGACAATTGGAGTTTCAAAATTTTTGCTGTAATGGGACCAAAGATTATCAATAAAGCTTCATTACAGACACCTTACAGCTGATCAGTGCAGCCTGGGACTATAGTAAAGCATCCAGAGAGCTTCACCAGAGGTCACAGTGGGCAGAGGGGTCCGTCTGTAACTATGGGTTGTCTGTAAGTCGGATGTCCTTAAGTAGGGGACCGCTTGTATTTAGGTTCCACAATAAATGCTGACATTTTTTATCAGAAAAAAACTGATTTCTTAAAAATACTGCACAGAAAGGGTTAATAGAATTTCAGATAAAACCCAAGATTGTGCTATTAAAAACTACATTTCATCCCGAAATTAACAAGATCCCATACCGCTATGGTGAACGGAAAATAAAAAGGTTATAGCTTGTAAAGGCATTGACGAAAAAAAAAAGAGTGGGCATTAACATGGAATATAGGTGCGCATGTAAGGAGTTAAAATTAATAACCCAAACACTGTCGGTCACTCCTGTGTGAATACTTATAAACAAAATGGTTTCACTCTGTAGCAGTCCAGGTTTCTTGTTCATGACCCCACTGCAAACAAGTGTGACAGTGTCTGGTTGTAAAGGACAGGACTCGTAAAAGACACCATGAAATTAAATTCTGCTTTGCGTATAAAAATGCTCAGCCCAGGGACAGAGTTATGTAATGAAGGTGCCACCTGTGTCTGAATGTCGGATAAGGAAAGTGTGATAGGTGCTTGTGCTTGTCAGAGAACTAAACAGTTATCTCTACTGGTGGGATTCCCGAGACTTCTTGTACAAATATTGCTTCCAACACCTACTAACAGCTACGTCAGAATGGCCTAAATAGTGTAGTTTGTTGAAATAACCATCCTGCTTTTTTTAGTCCAATGATATGCCCCAGCTCAAAAACTGGGCAAAATGTTTTCAATCAGTCGACCAGTCAATGATATATCTCCAATAAGTATATTACCCACAAGAAGCCTCTAAAAGCCTTTTTTGGGCAGCTGAGAATACATTTTTACACCCTTCTGTGACAAGTTCTGGTATCAAGAGACCATACCTGCAATCAGTTATATATCTGCCTGAGACATGGCTGCACACTGAGCTTTGCAGCGATCTAACATTTCTGGAGTGTGATATTCTTATTTTTTTATGAGCAATTTTGCTATACATAAATAAACACTCAATTCATATTGCTTAAATATCATACATTTTAATTGTTTCAATTTTAGTAGTTTAAAATAATTCCTTTTTTTAAACATAAACTATACTAGAATATAAGGAAGAAAATTCTTAAAGACAGCAGCAATGTTACTGCTTCTTGTATGATAGCCTTGGGGTTTGAGATAATATTATTAATGCACCTTTATGTGCGCCTTTTCCATTGGTTGTAAAAATGTTGAGAAGTTGTTGGCTGAGTAAGATTTTGCCATAAATCGTCTATGCTAAAGCTATACCAGCAAAACCTTGGTGTTAGTAAGTTCATCCAGATAATTTGGAAATTATCAAAAAAGCTAAAAAAAGCTAAAAAAAAAGGCACAAAATGGCCAAATAAAAGGCAGGCACAAAGTGAAATGATCAGATTTAGTGCAGGAAAAAACATTAAGCACAAAAAAGGGAGAGTATAAAGAGAATAAACTAAGATAAGTGACAGGATTCTCCAGTTGCAGTCAGCTAATGGGTCTTCCTGGACTCCCAGGACCTTCTCCGGTATTGTCAAAAGATGGAACTAAACCCAAGGTTGGACAATGTGCTTTTACCATCTGAAACTTTGAACTTGATCTTTTTATAATGAATCAGCAGTTTTGGGAGCATGTAAAATAAATTATTTTTATACATTTAAAGCTTGGCGATCTGCATGATGCACACACATTTCTTCACCTAGCTTCCATTCTGAACTCCGACTACAACTCACTTAGAAACATACAACCTTCCGCTGTGAATGGTGCCCTGGAAACTAAATTGATGGAGACAATATTGCAATCCCTGAAACTCTCTTTCAGGCTAATATCAGACTAATATAAGTAATAGTACTGCCATACTAGGAACAAATATTATATTATTATATTAATACAATGATTAAAGGGGTTGACCACTAACACTTACCAGGATAAGTACCAGACCATAATAGAGTCACTCATACAGAACGTACCCTTGTTGGTGTACAACCTATGGGACCAGTAGGTCACATGACTCAGGACTCAGGACTTGAAGGGATGTGCCATGCCCTGCTGCCTTTCTGCAGTTGAAGGGAGTCATTCAGTCACCCCTGCTGCATTCCCCCTCAATCATAAAAAATTTCATAAGTGGTTGTCAGGGCGTGCGGGTGTACTTGAATGATACCATACAAAGAAGTATATCATCAATGATAACATTATACAAGGCCCAAATGATACCCCTACAGCATGACCTTTAATACATAATAACTGAATAATACCACCCTATTGATACAAAATATATCTGTATTATTTACAAGGACCAATATACCATACATGGACCAAACACTGTTAGATAGCATTACAGCAGAGGGTCTAGAATGAAGTCCACTATATTACAGTTGGTGTCTCGGATGCATTAATTCTCAGTATGTTTGGTATCATCAGATTTTATCCATAATCCTTCCTCTTTTTTATAACCTATACAAACTCCCTATCCTATCCCTACAAAGTAAAGTCCAATATTTCCCACCTCACATAGTGATAATACTTGTAATGTCCCCTACAGAAGACTAGGTAATAGGTTTCTTCCATAGAAAACACCTCTGGGAACAGAAAAATATCAACATATAAATATCAAATATCAACTTAGGCTTTTAGAAGGACACAGAGTAAAAAAAACTGCTGCTGGGGGTAGCTTTCAGAGTAAGATAGAACTTACTGTTCCCTGCACACCCACCACTCCAGTGGTACTTACTCAACTACACTCCACTTTATGAACATCCCCCAACATAACAGCAAAAAACTGGGGAGGCTGCTCATCGTATCTGTGGTTGTATCAGTGACTTGTCTCATATGTTTCTCGAAGTCACCCTCTGGCACAGAACCACATACTGTAAATTGGGATGTAAACATTCTACTGACTTATTGCTAAGAATGATTCCAGATTCTTACTCCAATAGTGTCTTCTTATACCAAAGTACTGAAAAATGTCACTGAGGTTGCCAAGTTTCATTTCCCTCTTAAGATATCTGCAGCTGTGGTTTACTCTAATATTACACCTTATTTATCTCACATAGTAATCTGTTTGTATACTCATCTAGTTACATCTGACTAATCTTGTTGGTTTTGAGAAAGAAAGTTTCAATGCATTAGCTTATATCAGCAACCTATATCACTGCTTCATTTTCCTACACCATGATACAAATGTACAATAGAACATTTGTTTTTTCTACCTCTAGAAGTAGCATAGGAAATCTTAGATTTTCAAAATCTACCACATGTAGATCATCATGTTGGGTGGTGTTTGTAACAAAAGCATTTTTTCTTCAAAGGCTTCATCAGTGGAATGGTCAGCCAAGGCCCTTGCACCAGTTTTCTGTTTCACCTTGCACAGGTATTAAAGAAGTGACCCTTTTGTGGCACATCTGACTAGTCTTCATGCAACACAAATTAGGGAGCGTTTTGGTGCAAAATCCAACAGAATTGTGTCGCACGCACTGTGTTAAAGGTGCACCAAAAAAAGTTTGTGCACTCTGTCGGGGCAGTGCAGAGGGCACCAGATTCATGGAGAACCAGCGACAGAAATCCTGAATCTAACACCCTGCACTATACACAGGCAAACCGCATTTAGTATAGTTTGCCCTGTTCTTAGTAAATGTGCCCAATATGTTTGAATTGTCATCAGTTTATGATGAAAAATTGGTATTTTTAGTCATGGTGAAAATATATGATTACGCCATGAGTTTCTACCCTATTTAATAGGACTTTGTTGCAATATTAAACCCTTGCACAGCTAAATATACTCAAAGCCTTCAAAAAGGATTTCAAATTTTCAACAGATTCCAATAGCATTTTTAATACTAATTCTGCTTTTATAAATAACATTAATTAGCATTACTGATTTCACTTACCTTTAAAAGTTGATAAATATTACCTGGATCTCTGCCAGCAAACTGCATTGTGTCACAAGGTCAGCATCGCTGTCTGCACAATGCTCTTATAACTATATTTCCTCCTCCCTCATGCAGACAGGAGCTGACCCTGTGCTGCAAGCAATTCCCGTCTGCATGAGGGAAGGGGGAGGAGGAAGTTGAGTTGTGAGAGCAGTGGGCAGATAATAATGATGACTTGATACAGTAATATTAGTTATAAAAGCAGACTGGGAAATAGTACTGATAACATACTATGGGAACCTGTCGCTAGGTGAAAATTTGAAATCCTGAAGGTTCGTGTTAATGCATCAGTCAGGTCCACCTTACCCTTCCTTCACTGGTACTCTTACTAAAAGTAGAAGTTCACCTTTTTCATCACTTCCTCAATTTTTTATAAGGAAATCATTTCTCCATCTTTCCTGTCACACACATGCTGCAGTTCAGTTTGGATAATTTTTTTTTCAGAAAACACTTGCACTGCAAAAAGATCTATGCTGTGTTATCCAACCTACAGATATATATTACAGATGTTTATCATGTAATACATTACAGCCCACTGCTTCCTCACCCTCTACTTGTAATTTCCACCACGCTATTTGGGGATTTTTTTTTAGCTCCCACCTGTGCACAGTTGTTAATAAGCATATTCAGAAAAAGGCCTAAAGTTCTAAAAATCAACAGAGCAATTGCTTATGATCCTCCCGACTTGTGAAAACCACAGCAACCAAATGTCATAATATGATATTTGTATCTTCTCAGTAGCAAAAAGCTAGCATTGCCTTTGTCTCTAAACCACGGTGGGTTATTGGTTTTATTAATGTATATTACTTGCTAAAGAAATGTAACATCTCAACTTGTCATATTGGGGCTCATTTACTAAGGGTTGCGCGCACTTTGGTTGGACTGTGCACCCAACAATCTCAAAATCCCCTCGATATGTTAAAGCATTATAAAGTTATAACCTCCTATAATGACACAGGGCAAATTTAAAAAAATCAGGCCTGATCTTAAGGCCATAAAATGGCTTAGTCCCAAAGGGGTTAAATTACCCTGGGGGGGGGGGGTCTGAAAAATAGAAAGAGAAAAAAATAAAAATAAGTAAAAAAAATTAAAAATACTAAAACCTAAGAATTAGAATCACACCCTTTGCCTAGAACTAATATAAAAATAAACGGTAAAAATCATAAACATGTTTGGTATCGCCTCATCCCAAAATGTCTGAAAGCAGATTTACCCTACATATACCACAATGCATAACATCAACAAGAATTTACACTCCTAAAATTTCTAAAATGCAAATCATGCAATATTTTGTTGTAATCCACAAGTGTTAAAAAAAACACACTAATAAATAAAACTCCTATCCTATCAAAATATTTTTTTCAGCAAGCATAGCCTGCCATGTACACAAAAATAACTTTTTCATTAATACACACAACCAACTTCATGCAACTTTGCAACAAACTGTGATAAAATGCAAAATTCAATGCAAAAATTCAAAGTTTCCACTAAACTTTGGACAAATCCAGACTACCTCTATAAAAAAAACTTTATACTTTCCTAAAAACTACTTCTATAAATAAACTTTATACTTTCCTAAAAAAAAGAAGATATGACGAGTTAATGCATACCCCACATGTCTAGATTCACCCACCGTACCGCTCTGTACCCTGGAAAAAGATAGGACATGTCGTGCGCCGTGCGCCATAACTTCCTATGGAGAGGGGCGGGGGTGAGCTGCGCTCACCTCCTCCTCCTCTCCCCGTGCACTGCCGTTGCCCGCTACGGTACAGTACGAGCAGGCAACGGCAGTGTGAATGTAGCCTAAAAATGTATCATATTCCTGCACTTGTGCACTTATGTATAAATAGAGCCTCGTCTCCCACCCGCCATTTGTGGTAGATACTTTAAGAAGCTTAAACCTCTTGATGCATCTGCTGGGCGGCCAACCTGGCTTAGTTTTGTGTAAAATGCAGGTTTTTAAAAAGTACGTAGGCACGGGGCAAGAATGTCCTGTGTCAACCCACTTCTTAGCAGCTGTGTCCCTCCATGCCCACAAGGCGTAGAGATGGCATAGCTGCAAAAATAGTTCATTGTAGTGCTTCTACGCAAGAAACTAGTAAATTCCTCCCAATATATCTATCAACCAGACTAATGAGATAGCAAAGGTCAATTCTAGATGGTTATAATATATGCTCTTGAATGTTCATCCTCTCCTTCCATTACGTAAAATAAAGATCAAGTGTGCTCTCAGATGGATTTGTGTAGGATAAGATTAATTAACTAACCTGAATATAAGTTCATGTTATCCCTTTTCAAAATTTAGCTTCATATAAAGTCAATATTTACTATATCTGTGAGCTGTGAGAAGCTCCTCTCTGCACCCCTCTCCTTCTCCTTCCTGCTGCGTACCTTCTAAGAGACGGAGGAGGGTTATAACTTAGCCACTCAGATTCATAGAATCTCCTCTTTCATATGAATATAGAATTGTGTTTCTAGGTACCAAGGAACCAGGGATATGATCTGTTAAAGCTCATATATATAAGAATCACACTCAAAACTGTCACTTTTAAACATGAATATCTCTGGTTTCCTGACACCTAGAAACAAATCTTAGATTCATATGAAACATATCATTCTAGGTGCCAAATAGAGGATAAACGACACAGCACACTTTAGGGTAGACCAACATATAGTATCAATATTTCATCTCTGCACCTCAGGTCAGGGTTTACAGTAGAAATTCTTTTTAGATAACCTAAAGAGTATCTCTTGTAATGGCTGCCCGACTCAGCCGAGACACGATTGGTTGGTTCAATGTTGGGATTGCCAGTGGGTTGTGACCAGAACAGTGCTAGGGGATAATTCACACTGTGGCTTGTTTGGTTAACATTAATTTATTTGGATGACACATTTTTTTAGGTGAGGTAGTTCACATGCCACAGTGTGGACCCTGTTAACATTCCCTATTATCCCCTGGCGCCATTCCCATTCTCTCAACATTCTAGGTGCCAGGGATCCAACGTTATGGCTCCCAGAATCCACTGAGGTGCCACCATGTAAGGACATATGAGATTTGTCCATAGTCATAAAAGGGTTAAAATGGATATACAAATACAAAACAGGGCATGGGCATTTATACTAAAAGTAGGCTTTGGTAGAGTACATTTCAGGCTTTCCCTGTAGGTAGAAATATGGAGAGAAAAGAGAAGATTGACCAGACCAGCCACAGCTACCACCTGGTGCACCAAGAACTTTATTTTCACAAAGATAAAAACTGGATTTTCCCTAAATTAGGTTTGCTAGGAAACAGGAAAGGCATACCTTGAAAGCTATTATAACTATATATTTTAACTTGAAGCGTGATTTTGAAGACTCCCTTCTGACTGATGTTCATAAGAATATTACACTAACAGCAATGCTATATTCTTGGTCATTAATGGAGTTAAAAGAAAATCTAAAAAAACAGGACATTGTTTGGTATGTATTGTATTTTTCCCTATAGGTGATTACAATATAAAGTCCCTATTAAACTGGCTAGTTATTGTTCCAATTATTTGGTTTTGCAATTCCTAGGAGCACTTGTTCCTGATAAATTTCCCAGGCACATTTGTTCTTGATCTGCCAACCAATGCGCAAACGCTTGTTTGTTGGTTAATTGCATCTTTTATGTTGCGTAAAAGATGCTCAATTGTTGGCAGTGCATCACCTTCTGTAAACAGGGATATGTTGCCAGCAGTAAAGGAACTGTATCTTTCAAAATGACACTACTAACTTTTAGACTCATAAGGGGAGATTTATCACTGCCTTTTTTTATCACTGCTAATTTTTTTCGATTTCTTGGAGTAAACAAATTGCAAGGGCCTTTTCCAGCCACTCATAGAACTACTGCTATTGCAGCACTGTGCAAAGCCAGATTTATGATAAGCATTTTTAAAAAATAATGAAAAAAAATATCTCTCCACTCTTGTCCCTGCGTATGTGTGGTTGTGATTATTTTACTCTATTTGTGATTATTTTTAAAAAATCCCAGAGAGACTGTGGCACTCAGAGCCCTTCAGTGGACACTCAGTACAGCGTTCACCAGACAGGTCTTAAGTCAGCGGTGGTGAACCTATGGCATGGGTGCCAGAGGGGGTACTCTCTGTGGGCACCCAGGCCATTGCACAAACAGAGTCTTAAAGAATCTTCTTGCAGTCCCAGGCAACTCATAAAATGCTGCTCTCAGTGCCATTTTAAAGTGACATAGCCTTGGCTACTTGACCCTGCAGGAAGAGTGAGGTGTGGACAGGGTAACTTATCTTTGAAGGACTTTCTGCTCGCCCCCACAATTTTTCCTGTAGAGCAGTTACAAAGATAGTCCAAATTTGTTCTCCTTCTTTCAACTGTGATGGTCTTCTCTCAGGCCAATATGATTGAAAGTTGTGTGTGTACGATTGAAAGAACAGGTAGCAATTAGTAACCGCTTAAACTGCTGCGTTGGTACTTTGCGATAACTAAGTGGGTTTTGGTTATAGTTTGGGCACTCAATCTCTAAAACATTGGCCATCACTGTCTTAAGGGATCCTCCTGCAGTCTCAGGTAGCCCAAAAGGTGCAACAGTTAGTGTTATTTTAAAGGAAATCTACCATTTACTTAAAGCATTTAAGAAAGCAGTAGCTACAGTGATGCAGAAACATATCTTGTTTAATCCCTGAACTGAGTGGTTTTGCTGAAAAAACAATCATAAAATTATAATAATGACGCTCTGTCGCTCCTGTGGCTGCTCCGGCACTTCTCCTCTTACCCTAACTATGCACACACTGTATTCACTGTGTTGTCCTGACAGGCAGAAGTAATCAATTGCTGCACCATCCCCCTGCTGCTGTATATAAGTCATCCAGCACTGGTTAATTTGTCCTGTCTGGACAGTTCAGGAAGCGCCATGTAATGTGTTTATGTATTGCAGCCAGTCTGCACCCAGCTTTCCCAAAGTCCTAAATTTGATTATTGTTTTTTGAGCAAAACCCCTTGGATCAGGTATTAAACAAGATATATTTCTGCATCAGTGTAGCTACAGCATTCTCAAGGTATGTTTAATTCACAATGCATAAAACAAATGGTAGATTTCCTTTAAAGTGGTTTTAAAGGTCCTAAAGAAGAAGCTCCAACTATGACCTAACCCTGTCCACATTCTCTTTTTTCCTGCAGTCTAAGGTATCACAGGATAGGGCCTAACTTGCTGATCAGTGGGAGTCTCAGTGTTGAGACACCCCTGCGGATCGCAAGAACGAGGGATCCGACTGACCCTTTGCCGCTCCTCAGACTAATGGAGCAGATGGCCACGCATGACGCATGACTGTGCTCACTGATCTCTGTCAGCTCCAAAGAGATTAATGGAGCAGAACGGTCATGTGCGCCCGTCTGCTCCATTAGTCTGAAGATCGGCGAGGGGTCGGTCAGACCCCTTGTTCTCACGATCTGCTGGGGTCTCAGCAGAGCCCCACTGATCAGCCAGTTAGGCCCTATCCCATGGATAGGGCCATACTTGCCTTCATAGGAAAACCCCTTTAAACTGGAGATTCCTGGTCTACCTGAAACTGCAGGAAGAGAGAGAATGTGTGGACAGGGTCAGGTTATAGTTGGAGCTTCTTCTTAAGGCCCCAGAATCTTCCTGTTCAGGGTACTGTCAAGGGAAGCTCCCATGGCAATCCAAATTTCCCCTCCTTCAGACAAAGATATTGGTGTCCTCAGGACCATTGAAAACTGTGGTGTAGCATGGAGCAAAAAGATTGCAATACGTTACTGCATGAATTGCTATCTTGGCACTTTGCAATAAATAACAGTATTTGGGTTGAGGTTTGGGCACTCGACCTCTAAAAGGTTCACCATCACCGCTCTAAGTCATTGTATTTTGACAGACTAGTGATACTAAGTGCAAAAGAAAACTCACCTAAGGGGATGAAAAGTACCTAGGGTAGAAAGATACAAAAGTAAAATATTCAGCATAACAAGGATGACAAATAGGTCTGGGTGCATGCTCACATGGAACTGGACATATAGGGCCTCATTTACTAAGGGTCTGAACGCCGCACTTTCATCGGGTTTCCCGACAATTTCCGTTTTGCACCAAATTGCCCCGGGATTTTGGTGCATGGATCAGATTTTGGTGCCGGCTTGCACGCGACAGAAATCGGACAAACCGCGGAATTTAAAAAAGGAATGGTGTTGCAAGATCAAGCACTCACATGCACCAGGAAGAAGCAGGTGAGCTCCGGCGGACCTTGGTGCAGCAGCGACACAGGAAGGAACTGGGGCGCACCATCTTAGTGAATTGCGTAATCGAGTAAGTAAATTTGCCCCAATGTCCCTCCAAGTTACAAATGAAGAAAAAACAAGCAACACTTTAAAAAAGATTAAAAAAAGGTTTGGTGATGTTTTATCCCACACCCTGCAGGGTACAGAATCAAACATCAGCAAACTGTTTTTCATCTAATGATGCTTGTTTTTTCTTCTTTTATAAGGTAGATAGCTAGATAATGGAAACAAGGGTGATTTTATTTCAATGTTTTCAGTGTTTTCAATGTTTCAGTGTTAACCCCTTTTTCAAGCAATGTACACAGCATGGTCTTTAGATATATATATATAGGTATACATATAGGTGTGGGTGTGGGTGTTACATAATTAATTATTATCAAATTTTAATTGTATTGATGTAACACCCACACCTTCTATATATACATGTTCACCATGCATATTGCTTGAAAAAGTTTGCAACTCCGAAACGTTGCATTGAAATTAATTCACCTGTGTTCCCACTACTCGAAAGTATTGGTTTACTTTTTTGGATATTTACAAGAGCTCCTAGGGAAATGTATAGTGTAAGAAAGTTGGTGGAGTTTATTTCATGAGTGGATGCAATCTTTCAATGTTAAATTATTTTTAAGCACCTAAATGTTCTAAAAATTCTATTTTTGGAGTACTGACTCTTCTGTGGACATAGATGTAATTGAACCTATGCACCCTTCCTTGATTGGGCTTATGGTGTGCTGTTGTAAACTTTCCTTTTATTTTTACCTAGATGATAGATATATTCAATCACTTGCTTTGTCCAAATCTAATTATAAGGGCCTTTGAATATTTATTCTGCTATTCACCTCTTTTGTTTGCATCCTATGGAAAAATCTAGGATTATAACGATTTTAGATTGCAAGTAACAACTTCATAATGCAAGCACTTTTGTGTCATAATGAAAGGCACACGTGTGAAGATTTCAATCTAAAACGTTATAGTGAGACATGAACTAATTCTAATTGATAACATTAAGCCCACCATCTAGCTTATCCGATTCAGTCAACCCTAGTAATGAATTGCAGAGCTTCAAATTACCCTTTGCTTTTCTTAGCATTTTATACCAGGAGAAGCTCAATTAGTCCACTTGGATGAGTGAGCAGAGGGGATGCTGCAGCCCTAAGTACTGAACTAAAATGCTTTATCTGATTGTCTAAAATTACATCCTAACTGCAATTACTGAACAAGTGGACAACTCACAGTTTCCCAGCTTTTGACCTTGCTCTTTCTGGTACACTTGACTAAGTTCAACTCTAGATAATAATACTAGTTAATGATGGGCTATTATAAAATTAAAAATAATCACTTACAAATAACAATTAGATCTGGAAAACCACATAAAGTAAATGACTGCAGATACATTACTCATTAAACAGACATATTATACTGTAGCTTTATGAAAGAAAATTATTTTTAACCCTTTCAAGAAATGGTTTGCTTCTGGATTTTGGGTCTGCTTTTCATTCCCCTCAGTTTACTTTGTATTTTTCAGTTTATAAAGCTATTGTTATCTGCAGCAGAAATTGTATTTTCTATTGGCACCAATTCATATCCTGTGGCACATAATGAAAAAGAAATCCAAATGTAGCGGAATTTGCAAAAAACACCTTTGCAACATTTATATTTAAGATGACAAATCCCCTATATTCTTTTGGTCAGAAGCATCTCATAGATTTTATTAGTTTTATTTTGTCTAAATTGGTGTTGAGCGAACCCATTGAAATTAAGGTTCAGTTGAATTTTAAAATCCTTTCCAGTTCAGTTTCAGGGAGGGAGGAATGTGACGACACCTCACTGAATAGAGCGCCAGCCATTTCACGGCCTTCTTCAAGCTTTACTGTACAGAGCACATGCCGTGAAACGGCCATCGCTCTATTCACAATCCTCCCTCCCCTGCATTGTTTCTGTAATGTTAGTAAGTATTTTTCTCCCTCCCCTGCATAGTTTCTGTAATGTTAGTATGTATTTTTCTCCCTCCCCTGCATCATTTCTGTAATGTTAGTATGTATTTTTCAATAAACCTCCATTTTGAAGATAAGGAAAAGCGGTGAGTGCTGCTCACTTCTTCTTTTCTTGTACAGGCACGGGTTACAGGTACGGGTTACATACAAGATAGGGTCTGTAGGTTTGTTCTTAAGTTGAATTTGTATGTAAGTCGGAACTGTATGTTTTATCATTGTAATCCCAGAAAGAATTTTTTTGGAGTCTGTGACAATTGGATTTTAAAAATTGTTGGGTTGTCATAAGAATCAGGATTATCACTAAAGCTTCATTACAGACACATTTGATAACTGTTATAGCTGTTTATTGTAGCCTAGGACTAAAGTACAATAAATTACCAGTATCCAGAGCTCCATTTGTAACTAGGGGTCGTATGTAAGTCGAGTGTACTTAAGTAGGGGACCGCCTGTATATCATACAATACTTGTTACTTAAGAATAGAGCACAACAAGTTGACTTATTACCCTGTGTTACACCTATGAACTGTGTGTCATATATTCCCTGAAGATTTTCTGTGAGAAGTTTTGTGGGTATAAGTGCCACTCATATATCTATTTTTCATTTTTAACTGTTTAAATACCGCTGGCATTTTGCACACTGCTGGTATGCATCCATCGATGAAGTCATTGTGAAGCGACAATCCTCTTCAAAATAGCAGCACACAACAACACCAGAGAACTAAAGGAAAAGTCATAGTAAATCTCTCCCACTGTACAACCTTTTGATCTTTTTTGGGGGAGGCAAAATGGTGAAAAAGTGTCAGTTTTGCACATGTGGGTGTTTTTACACTCAAGGTGTTCATGGCATGGGATAATAGTTTTTTATATTTTGAAGCACTAGAGATTTTGGAATGTGGGGACACATACATGTTTATTTTTATATGGGTTCTATTGAAATGAGGTGATTTGAATTTTTACATTATTTTATTTTTTACATATATTTAGATTTTTTTTTCTTTTTAAACTCTGTTCCAATCACCTCAGGTGTAATGGGGGTATAATAGACTCCTGTTTACATGTTCCATTGGAGTCCCATCGCTGAGACCCCCACTGATTAGCAAGTTAGGCCATATCCTGTAAATACAGCCTAACTTTCTATGACCATAGAGGTTCTTTCAAGTAGTCACAATTTTCTCTCTAGCCCCCAATGCTTCCAAATTCATTTAATGATTTTTAGATCTCTACTGTCAGATAAGTGGAACCAGACAGTCTGTTCCAGTCCAGGACCACCCTTCTGACAGTATAGAGTCTTATTAGCATATTGTGTGCTTCATCTACCCTAACATGATGCTAAATAAATGCATTTATTATTTACATGTCAGATGGGTATAAGAAGAAACCTTGGCACAGCCCATCGAGCAGTAGGGGTAGGAAAATAATGGTTTTGATTACTCAACAATGGTGTGGGCTACAGAGAAAATTGCAACTATGCCAGAATCAGTGGGGACAATGTGTATTAAAAGATGTAAATAGTTGGCATTGATGAAGATGGTGAACAGTCCTCTTTAACAGAATGACTTTTCAGTTTTATTCATTTTAAAATATCAGTTATAGATAGTTGTAGATAGTTTGGTGTGCCAAAGTTCCATCCTGGCTGCCATATTACCGGCTTATTCAAGAATGGTAGGTGGCCATTGCACCCGGATGTATTTAGGCCAAAAACTCAGGCATAGTCAATTCATTACTTTAAAGTAAGATACTATGTGTGTGAAGAAAAGCATCAATGTTTAAGTGTATTCAATAGAGCATACTTGAAGAGAAAGAACTATGGAGCTGGAGAGGCAATCCATTTATATTTAGCCTTTGAAGTTGAAAATCAAACACAAAATTGATTGGGTCCTGAGTAACTACTTTAATTCTATAGCCTACAAAGAAAGTCTATTAGAAGGTAATAAAGCTTAATTCAGTATCATTAACTAAATGGTTTTACTGGTTACCCAAACATGAAACGAAATTCTAGCCAAGCCATGACAAAGCCACCATTAGTAGCAGATTTGTTATAGTGTTTAGATAATTCAAGTGTTAAGACAAAATCTCATATGCAATTTATAAGGAAATATTTAAATTGAATCATACCAGGATGAAGTTCTACAAGGTATTAACAAAACCTACAAAATTATAATGATTACAGATGACACTAGAAGGAAATAAAATCAGTACGGTACAAGCTTAGCTACCATGATTACTAATTGTTTCAATTTACAAGAGAGCAAAGTCTACCAAATGGCAAGTCAAAAAGTCATAAATAATGGATGCACAACTAAAAATAAATCTGCTGAAAATAAAATGAAAGACCTAACTAATTAATGTATGCTAATTGTGTTCTTTATTCAGTCAAATCTACATTGATTAAAAACTGTCATATACAACTAACAGATGAAAATGAGCAATACATCTATTAACTTGCATAAAAATGTGAGCTTAGCTATCATGCATATCAACTAAATGTTTTAATGCAAAAATATGCCTCTGCATGACGCTCCCAGTGAGGTCAACATGCCAGATTCTAACTACAGGATACAAAAAAAATGGTCATAATTTAAGAATCTCTCATATTTTTTTTAATTGAAAAGGTTAATTTATGGAAATTATGCCTTTCCCTATACATGTGGTAGAATGAGATCTCCCACTAAAACCTTTACCTATCTCCTAACAGGGTGACTGTCATTCTGGTAGATTGGGTTGGTCCAAGCTTCACGCAATACTACATGTTTACAGATAGAGGTAGGAATTAATAGCACTGTGTCTATTTTTGCAGATGACACGAAGCTGTGAAGTGTAATACAGTCTATGGAGGATATTCATAGGCTGCAGGGTGATTTGGACAAACTTGGTCATTCACTTTAGTCATCCACTTGGCAAATGAGGTTCAATGTGGATAAATGTTAGGTTATGCACCTGGGGACTAAAAATCCAAAGGCAAAATATGTCCTTTGGGGAGTAAATCTGGGAGAGTCCCTTGTTGAGAAGGACCTGGGGGTACTAGTAGATCATAAATTAAATAACAGCATGCAATGTCAATCAGCTGCCTCTAAAGCCAGTAGGATCTTGTCATCTATCAAAAGTGGTATGGACTCTCGTGATAGGGATGTAATATTACCACTGTACAAGGCATTGGTGCGGCCTCACCTGGAATTTGCTGTCCAGTTCTGGGCACTGGTCCATAAAAAGGATGCCCTGGAGCTGGAGAGGGTTCAACGTAGAGCCACAAAAATGATAAGGGGTATGGAGGGTCTCAGTTATGAGGAAAGATTAAAACAACTAGATTTATTTAGTCTTGAAAAGAGACAACTACGAGGGGACATGATTAATTTATATAAATACATGAATAGTCCATACAAAAAATATGGTGGAAAGTTGTTTCAGATTAAATCAAATGAAAAGACGAGGGGGCACCGTCTCTGTTTGGAGAAATCAAGGTTTAATCACCAGAGGTGACAGGGCTTTTTTACTATGAGAACTGTCAATCTGTGGAATAGCCTGCCTCAGGCGCTGGTCACAGCAGGGACAGCGGAGAGCTTCAAGAACAGTCTAGATGCCTTTTTAAACCTAAATAACATTGATGGTTATGTTATATAGAATAGTCCTAAATCCTTTCCTCATCCAATCCCTTCACTTCCTTGGTTGAACTTAATGGATAAGTGTCTTTTTTCAACCATATAAACTATGATACTATGATAGATAAAAGATTTGGGTTTCTTTCAAGCTTTTTAAATGTCATGAATATTTTTTCCCAAAAACCACTTCCAACTTTTAGTTGCAGCAGTGGATTAAGACTGCCATGGGCTCTGGTCTGGAATCCACTTCCTACATATAGTACTTGAATCAAGCTTCTTGCAGTATGTGTCCCTTCTGCATCCCTATCTGCAGTTTCAGGACTTTTGGAGGTCTATAGGTGACGTTCCTTCTTTGTAAAAAATTTGGTGGGTGGTTTTAGGTTGTCATGGGCCCCTAGAAGGTTTGGGCCCCGGGATAATGCCAAAATGATAGTGATCTAAGGGAAGGAAAAAAGACATCAACCCCCACCTTCCGAAGTAAATTGTAACTTAGAGTGATAGTGATCCTGCCACTATTATGACCATCACATCCATGAGAGCGACAGGATCCCAATGACGCCCTTCTATATTCGGGGTGATATAGTAATAAGCAGAAAAAATAATTAGAACAAAGTATTTAAATGACCTGTGAGAAGTCATAGAAGTCTCAGAAGGTTCCTCCTTGATTAATGTCTCACATGGCTTGTATAAATATCTTATAAGCTATCTAGCTGTAGGGCTGCATTTAAGCAAACATGTGGTCACAGTATGTATTATATAGGAGCACAGTGTTCTTTTTTTTTTTTTAAACTTTTTTATTGGGAAAATAGGTCATGAACATGAAAACAGATTATGTCAGGCAAATAGCACATCTTACATGAATGAAAGTTTAATTACAATGCTTTCAAAATTTCTTTTGGCTATCCGTACGTTCATATACCTTTTCCCCTTCCCCTCCGTTTTCATATTTTCCTCCATCTTTCACGACCTCAAGGTGCATTACGCACCATTAAGTCTCATATTACACATTTTGTGGGAAACACGAAGAAACATAAATAAAAACACTACATACTCAACATTACAAACAACTAAGGCCAAAGGGGAGTAACCTTTGAATATTATAGTTGCATGGTAGCAGTCAGTATGTCCTGTGTGGAGCACAGTGTTCTTATCCAGGTGACATTATATTGTAAGTGGCTATGGTATTTTTGGTTCTACAATGAGGATTAAAAGTAGCTGAAAACACTTTGTGAAAATTCTGCAGGCCCTAAGAAATCATGGTGCATTTTTGGACCCAATGGAGCAGATCATCAGCTGTAAGTCGCTAGTTGCCCTTTCTGTCCTGTAGTTACTGACTAAACTTCTGGTATGTAAGATCACCCTCACCATGTATAGTGTCAGTCGCAGAGCATCAGTGAGTCCTTACAAATATGACCTATCTGCACTGTGTTAGTAGTCAGTATTTTTTGGTTAGGGTTTGAGTTCTTTTTAGGGTTTTGCCTGATAAATTTGTTGGACAAGATGTAAAAGGCTTGTTAGACATAGAAGGCTGCATTTATCTATTTAAAAACTTAAGTTTGGTAGGGGGCCACAATCTTCATACAGCCCGGGGCCTTTGTAGTCTAAATTCTGTACTGTCTATAGTAAATAAGCTGTGACTTTTATTCAGAGTCAGTTTGAGGGCAAGTCTGTTATCTGGGATCTCTGGAGAAGCATTATTATTACAAGTAGCAATGTTTTCTTCATTTAAATTTTTTTTGGGAAGGGTCCCCACCAGTTTGCACCAAGGGACATCCGCCACCCTTAATCTGACCCTGAGATAATGCTTAACCATATTTAAAGATGGTAGGGGAGAATGAAGACTTAATTAGCCAAAACTCATTTCCAGGTGTCATCATCTGGCAGCTTTGATTGGGGACTCACATTTATGGGTAAGCTGTGTACACATTACAATAGTGTTCTAGTAACCCTGTTGTTCTCAGTACACTTACCCATATGAAACATATGTCTGTACCTTTTTGTGGTCATTTATTTATACTTTGCTTTTCAAACCTTATCTTCATATTATAAATAATTTCCATGCATCAATGTGTCAATCTGCATTATGGTAATATGTTTTGTCGAATCTAAAAATTCTGGGTCCACCTTAATCTTACTGTGTGCATTTCAGGTTTTGCAAAAAAAAATCTTTTAACCTCTATTTATATTTATAACTTATGTACTTTTAATTGGGATTTTTTTTTAAATAACCAACATTATTTCAATTCAGTTAATATTTTACTATTTCAAAAACACCATGAAAAACATTTATACAAAAAGGTGTGGGCATTTAGAAACTTCTACTATACTTCATAGAATAGTTATTTAAGACTGGATACACATTAGTCGGGTCCTCGGTATACTTCCCATAAAAGATACTCTGCGATGGATCCACAGAAAAAAAAAATTCTTACTATTTTAACAGATATAACAAGCAAATTATTGAGCAGGCCCAAGTCTTTTTCTATTGTTATAAGTGGGTAAGTCGACTTCACATGCCGATGGTTTTATACACAGTGGGGGGGGGGGTAACAATGTTTCTCAGGTTCCACCAGTCTCTAGCTGGAAAACACTTGACTTTTGATGATGAACTCTGGTGCAGTATAAGACTGTCGGTTCCTACTTTAGACCTTCTTTTAGTTGGTCTAAACTGTGCGTCATAATTTTGGGCGCACAGACGATTTCCCGCAAGCCATGCCCCTTTCTCGAGAGACCGCGCCCATATCCCAAAAAACACGCCCCCTTAATCGGACAAGTCAGGAAATTGCCAAGAAAAGGTCTAAAAGCCTTGATAACTGTGGTGCAAGGCATTTTAGACTGTGTTTTTGGTGCAAAACCACCAGAATTGTGGGGCAATAAATCCCCTCAAGTGTGTGGAAGAAGCAATGTATTTTCTGATGCAATTTATTAAGACCAGACAGAAAAATATCTCAAAGGAATAGGTAATATGAATTCCCATTTGGTTTTGGCACTAGAAATACAGCATCAGAAACCTCAATGTCACAAACGTTGTGTGTGATGCTACCTTGATGCACCTGACCCCTCATGCTGCTCAACTCTGACACTGGAACTAGGGTGTATGACTCCCTGTAGTTTCTGAGAGTCTATGGAAACTGATACTGTTGATTATTGTAGAAGGAGAAGGGGCAGGCAAGATGGTGAAGTCCGCCTCCTTCTGCTCACCGGTGGGTGCCCTGGGGCTTGCACTCCAGATGCCCTCCCTATAATCCTGCCCTGGTTGCCAGTACTGGTTTTGGCTCACAATTGATGCAAAAGTTAACTAAATAAAAGGGGTATGAAGAAGTCCCTACACATACTACACAAACCTATTGTTAAATTAAATGAAATAACTCCCAACAAGTGGCAAACTTCCCTATATAATTTGTTAATCTATAGTGTAATTGTCACAAATGTTCAATCTTTAGTTCTCATGCAATTCTTTTAATGTGTAAACAACATGGTTTTACAAAACCGGCTTCATAAAGTAAATGATTGGTTTGATTTTTGCATGAATGAATATACAAACCCTGTCATTACTTTTATCCGCTTATCATAATCCTCCCATTAAGTACTGTATAGGTATCAGCTCTGCACATCACTTCAGCAATGAGTGATTATTTTACATCTAGCGATAGCAGAAATAAGGTAATGTGATAAATAAAAGCCCCATGTTGATTCAAATTACGTGTTACATGTGTAGGAAGGAGACTCTAGATGGAGCAATTCCCATTTCCATTCTCTTGCTTAGTGCTGGCTTTATATAACTCCTACATAAATGATTGGCAGGACTATAATAGCTCAGTGATAAATAAATATGCAAAAAGTGAAGTTGATTTGCTTAATAAAAGAACTGAATGTCAATGGCAAAGGAGGTTTTCAAGCCAGTGTTTACATACTAAAATTATTATTTGGCTATAATACTAAAGACAAATGATGAAATGGTGTGGGCTGGTGGGATGTTTTTAATGGCTAAGTTATTGCATATATACATATTCAATAAGAATGGAGATGGCGGCTCTATAGAAATAGAAGTGTTAATAAAAATGCAAAGGAAACGGCGGTACTGTCACCGACAGCTTGAATATCATAATAAGCCTTTGCTGAGCCTTTACAAAGAGCTATCAATAAATAAACATCATTTTGACACCTTTGAAGAGGGAAACAATCAGGCAGTAGTTAAATTAGGTGACAAAAACAACAATAATGCCCAGGTGATGAAAGTTAGAAGGCAGATAAAAGACCTGTCATTGTTGGGTAAAAGGTTATAAAATAGGCCTGCTTGGTTCATTTACATGTTCTCGGTAAAGAATGAGATGTTTGAACAGAAGGTAGGAAGTATCACTCCAATTAGCCCACAATATGTTGGGATGGTAAATTGCAGGTGACGACATGCCGCTGGCTAAAAGAAGCCATAGAAATATTTGCACAAGTAAATGCACCCTTTTCGTCATTGTGAGAGACGCCGTTGACCTAACAAAGAGTGATGGTTATATTCCACACTTGTAATTCAATAGCTCTCCTTCCTGTCCTAGTGCTTTCTGCTTATTAGTTGGGAGTTAGCAGCACCTATTACAAGCCCTTCCACTCTACTTTAGGTGTCACACCCATTGTGCATTCATAGGCTTAGAACAGAAGGTGCCAGTAAATTTGCATTGTGAATGTGGAAAGGTGTCTGGCCTCAGGCTCTCTGAAAGAAATAGACAAGTAATCTGTTCTCAGGCAACGCAGACATGACAGTCATCCAGCCCATGCCTTTGAGCCTTTCAGGACAGCTGTAATCAGCTGGGAATTTACAGCACCATGTAGCCTGTTTATTTGGAGTGTTTTTTGACTCAGCAGGGCGGTAGAGGAGGAAACCACTCAGCTATCCATATATGGGTCATGATGACAGATCTCTTGTACTATATCCCACTTATCCACTAATAAAGGGAGGACAAGCTGTTGAGATTTAGAATTAGTCTGGATCAACATTGCGCCGTTTGATGAAGTGATTAGTATGCATTGTATACACAAGCAGAGTGCAAATATCATTCGTCCCGCTCCGTGTTTACTGATGGAACAAGAACAACAATTCTCATTCAAATATTCTTGTCTGTTTGATTTTATCCCTGTGCTTTCATTTCCAGTTATTCATAAAACTATATTGTTCTCTGTTATAAACTATTAAGTGGTCACGTACATCCGAATAATCTACATGATGTTTAGATTTTAATACATTTTTGTAATTTGGATTAATGATGATTCATTATGTAATATCTGCTTCTGGTCTGTTTCAAGCATAGCGTGATCAGCATGTGGTCATGGACCGACCATGTAAAGTCCTGTGTCATGGGTTGATAAAGCTGGGGATGGAATTTCTTCCATCTTTTTGATGTATGATGCAAGAAAATCCTGCTTTCCCCTATAGACTGCAGCACTGTATTGACACTACTAAATAGACGGGGAAGCAGGGATTCTTGCATCAAAGATCAATATGATGCAAGGAATTCCGAATCCAGTTGTGTGATCAATTGGTTACAAGACTCTGCAAAATATGTGACGACGGGCTGACTACGCTGTTAGGATAACGCTGCTATTAAACACTTCATTGAGGTAAACTGTTGCATATATTGATACAGCTCAGTTTGAGGGCTTATCCAGATGGGCGTTTTCATGTCTGTATGCTATCAGTGATTCTTTTGCAGAAAGCATACTGAACCATTGTATCTCATGTGTCTATTTTTAGAGTATGTTAAAAAAAAGCATGCATTTTATACTCACATCTGAACCACAGACAGGTCAGGTAGGTCAGCAAAAAATAGACTGTACATGGATGACAATCTGTGTACAATTTTTTTTGTGTTGCATGGAAAACCTTTCTAGGGGTGGGGATTTTGTGGGCAACTATCCATTTTTTTTGAGGGCATTAAAAAACAAATGTGAAAATATACAGATGTGAAAATCATAAACGCTGATCCAATACACATAACACACTGAGTGCAAATGTTTTTTACAGACGCAACATTCAGACACAGCTTTCTGAAGTTTTTTTTTTTTTTTGGAGTCCCCAATGTGAATGGGAAAAATGTGTGCATGGCCAGTGCTCTGTCCAATCCTAGGGGATTGATGGGCACATTTTAGCACCTACTCGCTCCTTAGCCCAATAAAGCTAAATGGAGCACTTCTGCACATTTACCATCAACATAGACAAAGGTTCTTTACTGTAAGAGCAGTGAGACTATGGAACTCTCTGCCGCAGGAGGTTGTTATGGCCGACTCTATGTACATGTTCAAGAGAGGCCTGGATGACTTTCTGGAGAGAAAAAATATCACGGGTTATGGGGATAAAACATTTATTTAATTCTTGAAGGTTGGACTTGATGGACTTGCGTCTCCTTCCAGCCTTATATACTATGATACTATGAATTCTCACTCCTTTGACTGTTAGAAATCCCTACAATGGGACCTCCAGTAAGTAAGTGGTGGCTTAGCAGAGCATTGTAAAAGCTGCAGAGTATATAAAATTTAGGTTTATGTTTTGTAATCTTCCTTACTTATAATCAACGTTATGAAGGGGAAAAGCATTAGCAGTTTTAGCTGAACACTTATTTTCAATCATCATATTGAAGGTGAGAAGCATATTATTTTATGGCCTTAAGCTTCACCCACCCTATTAAGAAAGATGAATAAAATGATTTGGAAAAGTTCAAGAACATCAGAATTTCAGTCATTAGAGTGGGCAGATCAATTTGCTAAGGTCAAACCGAGAGAACAAATTGGAAAATGACATAAGAAACATTTGCCAAGAGGTGATCATAAGACACATTCACATACATTTACGATTTGACTGGTCAAGCTAAATTGTTATCCCAGAGTTGTTAATCAATTAACAAACAGAAACCTGCTCAGTCAATTTACAATGAAAAGAAATCAATGCTAGATAGATTTGTGGTTAGAACGCTGCCCAGGACTTGTCATTTGAATCTGTCAAGTCTTTTAAATGGACTTTGAAAAACTGGTAGAACAAGGAATACAGTTTAACTTAGCTGAGACTAGCAAATTGCAGTACTACAAGCAGTTTGTGGGTTAAAGGATCGATTCTGTAGGTTTGTTGTTAAGTTGAATTTGTATGTTAGTCAGACGTTTGTATTTTTGGAAATTTGGGTTGTCATTGAATAACTATAAAGCTTCAATGCAGACTAATACAGCTAATCATTGCAGCCTTGGGCTAAATTTAGTAAATTACCAACATCCAGAGAGCATCAACAGAGGTTACAGTGGGCAGAGAAGTCTGTCTGTAACTAGGAGTCATCTGTAAGCTGGGTGTCTTCAAAGGGGTTTTAAAAAAATATATATTTGGCCTGGGAGGGGGAGGGCTGTAAAAAAACAAACTCTTACCTCCTCCGATGCTCCCGTTGTTCGATGCCGCCAACTGTCATTGCTTTGCCCCTTTTTCCTGCTAGAAGGAAACATTTCCCTTTGCTATGACAGAAATGCAGCAGGAAAAATTTTTACATCATTTTTAAGCAATTCACTAATAAATTGTTATGGTAACATGCATAATTGATATGTCTATGTAACTTACTTAGTTACCTACATAGTTTAATGAATGTTTATGTTTTTACAAATATTAACTCATATAATCTTTATATTCACTCACTGCAACATGCCAGGGAACTGACTAAAATAGCCACACTCTGTTTTAACCCTTTAGTAAAAAGAAAATTAAAAAAAAAAAATTAATAAATAATATAAATTGTTGTATCACTGCATTAATAATGACCCAGACCCAAATGTAACGCCTTATTTTTCCTTCTTTGTTAATATACCGTAAATAAAAAAATAAATAAACATGGTATAAAAATGTTCTTTGGTTATCTTGCCCCCAAAAAGATGTTCCAAATGTCGAACATAATGCTTCAGAGTAACCAGTAGTACTTCAATTGTCCTTGTAATTGTCATATAAAAGCCTCTACTACTCTAAAACACTATTTTCTTTATATAAAAAAGATCCCATCTCATTTCACTCATTTTCTACAAATTTTTTAATTTGCATTAGTGCCAGGGTTAGTGTTAGTGTAGTCCTTGGCAGTAGGGTCCAGATCTTTTTACACAGGTTTCTCCTTTGAGAAAGCTTTGTTCCTGAGGCCCTCTGCTCTTGTTCTGAATTCACGTTGTTACGTATCTGACTACGCTCCCCTGCTGTCTGCCTTGACCTATTGCTATGTCCCCGACCTGACCTCTTGCCTGTCCCTGACTACGATTCTGCTCAACATCTCGGTACCTCGCCTTGGCCGCCAACGCGGACAAAGTCACACCTGTGGAACGACCTGGCAGTACCACACCACAGCAAGTCTAACCTGCTTTGCGGCAGGCTCTGGTGAAAACCAGGTACCACTTAGACTCCGGTCCCAGTTGTCAACTTCCATCATTGTCCACAGTGGTCCAGTGGGTCTACTACACCTGGAGCCTGACAATGCCCACATGTGTCACTAAAGCCTTTGTTTTTATTGTCTGGCTGCTCCTTCCATGACAAAACTTAACTTTAGTAAAATACAAATTAAGCTGAAGTGCCCCATCATCTACGTCACTCCTGGGTTCAGCAAGATGTGGAGGTGTGAGGTTTTCTGGTGAAGCTCTTCAGACAAATTTGCATTTTCTTAAAGTCAAGTTTTGGAATAGAAGTAGCAGCTGGAAAATAAAAACAAAGGTAGAGATGGTCCATGTGGGCATACACCTATATGCCATATCAGTTCAGGTAGGTAAATCGTGGTGATGGATTCCTTTTCTGGAATCCATGTGGAGGGGGGCCTGTCAGACAGAATTAGCAGTGATAAAAAGAAACAAAATAAATGGAAACACACATTCTTTAGATCTTTTTTACACTTTACACTTTTTTACACATAATAAATGCACACATAGAGATTTGCATAGGCCACCATGCTGGAAAGTCTTCGGTCTGCCACAATGCACCACCCATCACTTTCTACTGAGTAATTTCCATAAAACATGAACAGAAAGGTAAAAAACTCACCACGCTTAGTTTGCATCATATACACACATATAATATAATAATATATACATATATGAGGTTTTTTACTTCTCTGTTCATGTTTTATGGAATATATATATATATATATATGACACTTCTTGTCTCACTTAAAAATATTGTCTTACCTACAGGATGTGGTTTTGGTGCTGGCGATGTACATAGACTTTTGTGGCTTTTTCTTTTTTATACATGATACAGGTATTTATACAAATATAAAGTTACCCTTTTTATCGCATAATACATGGAAACAAAAGATTACTTTACTTTTGAAAAGTAAGGTATACATCTCACCATATTGAATCTTATAATTGACTGGCACACTTCCAAGTTCCATAAATGATTGAAATATAGGGAATTTTAAGCTTTTATTTCAGCAAAACTGATTCATCAATACTTTAATTGGAAAACAGTTAAAGGGAATGTGTAACACACAAAATTTTCATTTCACGAAATAATTTAAATTATGTAGAGTGGGGGAACTTTATTTATATAAATGTACAAGAAATTGATGAAATTTCTCAGCTGTTAGGGATCACACTCACCTCATTTAGTGACACACCTCAAATATGATACCAGGCGAATTGCCAGAAAATTGTGAATTTTTCTACCTTGTGCCCCCCTCAAACCACTTTTTTAAAAAGTTGATGGGGCACAGGGCAGGCCAGGGTGGGGACTACAGGATACTGAGACACACTATAGCCGGATTTAAGAGGTCAGTTACACTTATTAATTCCGGCGAAGGGAACCTGTAACCAGAGACCTCATTTTCACTAACGACAGGTTGCAGAAGCCCATTTCAACTGGTTGCAAAGATATCTTTCTGCCTTTTCTGTGCATTTGCATTACAGTATAATTGTGTGATTGAACTTACCTTGCACCCTGACAGAATCATGTGGTGAGTCCCAGGTTTATTTTTGTTTGGTTTCGGTATACCACCATATTTTTTGTATGTACCATTCATATATTTATCTAATTAATCAATACTCTCGTAGTCATCTCTTGTTCAGACTAAATAAATCTATTTTTTCTTATCCTTTTTATGGACCGGAGCCCAGAACTGGACAGCATATTCCAGGTGAGGCCGAACCAATGCCTTGTACAGTGTTAATATTACATCCCTATCACGAGAGTCCCTAACCACTTTAATACATGACAAGATCCTACTGGCTTTAGAGGCAGCTGTTTGACATTGCATGCTGTTATTTAATTTATGATCTACTAGTACCCCCAGGTCCTTCTCAATAAGAGACTCTCCCAGATTCACTCTTCCAAAGACATATGCTGCCTGTGGATTATTAGCCCCCAGGTGCATAACCTTACATTTATCCACATTGAACCTCCTTTGCCAAGTGGACGACCAAACACTCAGTTTGTCCAAGTCACCCTGCAGCCTATGAACATCCTCCATAGACTGTATTACACTACACAGCTTGGTGTCATCTGCAAAAATAGACACAGTGCTATTAATTCCTACCTCTATATCATTAATAAATATATGAAATAGTAGTGGGCCAAGCACAAAACCCTGGGGTACACCACTTATAACTGGTGACTATTCTGAAAAACAAATTTTTCCTAAATACTGTTAATTTTATTAATGATCATAGGCACCAAAAATCCTAATTAAAGATTACAATCCCTATGCTAGTGTCTTTTAAAGAATAAATGTATCATAATGGGCACTTTGAGTTACCATGTAACCTGTTAACACATAGTGACAGGTTGTAATCGCACACTTTTTGTGTTGGTTTACCTGGCTGGCGGAAGTTGAGTGAATACTCTTTTCATGTTACAGCTACCATTTTACAAATGAACTCCCCTCAGCAGGAAGCTAAGTACACTTTAGTCAGGACTCAGGGGATCTGAATTGGAAAATGAAGCATTGTTCTTTAATTGTGCCCATCTTTTGATAATGCTTGGTGTGGGAAAAATAATAGTGCTTGCAGGGAAATCTGAAACAATGTGGAAAGCTTTGATTAATTACTGCAGTACCTAAAAGTACATGTCTAGACTGCTAATTACACAAAGTGTCTTGCCCCATGTTGTTTTCTGTTTTGTCTCTTTTCTTTGCCCATGCTGCATTGAAGCCCCCAAATAGTGCTTGCTGCTCTGAATACATTTCCTATGTTTATGGATAATACCACCAAATTCTAAGCCATCCCTTTTGTGCATGATTACCTTGTAAATAGCCATTTATTTCTAGAGATAATTCTTATGCTTCAATAATTACACCTTCTCTTTTGGAGCTTACAATTGCTGATGCTGAGATTCTTTATTCAATGTCAGTAGTATAGTAGATTGGACTTGAGAACTAGAAAGTAGCTACAAGAAACCTTTTAGGTCAGATTTGTGTATCAGATACATGCCATAAGGGTGTTCTAAAAGCATGAATATGCCAGGTATATATTAATATATTTTGACCAGGTGCATAGCAATTCAATTTGACAGGGAAGCCACTGGGCCTGCAGCTGTCACTGCCCATGCGCTGTGCCGATGCAGGAAGAAATCGCAGCACATGCCCAGGTAAGTGTGGGGCCCACAGCTAATGGTTTTATGTCAGGGGCCACCTTACTACTCTGCTCAAGTACTATTCCTGAAGGTAAATAGCATCTTTATCTTTAAGGGATGCAGATTCTATTGACATAGAGTGCCTAATCTGCGGATTAATCTGTGGAGGCCTGGTTCTGGTACTGCATTAGGTAGTGAGCTTGGTTCTGATCTCGTATCCTAGTTGTGATCTTGGTTACAGTCCTGAAATTATGTAGTAAGTTCTGCTTCTTTATCGATGAAGTAAGCTTGGTTCGAGTACCATATCTTATTACAGCAGACTGCTGTCCCTGCCTTATCCTGTAACCCAAACGTTACTGCTGTGAGTATATATTATATGTGTGCTTATGTATATATGTGCAACATCCCTCACCGGGGCCTTGCCTTTTCTTGGGGCCTGGAGGCAGAATACCGGAGTGGCTGGCGGTTGCGGCCTCTGCACGCTGATGTCACGGTGCTTGGTATGGGGACAGGAGGGCTGTCCTACAGCCTGGCAGGTCTCCAGCAGGTGGTGTGTGCAAGAAATATGGAGAGAGAGGCTGATGTATTGGTTGTCCCTGGGGAAACCACTTAGTGTCTATAATATATGTCCCTGGGTAATGGATAGGGAGCCGTGGTGGGGATACAGCCGTATCCAGGGATCAGACCGAGGCAACGTTGTGCAAAATAACTCACGGCAACAACTGCAGGCAATGGCCCAAACAATCTTGTTACAGATTCCGCATTACAGGATGATTCCGGATTACTGGAGTGGTCAGGAAGAGTGACCCTCAGCGGTTGGTTCACCAGGCTGGTAGTCTGCAGCTTTGTCCTGGGTGGTAGTTCTATGTGTAGCACTGAAGGTGTGCTACACACTGTCTCTCTGGTCACTGATAGATCTGTGTTCTTTAGGGATAGTGGATGGTAAAAATTGCTCCTGTGTCAGGAGCTAAATTCCAAGTGCTTCTCCTATGGTGAGAGCTCGGGCCTAGGAACTCGGGCCTAGGAACAGTCAGAAGCTGGGGCCTAAGAGAACGTGCCTCTTCCTGTTCAGGCATTTTGTAAAACCCTGGTCAGGTGGTTGCTCACTGTCCAATCACACTCCAGTTCACATAAAGAAATATCATTGGATGACAATCTTACAATACTTAACCCTTGCCTTTTTAGGCAGTATCGCAATACCCCTCTGTCTATACATTGGCAGGGGTGTTGCATATGTATGTACCTGAAAAAGGTGCATGGCTCGTAATAACACACAGCTCTGATTATTCTCTATGATACTAACCTGTACACCTGACTGACCATTGTCAGATTTCTGTCCACTGGAAGTAAACCTAGAGGTTTCCAATAGAATGACAGTAAAAAGAGATCTAGAAAACCATGATGGATTGATACAAAAAGTATATTGGAAAATTGTTATATTTTTTATCATATACAATAAAAAACAACAACATTAATCTGCTGAAGCGAGAATATTTCTTTAAGGGGAAGTATGTAATAAGACTAAAATTGTATCCCATTTAAAAACCCCAGACATGTTGCTGTCTATACCTTATGCGTGCCTGCTTTCTGAGCAATAGAGCCCGTCTTGGGGCTGAAAAGTCACCACGTTTGTAATTTTGTCATATTTACTTTAAAAAAAATTACACTCAGCATCTAAAAGGAGTACTCAGTTTATATTTTTGGTCTGCTATAACAGGGGTGGGAACGCTGATCCGTGAGCTCCCACTCTCCTTCTTTTCGAGGTTCAACCGCAATGTATGGAAATTTCCATTCAATTCAATGTATGGAAATTTATTAACCCTATTTACCATGACTTTATTGTAGACTTGTTTTTTCTTCTACTTTTTAATTTGTGATTAAGCCCTAATTTGAGTATTTCATCTTTTTAACCATATTGGGGCAGATTTACTTACCCGGTCCATTCGCGATCCAGCGGCGCATTCTCTGTGGTGGATGCGGGTCCGGCTGGGATTCACTAAAGCAGTTCCTCCGACGGCCACCAGGTGGCGCTGCTGCGCTGAAGTTCCCCGGAATGCACTGATCTTCACCAAGCCGGACCAAGTGAAGGTAAGCGCGAGTCCCGCGGCGGTTTCTCCAAATCTTTCGGGTTTTCATTCGGCCACGCCCCCCGATTTCCGTCGCGTGCGTGCCAGCACCGATGCGCCACAATCCAATTGTGTGCGCCAAAATCCCGGGGCAATCCAGGGAAAATCGTCGCAAATCGGAAATATTTGGGTTACACTTCGGGAAAATGCGAATCGGGCCCTTAGTAAATGACCCCCTGTGTGTCCAGAAATTTGTTAAATATTTAATAAAGAATATATATATTTTTTAACAATATATGGTACCTTGGCTCAGTATTTTATAGGTGGTATCTTAAGTTTAACTTTTAGATGTTCTACCTGCTAAAAAAAGGTGTGTGTTATTAGTTTATATTCACTCTGTAGTGATGTCCAGATCCCTGTTTATGGGTGAAAACCGGAGAGGTCCATGCAAAATGCCCTTAGTGTGTGTTCAAAGCCAAAGCAGTTGGACAGAACAGTAGGTCCACAACTCTCTGATCATCACACTTTCATGACACCTGGCTTATCGTATTCATAGCTAGTTGATAGGGGCTGAATTGGTTCTTCTGCCCCCAATCCGGCAATAAGTCCTGGTAGGGTGGCCAACCATAACATCAAACTCGAACGTGAACATAAAGTGCGCTCAATAATACCCTTCGCAATTTTAAACTTCAGTGAATAATATCCCTTTTAACAAGTTACATACAACAAAACAGATAAAATCAGATAAAATATAAAATGCTAGAGCCCTTGACAGCTTTTATTTTGTACAGACAGGTGAAAGCATTTCTGCTACACCTGTCGTTATGTGAATCTACAGTTCTGTGAAAACACTCCCTGAAGCTTTCAATCATTTCTTGTAACTGTCCGTGATGTAATGAATAACAGGTCTGCAATGTTGGCCTTTTGATTGGTATCTTGGTGCCTCAAGTCCTGCCTTGGGCAACAACTGATGCAGCATAACTGCAAGTATAGTTTGTCATTGCTAATAACATGTGGAATTTTCTTACAATTGGGACTCTTTGGTTAGTGAAATTTAGTAAGTCACATTTTAGCATGTACCGTACATTTTGACTGTTGTGCTATAGAAAAACCAATATAGTTTGTAAACCCAAACAACTTATTTTTCATTAGGTTATTGGAATTCTAGTTGAATTTTTTACAGTGCTAGAGTGATATGCCTATAGACAAGTGGATCAAAAGTTATTTACACTAGTGTAAAATTATGTCAAAATTATGTTTGTAAGGCTACATGGGCACATGGAGGGCCATTGCTTGACTCCCAAAGGAGATGCTCACCCACCGATGTCCATTGAAAATGATCACTGTGCTGTTATACAGGGTGTATCCACCACAGCATGAACGCACACATGGCCAAAAAATACAATCATGTGCATGAAGCCTTAGTCTTATCATGTATCCTGTCCTGTAGGGTATTTATTTGCAGCAGTCATATAGTTTATTAGCAGACTTGTATGTATAGGAAATGATCATAGCTGTTCTATACTCCTCTTCCAGAATGAACTCTGCACAAGGCAAGTAGAAAATTATCCCATAGATTTCCGTAAATATCTTCAGACTGCCATGTCTGTGTGGCATCTGTGAAGCATATCTCAGTATATTAATGCCATGATCTTATACAGTTGAAAATTGAGAACCAAAATCTACAGGAGTACCAGTAAAGGGTAGCACCAATATCACATATGTTTAAAAATTGTACAAGGATCAACGCATAGGCGAATATACAGTGGGTAGGAAAAGTATTTAGACCCCTTTAAATTTTTAATTCTTTGTTTCTTTACAGCCAATTGATCAAAAGCAGGAAGATTGGTTGCAATTGAAGGAAATATGACTGGGGCAAAGTACATATATATCCTAGATGAAAACCTCTTCAAGAGTGCTCTGGTCCTACATTTCAGTTTTTTGTCAAAAGAGAGGACAGAGTATACATTACTGAGCAAAATAAAGGAAATCTTTGATCTTACCAATTGGCTGAAATGAAACAAAGAGTGAAAAATGTAAAGAGGTCTGAAAACTTTCCACACTCACTGTATTTTCACCCACCATTTTGTACGCCACCCTGTGCTCCCTCACACCAGCAGCAGGTTCACTTACCTCGCCACACTCCCAGGCGTCTGAGATTTAAAGGGCCAGCACACCCCTAATTGGCGCTGGCCACCTGTCAATCTATAAGGAGACAACCTCTTCTCTCATGCCCCGCTGTATCTTTGTGCTTCCATGCCATTGAGAAAGCTGTGTCCCATAACTTCTACATTTATACTGATTTCCCGTTGTGACCCGGTTCTGTTCCTGATCCTGCTTCTCTGCTGCCTGCCCTGAACTTCTTCTCCGCCTATGACGTTGGTACAACCAGGTTGCTCCACAGGTGCAACTTTGTCCGCGGTGGCAGCCGAGGCGATTTACAGGATCATTAGACAGAATCGTGGTCGGGGACATGGAGGAGGTCGGGACCGGCAGCACAGGATCCGAGTCGGGGACGTAACGGTATGTTAGGGCAGGCAGCACAGGATGGGAGTCAATAACAGAACCAGGGTCACAACAGGAAATCGCAGAGTAAATACAGGGCATCAGGAGCAAACTTACTCAATGGCGATAAGGCTCAAAGTTCCACAGGGGAGGCTGGCTTATGAAGAATTCTGGGAATGGCCAGCTCCAATCAATGGTGCGGTTGCCCTATACATTTTCAGAAGTCGACAGGATAGTGCATGCCTGACCGCTGGAGCTGAAGCAGGAATGTGGACAGATAAGTCAGTGTGCCCGACACTGAGGCACATAGAGGGGCACTAGTGAGACTCCTGTGACATTGCCTTACCATACTACTGTGTGAGGGAGAGAGTATGTGTGTATATATTTTCTGAATATACTGTAAATATGCGTATTTGATGTGTATATACTGTATGTATGAGTGTAATACTGCATACAGGAGTGCATAAATGAGTGCATATGCAGGTATACACGTATGTACTGTATGTGTGTAAAAGTGTAGAACTTTATGTGTGTGTATATATGTAATATATGTATATATCTTTCATGGGGACGGGAACCCCATGCAGAAGTCTTCTAAGTGGCCACGCCTCTCCTAGTTCACCCATGAGTAAATGGTTAAGTTCCCTGTTTTACTTTGTTTTAACTTGCAATGCTTTGTCCCATCAAACTAAGTGAATATAAAATGCAGCTATGGAAATAACAATTATCTAACAGGAAAGGCATTGCTTGGCCAATGTGGTTATAATGTAAATTGACGTTTTACATTCTGCATGCTCTATCTTTATTACTTAAAGTGGTTGACTAAAGTACAATATGGTTAACCTTATAAGGGTCTTCTACTTCTCCTTGCCAAATAGCTGCTAAGCTAGGCAATGGAGACTGACTGCAATTATGTGTACCAAAGACAGCATACTTATCATTTTCAGGGGAAGTGCATCTTTGCATAAAAATATTTAAGGTGGGAGGAGGCACTGTTCATATATGTCTAATATTTATATTAGCATTTCTGTTGGAAGTCGGAACTTTTTTGAGATTTTCCCTGTTGAATGAATTAACTAGAAACTTCCCAGCCTACGACATTTGGCTTAATATAAGATTTTGTTTCTGTTTCTTCCCATGTTGAACCTGGCTTTCTTCTGACAAACATGTGATACCCACCTGACCCACAACATAACTTTTATCCTTGTCTGAACTTGACTTGTTTCTTATGACTCTGTGCCTACATTGCACCAGTGTCTCTCAGCTCATTGTCATCTACACTAGAACCACTAGATTAGTAAGTGGGTCAGTGAATTCTATATAGTGTCATTGAGATCCTTGTGTAAGAGTTAAAAGGGTGAAAACCAGCGGCGATTGCTATAGAAGCAGTTTTAAACCAAACCTGGTTTATAACACAGTGGGGGCTCATTTAGTAAGGATTGCGGAGCGCACTTTTGTCAGACTGTTAGACTTTTTTAGGGATTGCACGGCTTGGAAGGTATTAAACAGTTGTCTGTGCTGGGATTGTGTTGCACATGATCTTTTATTAGCGCAGCTGCGCTGGCTTCTATGAGGCACAAATTGGGGGGCTTGCTGTCGTGACGTCGTCCAACTGATTCGAACTGAGCGCAGGATTTTACTTTCAAATTGTGTCAAAGCTAATGCACTTAAAAGATGGTGATCTCTGTCCTGACAGCAACACATTTAGGATATCGGGCGCACAATCTTAGTGAATCATGGCACAGTGCATTATTATCGTCGGACATTGCACTTTCGGTGAACTCTGCGACCAGGCAAGTAAATGTGCCCCAGTGAGTCAAAATCTTGATGCTCTTATAACAGTACACAGAGATAATTTAGATTTCAAAATGTGACCACCCCAACTGGGACCCCTTCTTTCATAATGGGGGGTCAGTAAGAGCAATCTTGCTTTTGTTAATGATTTAGGAGTATTTTAAATAACTATTTAATGGTTGTCTTTTTTTATTTACTTTTTTTGCAGTTTATTCAAGGACTCTTATTAAAATGGGACCATGAAATTGGTGATCCCAGACTAAGGCTTCAGACTACGTCTTTTAATGTATCAGCAAATAATATCCAAGGGAGTAAGTATTTGAATAAATAATGTTCCTGGTAGTTTAATCATCTAATCAATACCATCTAACATTGATTGTTATAATTGAAAATGGATTCTGCAATGACCTTTTGTAATATCCTTGGCAGTTCAGTGGTTTTTTAATACCTTCTTGATCTATGGGCTTTATAAGTTTATCATGTATTTCAGTCAATAATTATTTCCATGGCTAGTTTTAGTGTCTTGGTCTAGAAGTCAATTTTGATGTACCAATCACTCTATCTCAATTTTAATGTATCTTAAATCTATAAGGTACAAACATACTTTAAATTATATGTTGATCAACCATAAAAATATTGTGCAAGTCCCCTTCATTTTTAAGAACAGCTATAACCTAGTAAGTTAACCTTTCAACAAACACTGCATGTATCAGTAGTAAATGTGGTTATTTGATGTTACCCAGTGCTGAGACCAGAAGGTTATGGAGGCTTTGACCGACCTCCTGGAGCCCTTTTCAGCAGGGCCAGTTACTTTGTCCTGGTCACAGCTGAATTTGTGTAGCCTCTCCCCTGGAGCCCTGACATGGCCTTTTACAACCAGATCCTCCCGGTGGTGGAGGACCAGAGCTGCAGTTTCCAAGAAACAGAACGACCTATCCCCTTAGGCTGAATAAAGGCTCAAGAAGGGCAGCAACTTTTTGAGAACCTGCTGGTCTTTACAGAAATTGTTCTTTGATTGGAATAAGGTGCCAGGCCCTGACGAAAGGAGCTCCATGAGGCTGGATAGGGCTTCCACAACCCCTGAATCATGCCATTTATCACATCAACAAGCAAAACCACTCTATGTAAAGACCTACAAGTAAAATGACAACTCCCAGTTGTCAATTTATATATACACTTCTTAGAGGAACAGCACCAAGCAACAGCATGATGCTGAATCATCATTTCATGGGGAATAAAAGTATTTTTGAAAACTTTAAATATAAAGATAGTGAAAATATACTGTGTGGATGTAGTGTTGCTGACCTTTATTGGCTGACATTTTTAATAGACTGTACATATATACAATGGGGCACATTTACTTACCCGTCCCGTTGCGTCCGCCGATCCGGAATGTCTGACGAGGATTTGGATTCGGATTCACTTACAGCATGCGCCCGATTTCTTGAATGTGTCGCATCCCCGCTCAGGTCCACCGAAGTTCACCATCTTCTTCCCAGTATATGTAAGTAAATTAGAATTTGAAATTCCGCGGTTTGTCCGAATCAGTCGGGCTGTCCGACGGTCACGCAGCCCCCCCCATTTGTGTCGCATGAAAGCCGACAACTCACCCACAACCTCTGTTGCCTACCTAAAACATCTTGCAAACCCTAGTGGTTAGGGACTTATCCTCGAAAGTGCCCAGGAAGGTTGACAAGACAGAGGGTCAAATAAATGACAGACAGGCAAGCAAAGACAGACAGAACCAGGTCAATCCAAGATGGCAGCAAGGCACAGAATTGAATAGCAAGAGAATAGTGAAATAAAGTAGCATGGGGTCAGATACAGAGCATAGCAAAACAATAGCAAAGGCAAGTGAAGCGGAGAATAAGAGCTATCTGAAATCAGGATGAGTAAAGGAGTTCCTGGAAACTGCCCCCAGCAGCTGACTGCCTCAGCCATCCATGACTCAATCCATAGCGGAACACAAACTGAACTAAAATAACACACTCAATTTTCCCCAAGGAACTGATCCTGAAAGGCAGCTGTCAATCAGCTGTCAATCAAAAGCAGCCCTTCAAGGGGTTTTCAAGCACAGAAGCTTGATCCTATTTAGAGGTTTCTGACACTAACATGTTGCTTTTTAAAACACTAAATTTACCACTAAATTTATGTCACATAGGCATCCTATGTGAATTACCACAGGAGAGTCAAAATGGATTTCTGTATTGGGGCGTGAAGGGGGGGGGGCACAGCCAGCCGAGCGAAGGGCACAGCCAGCCCGCATGGAGGGGATCAGCGGAGGGGTGTTACTGTCCCCACGTCTGCGCACTTGCTGCAGCCGGGAAAATTTTCACAGTGAAAAGTTGTTTATATCTATGCCAGGCAGGGCCTGGCGTAGAGATGAATGCTGCACAGGACCCCACCAGATCCTCTTGTAGTATCTGGCTGCGCAAGAACAGCGGCTGGGCTACACCGGTGCACTAGCGGCAGTATATGATGAATAACCCCCTAGGTATGTAAACTTCATGGGTGCCAATAAAATTGAGCAGGCATGTAATGTATAAATTATGGTAAAAATTAATTTCTACATACAGTTTTTATTAGTAAATGACACAAATATTCCATCCTTTAATGCTATGTTTCAGTCCTATTGCATGCGTAAAAAATGACTGCAATTGAATATGACACATTATTAGTGATAATTATTGTTATAGATAGATTAGATTGAACAGAAAATAACCTTCATTTTGACCATGTTTTAGCTCTCAGAATTAATGTGATTTAGTGAACACATATAAATAAAAATCTGATGAGTCCCCACTGACTGTGAGGTCTGCCGGAGCTGAAGTGTATTAATTTCATGCAGATGATGAATTCCTTAAGCATTCAATGATAATCATGCTTGATTTGACAAGACTTTCTCATGCTATTTTAGGGCCTTAATTTTCTGTGAAGTTCTGTCAAGTACTCATCAAGAACCCACTTATCTCCCTATATTAACCTGGCATCCAATCACAAGGTTGCCTAACAGTGTTTCTGCCAAGTGCCGAGCCATTATTATTCTGGTCATGTGATTGTCCAACAAGAGAAGCCAATCAATGACTGATTAATATTCAGATCACATGACTACCAAGGAGAGTAAATGAGTTGCACAGTAAGACATCAAACAAATTTTCATCTTGAAAGAGTGATTGCTTTTCCTGCTGCTGTGATGTTTGTCAAATTCGCTCTAGCCTTGTCCAATTAAGCTTCATGAGTTGAATTAATAATGAAAAGATGTGAGCCCTGTGCCAGCACGATAGCTAGCAGAAGCATTTCCCCTGAAAAACATTGACAAAATGATTGAAACACATCTGGATAACTGAAATAATTGCTTTCACAATTCTGTTTCCTATGCTGTAATCTCTAGTGCAAAGTGTGAATTGATGTTAGCAGTTAGTAAGCGCTTTGTGTGATACTTAAAATGCCGAGAGTGCTTGTCTGTTTGCGCACAGACTCGTAATCAGGCCAAATGAATTAAACAAATATAGGTTAATTGAGGGATTCATGAGGAGTGCTACAATATATTAATTGCTGTTAATGATTTGTTAAGATGAAACCACAAATATGTAATTCACTATATTACTTACCACTAAATAAATACTAGTTTCTTATGGAAAACACAAAACTTCTTTCTGATTAATTACCGGTACATTGTAGTTAATAAAATAAATTAACTACTTTAATTTACCAAATGTGCCAGAAGAAGCACCTAAACTAACTATTATAATTAGAAGATCTGTCCCAATGTCTTGATTTGTATAACATTGTACCATACTTTCTACCCATCTTAACTCGTTTCGTACCGTAGGCCGCAGCAACGTATTTAGACATTGTTGAGGTTTTCTACTGTGCCTGCACTAGTCGCTTCTTTACCGCTTCTCCCTTCTTCACTTCTCACAGCATCGAGCTGAAGTGTAATGCATGGAGGAGTGGAGCCGGCAGTGCCGTCGGCTCTATAGACTCGGCGGTCACGTGAAAGGGGTTAAACAGAACTGCTGGGTCTAATTAGACCCAGTACAGCTCTGATCAGCACCACCAGTCACAGGTGGTGGTTTTACTCTGTAACTGGTGTTCTTATAGATGCCTCAGTTACAGGGGAAAACTTGTAAAACAAAATGAATAAAGTAAAATTAGGAAAAATAAATGTTTTATAATTTTACACTACAAGCCACTGTGAAAACACCAAAACAATGGCTTTATGAACCACGGACATGAAAACCAAACGCCAATGTGAAAGAGCCCTTACTGTACAACACTCTGATCCCCACTTGGTCACTGGTGTCTTGAATCTTGACCACCAGGGCTTCTAATGCTCCATTAATATGCCATGTTTATTGGAATAATAATTATGCTATGAATTTAGCCCCTAGTGTTACATTCACATCAGTGACATATCTTGGATGTTTACTTATATTTTTATTAAATAAAGGAAGGGACAAACGACAGGTGTTAGAAGGTGTTAGAACAAAGAATGCTTTAAAATAAAAATGTATTAGAATTGTTTAACCAATGTAATATAATAGAGTGAGATAATATTTTTTATTGATGTGGGCAAAATGTCATTAGCCCAGTGGTGCTCCTGGGCCCTTTAAATCTTGCTATATATTAAAGCAGAAATGTAAAACAAGTTTTCAGTAAAATTACTGGTCTGTTTCCAAGCAGTAATTTGGCACACTAAAATCCTTCCCATTCAACACGTTGCATAAAGTGCTACTTTAAAAGAGAAGGTCAACACACCACTGTGAACCCCCCCATAGACTTCATTTAAATACATTCGTGTAAAGTAACACAGTGTTTTCCACTGTCACATTCTAGATGAATCACTGCTCAGTTCAAGTATGTTGTACTAAGTAATAATTATGCTGTAATAACATAATTGGATTATGAAGCAATCTTGACTTTAAATGTCCAGTTGTTTAATAAACCATGCTTAAATGGAAAAATATGCTAAATATACATAAATATGTATTTATACTCCAGCAACCTATTACCGGATAGAAAGCTGTCAGGACTTCCCTCCAGACAAACTTTTGTATTAATCTGACATAGATAAATAATGTCTACATAAAACTTTTCAACTGACAGAGTAATCATTTCCTTCTGTAAAGAACACACAGGGAAGCAGCACTCCTGATTTCCCATTTCCTTCTGTATATATTGTAAATCGTCAATGGACAGAAAGCTCTTTAAATACCAATACATTAGTTTGGCCCCAATTGGACTAGCATTTTCACTTTTTTCACAATTGGTGTTGTTCTGGTAATTGTTACAGACAATAAAACAGATATGCAAGGGTACAACCAATTCGTAGAATAGGTCATCAATATCAAACCGATAGAGGTCCAGGACACGGAGCAAGAGGAATAGACTCATTCTCTGCGTATTGGCCAGCCTCGGAATTTGCAGCCCACTATGCATTCAAATGAACTAGAGCAGGGCTGCTGTAACACAGCTCAGCCACTATCAGTGCCAAATTAAGGCTTCCATGGGAACTGGTGTATAAATACAGCCATCTTCCCATGATCCTCCACTAAATCATGTTCAATAAATTTATAGAAAAACATAAAAAAAATACAGGCTATTTATAATATTCTTAACATCACAGTGTCACTGGTCCACATTCAGAAGACATAATTGGCGTCGCAAACCTGTCCAGCAACAGCTTAACCACAACTAGACTGGGAATGATCCCATTCAGAGCAATTTGCTTACTGAATTAAACAATACATACTGGTCATATTAGTCAGTGACTACAGTACTGATCATGCACAAGAAGAAGTTGAAATATGCTCCAGAATTTCATGTGTCTTCTCCGTGTTGAAAAAAACACTGCAGAATTGGGCCCCAGATGTTTTCAGCACTCGGCAGCACATCTCAACACTGTGCAACTAAAAATAGGACACTTATAGTTCAATGTTCCCTGGATAAGAACTATGCCCCACACTGTGCTCCTAAGTAATATATACCCCTAATAACAAAACTGACCAGACTGTTACCATCTCAAATATTTTCTGTAAACACTAAATAAATCAGATATACTGTCCCCCTTAATTTTCTTAAAATATTGTTCCCTTTAATTAATTATAATTAATTCTACCCCACACAAATTTATTGTATAGTATACAGCACATCACTCCAGGAATGTACGTATACACAGCATCTACTTATAATACAAAATAAAGCACCTTCATATTAATGGATTTACATACTGCAAACACTAATGTATATGGTATAAAGAAACCCATATTTTATATCCAACACCCCCTCATTAATGAACTTATGTGCCACACCCCCTCATGAATAAATACAAATACAAATGTCCCTCAAATAGGGTTGGATTGTGACCAGTAATAAACAATAAAAGAAACTTACCTTCTGAGATTTCATGGCCGCCTCTCCTGGCTCTTGTGCTAATATACGGAATGAAGATGATTCTATCACGTTATTGTGCCAGTTGTGTCATCAAGGGAATGCAAGCAGATAAATCAATAGTACCTGCAGATAGTACCTGCAATAGTAGATGCAGATGCTATTGATTTAGCAGAGGCAAAGACATGCTAAATAGCTCTCAGCAGGTCCATACTTCGGGTGGGCGTTTCAGGTAGCCACAGGCTGCCAAATTGCGCATAGAGTCCACACTATACTGACAAATGAGGTTATTTATGCACATATTACTGCCCTGTGGTCTGAGGGACTTTCTGAGGACTGTAATTATCCATGACATGTACACTGACAATAAAGGGGTTGTACACTTCTAGAAAATAATTGATATGGTTTCTGTAAGTAAAAGGTGTACATTTTTCCTCATGGTTTTGTAGATCTCTCCTTGCTGTCATTCTATAGCAGAACAGCTGTTTTACAATAAAAAATGTATTGCATATTGTGAAAATAACTATTACCCTAAAAAATACCTTTAACCTCCCCCCCTTGCATCCCTGTATTTTTACCAATTTCAGACCTATCACTGGTTATACTGTTAGGGTTGTTTTACTGCAAGTATTTTTTTAGCCTAAATTTAGTCTCTTCTTGTTACTTCACCTTATTTTTACTGCAGCTATTTACCATTGTGATTGTAATTGTCTACATATAACATACTTTTTGAGTAGGCTTGAGGGAGTTCTGGGGCATGGATACTATTCAGTCCCAGTCCTAGGTCTGAGGGTACTTTTTTTTTGCTATTGTACTTTTTGAGTGTTTTTATCCTATCTTGTGTGTCCTGTAATTTTTTCTAATATTTGTTAAATAAATATTGATACTTTTTTTGTGTTTTGCACTTTTGCTTTTCGTTTTTGGTGAATCCTAATAAGTACTTTGAGATTTAATGTTGTTATACATGAAGAGGTAACTAGGTGAATTTGTTTTATCCACACAGTATTTGAAGAGTTGTTGACAGAGTAATTGGAACATCGGTCCTAACTAAATTGCTTTGTATGTGTCCTTTCAGCAGAATTTTTGATAAGAACTTAATGTAGTAACAGTTCTTAAACTAAGAGGTTGAGAGTACTTGAAGTTAAATCCTGCAGAGGAACTGCTTGTGTATACATTAGACTTTTAAGAAGAACAATGTTTTTATCCTTATAGCTAAACTGACCCAACATCCAATCAATTCTTTTATTTCCTGAGTGGCTTTCCCCTAAAAGGTCTTATTGCAAAATCCAAGCTGTAATCAAAACTCCAGTAGTATTGAGGCACCAGTGGCATAAATGGCCAAACTTTCAGCATGGTTGGACTGATTCCAGTGACACCATTTGATGATACAAAGAGGCTGTGTTGTGCTGTGGAATTCATTTTCTTGTTTACTTCCTACAGAAACAAGAGCATAATCAGCACTCAGTGCATCGGATCAGACTGCTGAGTTGTTGACAGAAGCTTGGAGAGGCTTGCCAGCTTTCCACATGAAACGCTGGCTTTCTTCTAATACACCCCCTACCGTCTGTGTCTTTGCCAATTGTGGCACATCAGAGCAGCCATTGAGATAATGACCGTGAAGTCTCATGATACACTTTGATGAAGTGTAACATTTTTAAAGGATTTTTGTCTGTGCCAAACTGATAGAGACAGCTGACTAAAAATCATCCCATCAAAATCAAGACTGATAAACAGCAGGCAAGGGCATGAGTCCCTGCAGAGACCAAACAAATCATTTCTGAATAATTCTTTCAAGGGAAAACTGACAAGGCAGAAAATATTAATTTTGTCAAACTTTGAGTTTGCATGTTAGAAATGTACACAATGAAGTTTGATAGAATAGTTACAAATACGAAGAATGTTTATTTGAAGTACTGTGAAAGTAATAAATTAGCAATATTGCTTAATATTTTACAGCATAGATTTCATAATGATTAGATTTCCCCATTTATTTTATTTAACCCTCCATACACAATGCTATAGTTATTACAATCTGTTTGTGTGTGTGTCTGTCTGTCTTTATAGACAGGCTCTGAGGTTCTGTATTAACAGAACCAAATTGGCTTTGTTGTGCGCGATTGTACAGGCCTTGGGCCAGTTTGCCTGGGTCTTAAAAGAGCTGTCCCATGTTGGCTCGACTGAAGCAAAAGCACACCCGTTGTCAAACAAGAAGCTAGAGGTGTGGCTCATCTACAAGAAATTGAATATGCATAATTGATCATTCTTTTTATTCCACTGTCTAAAATGTTGCAGGGAGCTACTATCCCTGGACAGTTTATAGTGAAATTATGTTTTTTTCACTTCCAGATTGTGACCCCAACAGTGCTCACTGGCATATTCAGTAGTTTTGAAAATATTCTGTAAGCAATGCAATCAAAATGTTTTGCAACAGTAGGGTTGCACGTCTTGATACATCTTATTGGTTTGGCCCACCACGAGTTACTTCTTGTGTAGCACCTTGGTAATAAGACATGTTTTAATAAGACATCAATTGAATCAGTGGATATTATTTTTCACTAAGAGGCAGGATTGCTTTCTAATTACAGGCAGTCCCCGGGTTACGTACAAGATAGGGTCCGGAGGTTTGTTCTTAAGTTGAATTTGTATGTAAGTCGAAACTGTATATTTTATAATTGTAGATCCAGACAAAAAAAAATTTGGCCCCAGTGACAATTGGAGTTTAAACATTTTTTGCTGTAATGGGACCAAGGATTATCAATAAAGCTTCATTACAGACCCCTTACAGCTGATTATTGCAATCTGGGACTATAGTAAAGCATTCAGAAAGCTTCACCAGAGGTCAGAGGGGTCTGTCTGTAACTATGGGTTGTCTGTAAGTCGGATGTTCTTAAGTAGGGGACCGCCTGTACTGATACTGGTGCCAGAAACTAAAAACAGAGAGTGTGGGCCCTGTGAAGAATAACCTAAGGGTCATGGTGGAAGAAGATGTGTCGCCTTCTCAACTGTCTTTACCCAGAAAAATCCCACAGTGTAAGACATGATGAAGTTCTCTTTTGAATATCAGCAGCTTAACCACGAAAAAAGGTGCAGCGCCGCCTCAACACCATTAAAATATGGCATACTCCCCCGGGTACTGCATGAATTATGTACTGTGATAGACAGACCATTATTTTTAATATTTGAAGATTCCTTAAGGGCAGGTTATGTTCCACAGGACAGGCATGAAGCAAATGTGGTGCCAATATACAAAACAGAATCAGAAAACGATCCTGTAAACCACAAACCTGTGAGATTAACTTCTGTTGTGGGGAAAATATTTGAGGGGTTTGTTAGAGATGCTATCCTGGAGTACTTCACTGTACATAACCTTATAACCCAGCATCAGCATAGGTTGTGGACTTTTCCAAGGCATTTGATACAGTGCGGCATATAAGGTTGGTACATTTAATGAGACTGCTAGGACTAGGGGAAAATCTGTATACTTGGGTAAGCAATTGGCTCAGTGATAGAAAACAGAGGGCCATCATTAATGCCACCTATTGGACCCCATTTTATTAATGACCTTATAGAAATTTACACAGTCAAGTTTCAATATTTGCAGATGATACTAAGCTGTGTAAAGTAATTAATACCAAGGAGGATAGTATAACATTACAGAGAAATTTGTAGAAGCTGGAGAAATGTGCAGAAAAATAATTGATGAGGTTTAGTGTGGATAAATGTAAGGTTATGCACTTGGGCCGACAGAGACAAGAAGTACAATAATGTTCTAAACAGTCAATTACTTGGTAAAATTGCAGCTGAAAAAGACACACATTTGCCCTTACAAAAATCCCTGGAAGTGAGACTATGGAACTCTCAGCAGCAGGAGGTTGTTATGTTGGACTCTTTGTACATGTTCAAGAGAGGCCTGGATGCCTTTCTAGAGAGCAGATATCCTGAGTTATGGGGAAAAAACATTTGTTTAATTCTTAAAGGTTTTACTTGATGTACTTGTGTCTTTTTCCAACCTCATATACAATGATACTATGACTTGTCTTTTTGCAACTCTCTTTCTTCGTGTCCTTTTCCTGTGTCACTTCTAATTATTACACATAGATTAATTTATAGACATCTATGGCTCAATTTCTTTGACAGTGTGGATTGAATGAGTTGTTAATGACATCTAGTAAGAATTTCATATCAATAGTAAGAAATATTTCCCTACCAAATTGAAGACCACCCACTGTATAAATATGTTTCACTTTTATACTTCAGAAAAAAGGAAACAGTAAAAAAACATATTTCTTTGCATTGCCATGTTCATGCCCATTTATACTTTTTTCATGTTTTTGACTACAGAGCTTTGTAAAGCCAATGAGGTAAATATAACTTTTTTATCACTTTTTCTAAATGTTTTAATAACAATTAAATTTACCTAAAAACAGCATTTCACGCATTGTGATTTTTTTTCCATTTTAGTGTTTACCATAAGGGTAATAGAGGATGTAACAAAATAGTCAGAATAATTAAATATCTTGTGAAATACACATTGAATTGAAAAACTAAAAATATAACATACTTGTCAAATGTTTTTCAAAAATCTATCCAATGATAGCAAACCCCTTAGGGTTTGGAGGTGAGCAACTTTAAAAACTTAAATGGGAACCCCCATTTTTTATTGCAGATTTAGTTTTCCCAGGAAAAATAACATTGATTACAATTTATGTTTCAAGTCAATGATTTTTATTGACAGATGGGTAAAAATTTTTCAAAATGGAGATATACTGAGAAATACACATCCGATCAAAAACAAATAATATGCAACAAATGTTTTTTTTTTTAATTTACCCAATATTACTAATGTTGACCCTGTATTTTCACCTCACCAGGGGTGAGGTGGGGGCAGATCTATTTTTTTATGTAGAAAGTACATTCAGCGTGAACAATGACATGGATAACAGCAGTTTTCTGTTGTCTGGGTTAATAATGAGTTAATCGGAAAGCTTGATTAACTTAAGTTTCCTCCCTTTTGAAGATGAGGATTTTTCTAAATGCTCTACATTGAGTGCTCAAATTTGGTAACATTGGATAGCTTTAAGAAAAATATAGCATATATCTATTTTCAGATTTTAGGATCTGATGTTTATTTATTGACATATGCCCTTTTGCAATGTTTTTGCACACATTTTGATTTTTGGCAATTACAATGCCATCACCTAGGTCAAATTAATGCAATTTTTCCTGGGGAATCCGAACCTGCAATAAAAATGGGAGCTCCCATTAAAGATTTTAAAATTAAATGCATGTTTGGATATAGTTATACCATTTCTGAATTTTTATATGTAAAATGCCAAAAAGTGATTAGACTGTATTTAGATTTGTTTATTAAATTTAATTATTTTTTATTTTTTAAACTTAAGTCCTCTTAGAGCACTTGAAAACTTTTCTAGTGTTCCCCTACAGCAGTGGTGGTGAACCTATGGCACTGGTGCCAGAGGTGGCACTCTGATCACTTTCTGTGGGCACCCAGGCTTTCTCCTGTGGTCCAATACAGCCCAGGATGCGCCATGCTCAGCGCCATTTTCAATCAACATCCTTGGCTGCCAGGACTACAGGAGGAGCGGGAAGGTGTGGATAGAGATGGATTGTCAATTGAGCTCCTGCTCTGGGTCCCTGATTCTTCCTCCTCAGGGGTCCCTTGAGGGAAGCTACAATCCAAATTTCTCCATCATCTTTCTATTGTAGTGGTGAACTCAGGATGCCAATACGATTAAAACCTGTGACACAGCAGGGATCAAGAAGTTACTGCTTAAATTGTCATGATGGCACATTGCGACACTAGTGGGCTTTGGTTGTACCTTGAGCACTCTATCTCCAAAAGGTTCGCCATCACTGCCCTATAGGTTATGACCAGATTGTTGGTTCACTATCTCTTAGGAGCTGTGCTCATAATTGACCAATGGCCTCTTACCAAAATGTGTCAGCTATGTACAATGTGCCATATTTCTCTTGTTTATCACCTGAGGTAAATCCATAGGGGTTATTTAGCTAAATAGATGTACCAAAACAATCACTTTTGTTTTTATTATAAAATACTAGGAAATAAATTTAATATACAGGCGGTCCCCTACTTAAGGACACCCGACTTACAGACAACCCATAGTTACAGACGGACCCCTCTGCCCACTGTGACCTCTGGTGAAGCTCTCTGGATGCTTTACTATAGTCCCAGACTGCAATGATCAGCTGTAAGATGTCTGTAATGAAGCTTTATTGATAATTCTTGGTCCAATTACACCAAAGATTTTGAAACTCCAATTGTCACTGGGGCAAAAGAAAAAAAATTGTCTAGAACTTCCATTATAAAATATACAGTTTCGACTTACATACAAATTCAACTTAAGAACAAACCTCCAGACCCTATCTTGTATGTAACCCGGGGATTGCCTGTAAATGCTTCATTAGAAATTTCTTCAAGTATGATTATGGGGAACCAAAACAACTTGAAGCATTGTGTAAAATAACAAATTTCATTTTAAACTTCAGTAAGCTAAGCTATACAGATTTGGAGAAATTTGTTTATCTGATCCCTTCATCTAATCAGTATAATGTATGCAACCAAAACTTCAAGACACTCATCTACTTCTTGTCTCCGATATTTCCAGTCTTTGGTTTTAAACTTCCTAAACAGTCAACAAAGAAGTCATACAACTGCTTTCAGCTTCTATGCAAAGTAATTTCACGGCTTGCAATTTACAGTTTCCAATAGAATAAATAGTTGGCTCGAGTATAAAGGCAGACAGATGAAACCTGTGCTGGATTACCTGAAAGCCTATCCCAAAAGCAGTGGAGCAAAAACTACTGACAATTAAAGGAAATTATCTTCGAACATACATTAGAAAATCTCAGTTATTTACCTGTGTTCACATACATGCATGTTACTGTGTGGTAAGACTGTAGACATAAGTAAGGTTTTCTAAATTAAATTTTGTTTTAGTTATCCAACAGGAAGAAAAATGCACACATGATCTGCACAAACAGTAGAATAGTCAAAGATACTAAACTTTGATTTATCAAAGGATGGAACACCCTCTTATCCAGGGGAGCAAACAAAGTTACCAAGGGAAACCTTAATGACAACAGATGAATTGAAGAATTCTTAATGCACATAAACCAAGGTCACTTGTATCCTAAATGAATGGAACATAGGCACACATGCTTGCTGCCACTCCATTCAGTCTGTTATTCTGATAGATAGCCAAGCATTGTATTTGACTTTTCGTGGAAGTCCCCTAGAAATAACTGGAGAAAAGGGTATAACTTGATGTAACTTAAATCACATTTAAATACAATTAGAGATGAGCAAATCATCCAGGATTTGATTTATAGAACTTTTGTCAAATTTTCTAAAGATTTGGCTTGGGTTCAAATACATTCAATCTGAATTGATGTTGCACCAATTGTCCTGAAACTGGTACCGTATATACTTGAGTATAAGCCTAACCGAGTATAAGCCGAGACCCCTAATTTTACCACCAAAAACTGGGAAAACATGTTGACTCGAGTATAAGCCGAGGGTGTAGTATACAGCTAGCCAACCCCCATGTAGTATACAGCCATCCCCAAGTAGCATACAGCCAGCCCAAGTAGTATACAGCCAGCCCCAAGTAGAATACAGCCAGCCCCAAGTAGAATACAGCCAGCCCCAAGTAGTAAACAACCAGCCCAAGTAGTATACAGCAAGCCCCAAGTAGTATACAGCCAGCCCCAATTAGTATACAGCCAGCCCCCATGTAGTATACAGCCAGCACCCATGTAGTATACAGCCAGCCCCCTGCCAAAACAAATAAAAAACTTAATACTCACCCTCCAGTGTCCGGATCTTTGGCGCGGGTCCTTATCTTCATCACAAGGCTCCCGATCTTCGGTGCAGGTCCCGGCGGCTCCTCTTCTTTCTTCACTCACCAGCAGAGTCGCATCCATATGACCTGCCGACGGGCGCTCACTATGATGCGGCGGTGTCGCTGCTGATGATGTCGGCGTTTTCTCAAACCTAGGCTTTTAGGTAGGCTTGAGAAAGTCCGCGATAAGAAAAAGAATTTCGGATCCAGCTTTATGCAGAATAAGACCGCCTTTATTTCATTTTCAGGGCATCCATCAGGTAAAATACAGGTGGCATGGTCAAATCGTCAACGCGTTTCTAGGACAGACAAGTGCTCTTAATCATGACTAACGCACCTACAGCGTACAACCTGTGGTCTGTGTGAGAAGTGCACTATGGACAGGAGATTTATCTATTTTTTTGATTATTGGAAACTCTTTCCAGATGTTGACCTATTTCATGTTAATTTTGTAAATAATTTACAATTTGTTTACATTTTTTCTTCACCCGGGTGATAAGATATTAAGATATTTGGAGTGCACTGACGGGACTCACTAAATGATCATACAGTATCGAAACTAATGTAATCCCACTGAATTCGAGTGCTAGTAGCATCTTTTTGCATACTCCATATGCATATTCCATATTCCATTTGCTGTTGTTTGCATTGTAATGTTTCCCCCTCTATAAGCTCTGGGGTGATTGGCAGCAGTAGCCAGCTGCCGTTTTAGTTTATGTGCCGAGTTGTACATTAATTGAAGTTTGCAAATTTCTGTAAGACTGAACCATTTAATATTTAATATTTTGTCAGGGGATCAATTTTGAGTAATCGGGTAAAGCCAAGGCCATTACCGCTGGCTCTAGCTCTCAAGGAGACTCATCCCCAACACGACTCTTCACAGGTAGTGTGCATACTTTATTTCTTAATTTTATGTTGCAGCATTTTCATAAACCTATTACCATGCTGTATAATGCTTTGGAATTGGTTTAGGTGCTGTATATCTGATGACAGTTTCCCATTAATGTGGCAATGTTAGACCTGTAAACATCCTGCAATTGATATACAATATTATTTTATAAAAGCAAGGGAAAATTTATTTCACATGCTCATCCGCTGCAATAAACATTCTTATCATCTACAATACAAGGAAATTGGAAACTCATTTCAAACTAGTACAAGCTACAAGGAAGCAAATCATTTCAATTCTTCATTCCCAATGATAATGCTCAAATGAGCTCATGAATATGCAAAGCAGAGGTGGAAATTAGAAATAGGAAAATGACAGAAGGATATAAAATGATACTTGATCAGCATCAAGGTTATAACTACTACACATACAGGCAATGGTCCTGGGCAACTGGGGTAACAGTCTGAGCTATCTTGTTCAAGAGCAGACACACATCAGGGTAATGGTGGAACTTAAGGGGGCTGGAAGTAGGTAGATCCACCGCAAGTGAATGCTCCCTCTCCCCCATTTTTCGCCTCCCTTTTATTCCCCTCTGACTCCCCATTTTTTTGGTCACCACTGATTGGTCTTGCTTGCCATGTTTTGCTGATTCCGGATGCATATTTATATGCAACACTGTGACCCAATATGTATTCAGAATGCTAGTTATACGCAATTTATATAGGTATATGTTGCTTGTCATTATGTGAGGCTCTCATCTAGATGTAAAGAGCCCTATGGAATTATTTTCGTAACTTTTTTATTACTATTATTTCAGGCCCCCTAGGGTCCTTTAACCCTGGGGGGGGGGTCTAATCACTCAAAATATACTGCAGTAGAACTTCCTCTGGCAGACTGTAAAATTCCTTAACTAATGACAGCTATGGGAGCCTTTAACAGGCTCCCAGCTGTCATTGCAACCAGCACCCTCTGATATAATCATTGAGGGCACCAATCAGCCGTGCAAAATAATGCACAGTTAAAGCATAGTTAGGTGCTGTGGTCAGATTTCACCAGTTAACTGGTGCTGCGGTTGACACCAACGTTGGCAGTTATTGGCAGGTTTGAGATGTATAATACAATTGTTACCTACTGCATATGAACAGGGCTCTGCCCGTGAGTGCTTTCCACATAGCCCTTAATGCTGTACAATGTATGTATTTGTACAAAAATAAGGAACTGGTTAATAAAGTAAAGAACTACAACATAGCCAGATCACATCTTGTCACTATTAGAGACCAGCTTCTCACACTAGGGTAGCTATATTTTATTCAAAGTCATATATCTCCTATGCTAAACAGCATAATAATCACACATTAACAGCATAGTCTGAAAAGTCACATAAAATGATGGGTTTAAATGAAATTTATTATTCAAGTCAACTTAGGCTATGAAGAGAATCATTTATATATTTGTTATGGGATGATGGATAATAACCTTTTATCCTTATACCCTTATTGTTGATGTCTACCGTGTGAATGTAATAATAAGAGCAAAGTTTATTAAAGCAAGTGCTCTATATAGTGGGTGAGCCTATAAATGAAAGTGAAAGCAACATATCTGAATACCCCACAATGTCCTGGGTGCAGGGGCCTATCATTTAGACTATGTCCAGAACTAAATCTTGAAAGCCATTATATTAGCTCAAAGTCCGATTTTTCCAAAGGGGAGGTGGTCATGTAGAATATCAGAGACCAAAATTGTTCCAGAAATTGATTGTCACAATTGGATTTGCAGATTCTTATGATGGTTCATAATGACTGGGTTCAGCACCATGGACAACAATTCACATAGGTGTGCATGACAAAGACCATTTCCAGTTTCAGTGTCAATAATTTTTCAAGGTGATGGTCATGCCCTGGACATAGCCTAAAAGATAGTAACTCTGACCAATTATTTACCGTTGTGTGCAGATATTATATATTCCTTTTTGGTACAGAAAAGTTGTCCTGGGACTTTAAACTTGGGTGGTGGAGGTTACGTTGAACATTGAGAAATACTTCAGATGGGAATAAGAAGCTTGATTCTATGTTGCACAAATTAAATTATGTTCCAGCAAATTTTCTCAAAGCAAACTTTTAACCAGGAATGTTATTTTTAGCTGCTGACAGGTTCTATAGCCTATCCTATGCTGATTTTCAAAATGAATTCTGAATCGTTGCAGTAGTTTATAATAGTTGGATTTACATTACCTGGCTCCCTATCAGCAGCGTGTGATGTGTCAAAGGGGAGGGGCAACTGCAGGCTCCTCATGCATTCTTCCTCTCCTCCATTCCATCCCCCTCTCACCTCTGTCTGCTCAATGCACATGATAGAAAGTGGGGAGGGTGAGGGAGCTGAATGAGTGTGGAGGAGAGGAGACTGACACAGACACACACAGCCTGCAGTGACCCTCCTCCCCAGAACTCACCACATAATGCTAGCAGGGAGCCAGGTAGTATGAATTAAACTCATACAAGCTATTGCAATGATTCAGAATGCCGACAAAGGCATTTTTAAAATCAGCATAGCATAGGCTATTAGAACATTTAATAGTTAAGTTAACAATGGCATTCCATTGCTGATGACACGTTCCCTTTACACCTTCAACAACTTCCTTTATTTCTGCCTGTCATACTTATGAAGAGGTTAAAATCATTTTACCAATAGGGATGTATTAAAATTTTTCTCCATTTGTATGGACAGCTATACACAACAGAGTATGGTGCAGATGTCAACACTTCCTATATTCTCATTCAAAAGACTTAGTTGAAGAGAAACAACATCCAGTGAGTGCAGCCATCTTCCCTCCCCTTACCATTTTCAGTAGGCAGCAAAGTGTGTTACAGTTTAATGACACCCTCAGTCAGCCCCCCCCCCCCCCCGGCTATGGCTTTCCCTTAGCATATTCAGTAGACAGCTCAGACTAACAGCTCAATTACAACTTAAAGGGGTTTTCCCATCTGGGCATTTACATTTAATTGAACTCATGTTCGATATGTAAACATTTCTTCAATTGAATGTTATTTAAAAAAATGTTCCTGTGTGAAGATAATTTCTCAGAAATGTAGCCATGTTGGCCCTTAGAAATGAGATGGATTCCTCGGATACGTCCACCTCACATACCACAGGAGGCTGTGGGACATGCAGTAACTCCAGGACATTTCATATTCAGAAACCTTTTGTTTCTTTGCGCAATCCCTCCAGCAGAGGTGGCCCTATCCAGGGACGCAGTCTTGTTTCTAAGGGGCTATATCACTACATTTATGAGGAATTAACTTCATACAGGAACATTTTTTTAAATAACCTCCAATTGAAGAAATGTTTATATATGGCAAATGAATTCAATTAAATGTAAATACCCCTTTAAGTCACGGTCACGCCCCTCCAGTGGCCACACTCCCCCTCTTATGTATAACAGTAGGCACATTGCTCAGTCTACTCTTCCTGGTATAGGAATGTCAGTATGATAGTTCTCTCTCCCTCTTATGATAACATCACCCTCCCATCTGTCTTATCTAGAGACATAGCAGAAATGCTCAATGAATGAAGAAAGGAGGGAGAGCAGAGCATGAGCTATGCATGTTCATGTGAGGTACATACTGATAGCAGAAAGCATGTGACTAAAGCTGGGTAAGGGGACACACCCCAAGAACTTAGATAAAATTGATGAATTATGTTATGAATAGGTTAGTGCAAAAACAGCTGTGTCTTATTTTAGGCACTTTAACACTCTTTATCCTTAAGGATATATAAAGAGGTGTCATGGGGTGAGCCCTCTTCATGAAGACTGGGTGTTTGCTTCATTGTGCAGCAAACACACAGCACTAACACCCATGCCAGCACAGTTTGCAGTTGTTAACCACTTAAATGCCTCTGGCAAAGCTGCTGGAAGCATTTAAATCCCAATGGTTGTGGGCACTGCCATCTTGGTGTGGATGCTCTCTGTGACATCGGAGATTGACGATCCATTGCCATGACAGCCTGGAATCTTTGAGAAACTATAGGCATTGTCATTTAAGTGCACAATACTGTGCACCGAAAGGGGCGTTCTGATGCGTATTCGCACTGGCAGCCACATTTATGTTGGCAAGTCTTACAAATTTGTGGTGCATAGCCATTAAACTGAGTGCACCTAAAAAAAACAGTACACTTAGTTAAAGTACTACCAGCGTGTGCATTTTGCATCAGATTCATTTAGACTGTGCTCCAGTCTTCATTAATCTGGTGCACTCTGCACACTAGTGAGGCAAACTGCATGTAATAGTAAATCTAGTCCATAATATTTGCAATCAAAAGATCATACAGTCCTCAAAATGGTAGAATAATCATAATAAACATAATCTCCATTCTGCAAAATATGACACTTTATATAGGTCTGTACACTGAAGTAAGAAAAAGGAACTAGGGCAAAATATGGCAAAGCAAAGACATTTTTGTACAAAAAGTTTTAATTGTTAAAAATCTTTTAAAACATAATAAAACCTATATAAATTTGTTATCCCTGTGATAATAATAAAGGGGTGGTGTCATTTGGAGCACACAGCAAAAAACGTGAAAACAGTGTCCACAAGAAAATGGCACAAATGCGTTTTTTCATCAATTTCAATGCATTTGAAATTTTATTTCAGCTTCCCAGTACCTGGCATGGAATATTAAATACCATCATGAGGAAGTACAATGTGTTAGTCTGAAAACAAGGCATCATAAAGCTCTGTATTCAGAAAAAAAAAAGTTATAGAGTTTTGAAGATGGGAAGCGAAAACTGGAAACTGCTAAATGAAAAAAGGCTATGTCTTTAAGGGGTTAAGTTAGCAGGTTGACCAATGTATGTAGCATCTCAATGATACATTTTAGAATGTCTTAATAGGAATATAATACATGACAATTATACATGAATATAATAGGAATATAATACATGACAAATTACACTTTGTCATTATTTATTTAAGTCTTGAAGTTATAAATCATGTATGACAACCTTGGTACGCCCCTCACTCAATAACCCGTAAAACCACCTTTATTTGCAATAACTTAAAATAATCACTTTTTATATGACTTTATCAGTCTCTTACATCTTTCTGGAGAATTTTTATCCCACGCAATGCTACTTCAGTTCATAGAGTTTTGTCCCTATTAGTTTGTGCAGATATATTCAGTTCCCAGAAAGTAATAAATTATATCAGGTCTTGAGTGGGTCATTGCAACACATTTATTCTTTTCTTTTCAGCTTCTACAAATACTGAGTTTTATTTTTCTTTTATGATTTATAGTCATCCCCCAGAGAACCTCTGTAAACAAAAAAGAAGCTTATACTTACCTTCTTCAGGTGTCCGGTGCCACCATCCATCAGTGGTGTGCCCCTGTTTGTCCACTTCCACTTCCGCCCACCGACGACCTCCATGCACCTGAGATGCCCATCCATGTGTACTTATTCGCCCTATACCTCCTCTCCTTACTTTTAAAATAGGCCCACAACTATTAACTGTGCCAGTTTTCCGTCTGCCTTTGCACTAGAAAGAACGTTAAAAAACTAAAAAAATCTGCTTTCACATGTATTTATATAGTGTTTGGGATTTTCTGACATGGCTGCACTGTGTCCAATAAGACATTTAATACAGAGACTCGACAGAATTGTGTCACCCCAAAAAAATAAAAAGTGCTCACTTCTTGAGCAGTGCAAGGTCCGCCAGTACACCATGCTAGTAACGGGTTGGACCCCCTTTTGCCTTCAGAACTGCCTCAATTCTTCATGGCATAGATTCAACAAGGTGCTGGAAGCATTCCTCAGAGATTTTGGTCCATATTGACATGATGGCATCACACAGTTTCCGCAGATTTGTCGGCTGCACATCCATGATGTGAATCTCCCGTTACACCACATCCCAAAGATGCTCTATTGGATTGAGATCTGGTGACTGTGGAGGCCATTTGAGTACAGTGAACTCATTGTCATGTTCAAGAAACCATCTGCCTCAAAGCTCGAAGTACTGTGCATTCAGAGATGCTCTACTGCCTACCTTGGTTGTAACGGGTGGCGATTTGAGTCACTGTTGCCTTTCTATCAGCTCACACCAGTCTGCCCATTCTCCTCTGACCTCTGGCATCAACAAGGCATTTCAGCCCACAGAACTGCCGCTCACTGGATGTTTTTTCTTTTTCTGACCATTCTCTGTAATCCACATTCAAAGGCACTCAAATCACCTTTCTTCCCCATACTGATGCTCGGTTTGAACTGCAGGAGATTGTCTTGACCATGTCTACATGCCTAAATGAACTGAGTTGCCGCCATGTGATTGGCTGATTAGAAATTAAGTGTTAACGAGCAGTTGGACAGGTGTACCTAATAAAGTGGCCGGTGAGTGTATATACTTGGGTATAAGCCAACCCGAATATAAGCCGATCTACCTAATTTTAACACAAAAATTGGGAAAACCTATTGACTTAAGTATAAGCCTAGTATATAGCGTTCCAGCTCATGTCCCCAGTATATATCAAGAAGACCCTTTTCCCCAGCATTTAGACAGCAAGCTCATGCCCCCAGTTTACAGGCAGCCCTTTGCCCCCAGTATATGTCCAGCAGCCCCCAGTAGATAGCATGTAACTCCTGCCCCCAGTATATAACCTGCAGCCCCTGCCTTCCAGTATATAGCCTGCAGCCCCTACCCCAGTATATAGCCTGCAGCCCCTACCCTTCAGTATATAGCTCGCAGCCCCTGCCCCCCCCCCAGTATGTAGCCTGCTGTCTCTGCCCCCCAGTATATGGTCTGCAGACCCTGTCCCCAGTATATAGCCAGTAGCCCCTGCCCCCCACTATATACCATGTTTCCCCGAAAGTAAGACAGTGTCATACATTATTTTTACTCCCAAAAGTCCCACTATGTCTTACTTTTGGGGTATGTCTTATATTGGAAAAAGTTAAGGAAACTTTACATGGTGCATTTTGTGAATTGCTTACTTGGTAACGTAATAGCGATCGGATCAATTCCTCTGCGGTGCTGGGTAGAGGTGTGGCTTCTTCTTCCTCATGGAGCCAATCAGAGGGGCCACCTGCGGCTGCACATGAGGGCACTGAGGCTGCGTGTTTTTGTATGTTGTCCATGGTCCTGATGAACCACGGACAACATTACTGCTGCTCCCGCGGCCTCCACATCCCTCTGCTCATTCCGCTCCAGATCCGTCCGCATCCCGCTCTAACTGTCCACATCCCGCTGTTAATGTAGCAAAAGGTACCTGTACTATGGCTTATATTTTTCCAACGCAGTTTTTACTATGTCTTGCTTTCGGGGTGTGTCTTAAATTAGCCAATCCCCCTAAAACCCCCACTATGTCTTACTATTGGGGGTGTCTTACTATCGGGGAAACAATATAGACTCTAGCCCCCGCCCCCCACTATATAGCCAGTAGCTCCTGCCCCCAGTATTTAGCCTGTAGTCCCTGCCTCCAATATATTGCCTGTAGCCCATCCCAGAGAAATTCCTGGACTATAAGAAAAAAACTAAATGTGCACTAACCTTCCAATGCCAACCTCTCCCCCCCCCCCTCCAGGTCCTCCCCTTTCCATCATTGGCTACGGGGCCCCCACGCGGTGCCATAGCAAGCACCATGACGTCAACCACTCGCTGTCAGCGATGCTGACGCTATAAAGTTACGTTTTTTTAGAACATTTTTTGTGCTGAAAAACTTGGCTTTTACTCGAGTATATACGGTAGTATTCATTTATCTGGCACTTACTGCAGTCTGCCTCATTTTTGATACATCTGGCCATAGTGAATGGTATACAGGCATAGTAATTATCTCCCACTGTGTTTTCCAGAAAAGAGCACCACTCTTCTCCTTGGCTGATTCTTATACTGCAGACATCGTGCCATTGTGATTTTTTTTCTGGAAAGCTGATTTTCAGTAGACGTTTTAGAAATGTAAATATGAATATTGCTGTTTATATTATTCAACCACGTGAATGTACAAAATACTAGATTTTCCTGGGGATTATTAGAGCTGGAGATCATGAGGGGGTGTATATTTTTTGGACTTCCTGTCTGTAATCTGATTGTGAAAACTGCAATACAGCCGGCCTGGACAACTGCACAGCAAATACAGTTAAAGTAGACTTTAGGATTAGTGTCCCTTTAAGATGGATAACAACAGGCTTTTGCACTCATTTTTATGATAGAATTATATGTTTCACATTGATGGAAATTAATTCTGTAAAATATATCATGTTATAATTTTTCTCCAATTGTGTTATGTATTCTAACTATTTCCATGTATTTGCTCTTTCAGTGTCACAGATTTGATGTCATATCTGTAAAATTACTGTGTATTGGTCTTATTCATACATACATTGAGCCCCTGTTTACATTGTGTTTTCATCTATCCCCCTCTCCCTTTCGCTCTCTCAGCCCTCTTTATTGATTAAATGAATCTGCTCGAAAGACTGGTTCCCAGGCTCTTTGATCTAATCCGATCTGATCTTATCCAATCGCTTCAGCAGGACATTGAGGAATTAACAATAAGCAGCTTTAGCACAAGTGTTTAATAACTCAACACAATCTCCTTATGGCTCCGAGCTGCTCATGTTCTCATCCAGTCAACAGCTCATGGTGTAACAGATTGGACATCCCTCTGAACCTGAGGAATTTTTATGCACTATGAAACTAATCGCTTCAAGTTCCTTCATAAATCACACAAAGCAGATTTCACCATCTTAGCAAATTGAAAAAAGGGAGAATTCATCTACTGAGCTAAAGACCAGGAATGAAGAAGGAAAAAAGTGTAATCTGAATTCTGTCATCTTATTTAATGTGCTTCTCATCTGCTTAACTTTCACAAGCATGAAATAATTCAAGCAGGCTAAACCTTAGAAAGCTCTGCAAGCTCGTGCTGACCTTATTTTTATCCTGCCCCAAAGAAACAACAACGGTAGTCTTGTTACAGTGTTACAGTACGCATGTCGTGTGATAGTGCTAAAAATATCTTGGGCTACATGATTTAATAAATAATGAAAACTGGAAAGTAAAATAATAATAATATCTTTGAAGTGATATTATGCTACAAATTAGTAGATTCTATGACATTTTTTCAGGAAGAAATGAAAATCATAGTTTATCTGTGATTTCCCTGAGAACACAAGGATAGGGCATGTTTAACACCCTGTGTTAGTGAGCCAGTTTGTTGACTGCCAATTGTGCCAAACATGTAAGGGCCACTTAAATTTACTCAAATTATATGGATACTTGTCACATGACTATATTATCTACAATATCTGTCTGCCGGTCTCTATAGTGAAACACTTTGGGAGTTATTTATCATTGGTTTTCCTGGGCGTTTTTAGTTCAGAAATTTTGGGGACTTTTCACTGCTAAAAAGTCTCACAGGACTATTTCCCCCTCTCATTAATCTGGTGTAAACATAGATCTACTGCTAGTGCAACGCCGTGAAAAGCCAGATTCATGACTTTTTTAAAGTCTCATAGTTACTCCAGTCCCAGTAGGCTTATGTGCTGGGACATTTTATGCGTTTTGAGACTTTTTGGGGACTTTTTGAAAATAATCCCAAACAGAAAGTACACCAGAAGAATATTTATTGAAGGCCAAAGCCACTTTAATGAATCTGATAGCCAGCGAAGCACCAGAAATAGACATAAAACTGTCCCAAGGAGCCTGCTAATGATAAATAACCCCCTTTGTTTCAAGGGTAGAAGAGTTATCTTTTTCCAACTAAGATGGCATATTACATAGAGCTCTATTGACAAGGGAGGGAGAGCTGCAAATCACAAGCTTTAGACCCCTTTCAGACAACCGTATATGGCAGCTGTATGCTAGATGTATGGACAGCAGCTAGGATATGTCTGCATTAGGGCATTGTGCATGGCACGGTACATTGTGCACACATTTGTGTCACTTTTCCATGCTGCCCCAAGTGTGCTCTATCTTTAGCTGTACATATGGCCCTTTAGCATGCCTCCCTACAGAGGTGGGAGCCGGCAGAGTGCTCACCCTTCCACCTCTTTAGCCAAAAGTATGCTACGCCCAGGTCCTGGTCTGGGCGTAGCAGACGTTTGTGTAAAAAAAAGCCTTCATCTTCCCAGAATCCTCCACTGCAAACTCATAGAACTAAGGGCAAGAACAATAAAATTAAACAAATATAAAAATATTTCCTTGTGTTACTTTCCACCTTCTCCAACCATCCATTCACCTAATCTATCCAACATCCTTTCTCTCTACTGAAGACTATTCAAACTTTTATACACTAAACTTTATTTACTCTAAACAAACACTGAAGGTGGTCTTATCTTCTTTCACATGTTGGGGCAGCTTTAAATAAATGGCTGAATAAAGAATATTATATTGCTTGTGGGCTGAGCTTCATGATAACAGAGGGATTTGGCATGTTAAGATCTAACCCAATCACCATTGACATCTAATGTTGGATGGAGAAATCATAGGGAACTTCCCCAGAGATGAGATGGTTGGTCAGTTTGTTAGCTTCTGCTTCTACTACTACTACTGGTAATCTTCTCATGCAAACATTGTAAGTCTACATGTCTCTTCATGATACACATTCCTCTTCAATACAATTTTTTTACTTTTATTAAAGTTAGTACTAGAAATATCTAGGAAAATGATGCAAAGGTAAAAACAAAGAGTAGGTATAAAGAAGAGCCACAAATGTTACAATCACTTGAAGCTGTGTATTTACCTAGCAAACAAGAAACTAGAGCACTTGATATTCATCCAAATCACGTCATTATTTACTCAGAATGTTTCTACTACCAGGGTTATATTACAAGGTTCCTGTTATTTTATCTCCTGACAGTCAATACTTTGTTGACCAGAGCCAGTGACCTCTTTTTTTGGCCAGTTTGTCCTGTTATCCAATACACTAAGTTCAGAAGCTTTTCTAGAAAAATATACAAGTTCAAACTCATGACCATGACAGGAACAAAATCAATAACATGATTAGAAGCAATGATGACAGAATAAAACAGAAAACAAGAATATTTCCAATAACAAAGATGACTCAGTATTATGGCAATAAAACATGTGATACACGTGATTTAATTCTAATATGTGTCAATAAAGCATTGTAAAACAATGTTATTTTCGCCCCCAGTCTCAATACGGCTATAAGTATTTCTGCTATTTTGTCCACTCATTCTATGGGTCATTTTCCTAGAGTATTTGTAGATACTTTACTGAGAAAAGCATATATATACAGCTATAATATAGACTATAGACCCATCCGATGACAGTGTGTCTAAAGTAAAAGCTGTTTTGACCCCAGCATTTCAATTATAAACAATTTTTATGTAAATTGTCTGAAGAAGGCGGTAGGTCCTCCGAAATATTACATACTATGTGAGCGCCATCTCTGCTAAACGTAACATACCATGCAAGTAACATCCAGCATGGGTCTCCATACCCTTGTGTCAGGAGAATTGACTATATGCAACTGTTTGGACTTATCCTTAACAAGGAACATTAAATGGACACTGAGGCTATAAACACCCAAATAAGGTATTTCAACAATGATACAGATGATATTTTATATTATATGATATTTTATATAAATTTTTGTGATATTTTTGTGAAACTACTTTTATCCTAAGATAAAGGAAGTTTGCTATGAAATCTAACAACGTGGTAATGCATTTTTATGTGTGGACTGAAAACTATACCGGAGGTCTATAAATAACCAAAAAATCTTAAAAAGAAATTTACTACTGCCAAATTTGTCTTTTTAGTCCTCAGCATTACATCTAATTCCAGTGATGAGGTTGCAGTGGTGACCTTCCTGGAATTGCATCTCAAATGATGACAGTCAAAAGAAACCTAGAGCCATTATCTAGCTGTCAGAGGTGGCGTGGAGGGGGCAGGTAAGTTAATCTTATTTATTTACTAAAGCAGCTTTGTGTTTAAGCTACTTTTTTAACCTAGGCTTTTTGTGAACATTCCCTATATTATTTACAAGCCAGCTTTATTACAATCTATGCAAAAGCACTATAACTATGTTAGTGTGGTCTCATCAGAACACAACATTTAAGGGATTAGAAATCTATGTTGGAGCAAAATTAGGTATTTGGAAGAAGCGGGTAGCACTCCAAAGTTCAAAATCCACAAATGGTGATCTTTATTGAAGTAAGTGGCGAAAGTGGAGCAAAATTAGATAGTAGGATCAATGTTAAAGGAGGGTAAAATACTAAATTTCTGTATGGGGACAACAGACAGAACAGTGGACTCTAAAATTCCACCCCCCCCCCCCAACAACCCTGCCTGCCTGCCTCTGCATAGGCCATATGGGACACTTATAAAAATAGCACAAGAGACAAACACAAAGGGGAGGTTAACAATCCGGGTCAAAACTGAGATAGCATATAAAGTACAAAATTGTATACACAGAAGAATAGTCAAGAATGTAAGCCAAATTTCCAGAAACCAGAAGTACAGATGTATAGCAAGTGAAATACAGAAAAGAGATCTAGAAAGGAAATCTTTAACCAGCAATCAGGTCAGTGCACAAAGGGAATTTATTAGAGTAGGAAGTCTGCTAGGTGAAAGGGGCAGAGCCCTGAGAATGAGAGTTAGTGCTATTTCAGAGCAAGATTTGCAGAGAAACATACAAGGTAGATTCAACCAGCAATCCAACCACAGAGCACTGTATAGATTGCCGATTGAAAAGAACCAGATAGAATTCAGCGTCTTCTCAGCCTGACAATACATAGTGCAGAAGACGAGGAACAGACATAACAACTTAATTCTTAAAAAATATTGCTTAAGAAGCCACGAGACTTATGTTTGAAATTTCAGATGAAGCAAATAACTAACCTAATCTCATAAAAGAGCCTAAACTGCAGTACCAAGCACAGCCCATAGATATAAGGATGCTGTTTCTAAATACAAGCTATTTAAAAGATTACTTATTCTTACTTACCATTGTTTGCTAATATTATTTTATTTCATATTTTCCCTCTTTCTGCTGCCAGAATATTAAAACCGTGTGAATAAACCCAGTAAGATATTTCATTTTCCAGAACTTGTTTTTGTATGGATTTCATTTTATTCACATAAGATTGTCAGCGGTCAGACTTTCATAATTATTTTGATTGTGTAAATAGTTTTGCCAAACCATAAGTGGATAAGTAGGTAGAAGTGTTTATTTAAGGAAAAAGAATAAAACTATATCATGGTTTTTTACATTTTTTAAACATGGCCAAGCTAAACTTTTAAACAAGGATTTTGTTTCACAGCGTCTGCAAACCATTCGGCCACTAACCCACCATACCAATCAGGAAGCGCCAAGCAAAATAAGTAAAGATTAGTTGAGCTCAACCTCTAAACCAAATGTTACAAGTTCTACACTTCAATATTAGAGTACTTGCATATGATGAGAAAACTACACATCAACTTTTATATTGACACTCCTCCAAGGTTTACCACTAAAAAGATGAGGTATGCTAAGCAATTGGGGAATACTCATTATTGTAACTATTTTGTATGCTGCATATATCTATTTATTTGAATCAATATCCAAATGGATGTCACATCTTATGATTATTAATATATAATCATTAAATTATTAAATCTTTGTCAAAGCACCAATTACACCAGATACACAATAATGATTGTACGCACTTTATTACATAGCAAGTAAGTCACTGCATGAAAATTATAATACCAGTAATGTAAAAGCAATAACTTTTTCAGAAATTATAGAAATATACTAAGCATGATAAAACAGGGGCACTTACTCAGAGATCCAGTCACTGTGACTGTGGTAATCTTCTTATATTTGTTATCCATAGCCTACTTCCTTCTAAAATCAACGTTTAAAATTATGCTAATGAGCTTGGGGGACAAGGAAGAGGTAACAGCCTGTAAAGCCAAATCACAAGGGGGCTAGGCTCATTACCAACATTTAAATAGTTGATTTTAGAAGTAAGTGGGCATGGATGAGAATTATAAGAAGATTACCACAGTCACGGTGCTTGGATCTATGAGTTCCAGGGTAAAGAATTGAATTTTAGAAAACTTGTGGAGACAGGTCATTCTCCTGAGACAGAGGAGGACAACATCTATATACTATTGCTATAAAACAAAAACATACTGGGTAAGAAGGAATGGCTAGAGATCACCTCAATTTGGGACAGTATTTCATTAAAAGGAGCAAAAATCTGGGGATTTGTGGGATGAATAGAGAAAGGTTTCAGATATGTTGTACAGTGTCACAGTCTATGGGAATAGTCCCTTGGGACTAAAGTCAGTGGACTCCCTGGACCAACGCGAGGGATAATGGTGCCAGCTGCAACGCGGGATCGGAGTGTAAGTGGACTCCTGGTCTTCGCCAGAGCCCGCCCCAAAGCGGGATGGTCTTGCTGCTGCGGGGAGTCACCAGGTCGCTCCACGGGTGCAACTAGGCCCGCGGTGGCATCCAAGGTAGGGATACGGGTAGGCAGGACCACGGGTAGGCAAGACCAAGGGAAGGCAGGACCACGGGTAGGCAGGACTATTGGAAAGCAGGACCACGGGAAGCCAGGACCTTGGGATGGCAGGTCCTCGGGATGGCAGGACCTCGGGATGGCAGGACCTCGGGAAGGATGCCTGGCAGGACCTCGGAAGGACTGCAGGCAGGACCGCGGAAGGACAGCTGGCAGGACCTCGGAAAGACGGCTGGCCGGACCTCGGAAGGACGGCTGGCAGGACCTCGGAAGGACGGCTGACAGGACCTCGAAAGGACGGCTGGCAGGACCTCAGAAGACCACTGGGATACAGGACCGCCACAGGATAACAGGACCGCCACAGGATTACCAGACCGCCAAAGGATTACCAGAACGCCACAGAATTACGGGCCCGCCACAAGACTCGGAGGCGTCTGGAACATTCAGGGAGGCTTTCTCTTCAGTAGAATGAACTGAAGATCCGTCAGGTGATGCTGGGAGTCACCAGGCTATATAGCAGAGCCGGGATGCCAGGTCCAAAAAGGAGGGCGCTGGCCCTTTAAATCTTAAAGAGAAAAGAATTTGGTGTTAGTAACAAAGGCTTCTTGCTTTATAATAAATTGAGATGGGTTGTAAGGATATGAGGAACACATGTCTGAGTGGGCCACAAAGGGAAACATTTTGGGCAAAGTTGAAAAAGAGAATTTGTCTAGTGTTTACAACACTTTGACACAAGGTGTTATCAAAAGGTGCAAAGGTACCAAATATTATCAAAAGCTGCAATTTAAATGTATAAAAAAGACTTAAGGCATCACATAGGTGGGGAAGATTTGGAATTTTTTGTTGCACACTCCAAAGTCTGTATCTAATAATGGTTCTCGCAGAATCACACAGTATTTTATTATTATTACATAGAATACATAGAGCTGGAAAGAGGTATAGTCTAATATCTGAAATTAGACCCATTGATGGGGGTTTTATGGTATGTTAAGAATTTTAGGGTAAGCAAAGAAGAAAATAGATCAATATTATAAGTTGTGCTAGGAAAACTACCGTATATTCCAGCGTATAAGACGACCTGGTGTATAAGACGACCCCCCTACTTTCCTGTTTAAAATATAGTGTTTAAGATATATTCGCCGTATAAGACTACCCCTTTTCCAACGCATACAAAACACCGGTAAAAATTTAAAAAAAAACAGATTTGAATTTAACATGGTCCTTTTTTTAATTTAAATTCTTATGACATGCAGGTATATAGCAGGAAAACTGTCGCTCATAAACATAAGGCATACAACAACAACATTACCATCATCCATTTTACTGTAAATGTTACCATACTGTACCTTAAATTTTTATTTTATTAAATATTCCATGCCATTCCAAATGCAATGAAAATGGTGAAAAAACTACTTTATTCTTTGGGTCGGTACGATTAAGGGGATACCAAATTTGTATAGGTTTTATAATGTTTTCAAACATTTACAAAAATGAAAACCTCCTGTACAAAAACTATTTTTTTGATTTTGCCAACTTCTGGCGCTAATAACTTTTTTACAATTTGGTGTACGGAGCTGTGGGTGGTGTCATTTTTTGCGAAATTTGATAATATTTTGAATGTTATAATTTTTAGGACTGTACGACCTTTTGATCACTTTTTATAGATTTTTTTATATTTTTAAAAATGGCAAAAAAGTGCCATTTTAGAATTTGGGCGCTATTTTCCGTTACGGGGTTAAACGCATTAAAAAACCATTATCATATTTTGATATATTGGGCATTTTCGGACGCGTCGATACCTGATGTGTTTATGATTTTTACTGTTTATTTATATTTATGTCAGTTCTAGGGAAAGGGGGGTGATTTGAAATTTTAGGTTTTTTTATTATAATTTTTTTTTTCCTTTTTTTTATTTTTATTTATACAATTTTTCAGACTCCCTAGGGTACTTTAATGGAAACCTACCACTCTCATTCACTTCCTATGTAGCCGCGCGCACGGTAAGCGCCGAGCGCATACCTGCCTGCGCCGGCTATAAAGTTTAAAAAGTGTTTTAAACCGTGATACCGCGGTTTAAAACACTAACTAAAATAAGCTCCGGCACCAGCTCACCCTGAGCTGGTGCCCGGTATTGCCATCGGAAACCTGCCACTACAAGTGGTAGGTTTCCTTTAACCCTAGGTTGTCTGATCGATCCTACCATATACTGCCATACTACAGTATGGCAGTATATGGGGATTTTCCTCCTCATTCATTACAATGTGCTATCAGCACATTGTAATGAAGGGGTTAAAACTAAATAGCCTCGGGTCTTCCATGGAGACGGATCGCCGCTATCTTTTTGAGGCTGCCGGCAGCTTTGCCGGCAGCCCACACTGTGAAAACACCCGTGATTGGTGCTAGCAATATGCAATATGCAGCAAAGACTTACCGGCTATGGAGGGGTCTCAGCCCGTGAGCCCTCTCCATGCAGCGCGACCCGACCGCCGCCGTGAATACACGGCGGGTGGTCGGGATTACCGGCGTGTAAGACGACCCCAGAGAAGACCGAAGATTTTTCTGTCTTCAAAAGTCGTCTTATACGCGGAATATACGGTATATTGAAATGTTGGATTTCTGAAAATCTACCAACATTAGTTATGTGGAAAAACAGTGTGAATCTGGTGGTTAAGAGATTTGGTATAATGCCTAGGGAAAATAGGAAAAAAATGAAAAGGAATGGGAGAAGTGGTTGAGACATAGGAATGGGTGTATAAAAGGAAAAGGGGACAGATGACTGGTTTTAACTACAATGGTAGTGTGACCATGTGTTCCCAAAATGCTTATACTGCAGTATGAGTTTATTTACTCATCTGCTTCATCTGCATACATCAGTAGCTATGGAACTTCTTCATTAGTCTCATGTGCACTCCATTGTGTAGTGCAGTACCTCTTATTAACATCTGTAAAATGAGAAAACACCATACAATGCAGTACCTTTGAGAAAAAGCAATAACCACCATTTATTTTTATTCTCACAGAAAAAAAAACATCCCTTTCATTAAGTGCAAACCACACTAAATTAAATAACAGCAGCTACAGTGCTGCCGCTGCTGTCCAACTATACCAGTTTTGCCTCCAGGCATCTTCATAGAATCCTAATCCAATAAGATCTAAAATCCAAGTTGTTAGCTTATAAATAGGTGAATCTAATTGGAACAAAATTTATAGACAATTTATATTGAGCATTCACCCAGCAGCCACTGAATGTGTGTAGCCATTTATAGATGTGTCTTGTCCTTTTAGCTTTTCAAGGAACCTTGTTCCTCCTCAGAAAGTGTATGGGGATGTGCGAAAATGTTAATGGAATTGTAATCCACCTTAAGTCAAGTTAAGATATGCTGAAGGCCCAAATATAGATATTAACTGTGTCAGGACCAAGAAATATATGTAGAATCTAATATATAAAGCTGAGTGTACGTGCGTGTATTTATGTATGTGTGTATGTATGTATGTATGTCCCCTAAAGGAATCTGTACCGTTGCGTTTACAATCACCAAATTTTCTCTGTGACTCAGGGAATGTCATAGACTCGGTTTTGATCTGAAATTTCACCCCACATTTTCCAAAGACCACTTAATAACCACCATATACAGGAACCATTGTCTGCTGCTGCTGCTGTTGTGGTAGATACAAGCTGGGCCATGATTGGTTGCTATTCTGCCACAAGTCATTAATATGAGCTCTGAGCTGTGATTGGTTACTATGGGCAATAAGCAGAAGACAGCTCATGTATGCAGTTTGATAGATAGGGATACAGAGATAGGGGGAGATTTATCTGAAAAGTCTGAGGTAAAACTGTTCCAGTTGCCAATGGAAACCAATCAGAGATAAGCTGTAATTTTATAAACAGCTGTGGGAAAATGATTGGTTGGCATGGGCAACTAGAGCAGTTCTGCTCTCAGACACTTCTGATAAATCTCCCTATAGACAAAGTGACTGTTGGGGACATAGACAGTCACTGTAATGAGAGTGTCCATGATGGTCTCTGGAATGAGAGTGTTCGAGATGGTCACTGGAATGAAAGTGTCCGAGACAGTCACTGGAATGATAGTCTCTGAGATGGTCACTGGAAGGAGAGTGTCCAAGGTGGTCATTGGAATGAGAATGTCCGAGAAGGTCACTGGAATGAGAGTCTCCAAGACAGAGAAGGTCAGCAACAGAGAAGTTCAAAAAAGTATATAAAAAAGGGACTGTCCGTGAAATATTTTTACTTAATGTTATCATCCAATGATATACCTCAATGCACTTAATTGTGAACTGGAGTGTGTTTTGGGAGTGAGCCACCACCTGACCAGAGGGAGTATTAAAACCTCTGGACAGGAAATGACACGCTTTCTTAGGATCCAGCTTCTAACAGAGGATCATCTCTTTGAGCACACCTGCTACTAGCCAGGAGTGAGAGACCTAGTGTCAGCCCACCTTCAGGGCTGATACTGAATAATACCCAGGACTAAAGCTGCAGCTTCCAGCATTGGACACAGCTACCTCCCAGCCTACCCCTGCATCCAGGCTGGTGACCCAACTCCTGAGGTTCCCTCTCCAAGAGCACTCCAATAACCTGCACTTGTACAGAATTGTTTGGCCTTTTGCTGCTGTTGGTTCGAATAAAGAACTGTAAGTTACTTTTATGCACAACATTGCCTCTGTCTGGTCCCTGCTATGACTGTATCACCATTACGGGCTCCCTCATCCACCATCCAAGGACACATACTACAGACTCTAAGGGTTACCACAGAACAGTACCACAGCCTCTCCCTCATCTAATTTCTTGCACACACCATCCGCTGGAGACCTGCCAGTCTGTGGGAAAGTCTCCGGTCCCCGCACCAAGCACCGTGACACTACCATGCCTAGGCCGCAACCGCCACTCCGGTATTCTGGGCCCTGGCTGCCTCCAGGCCTCAAGAAAAAGGCTAGGCCCCAGTGGGGGATGTTGCGCATATATATATATATATATATATATATATATATATATATATATATATAGTCAACCATATAATAGTCAACCTTAATGATTCTAAGGCTAGATTCACATTGCGTTTTTGTCCCTCTGTTGTATGGAAACGTTCTAATGATTCCTTATGTACCCTTGCAACTGAAGGTTAGGACACATCCTACTTTATGCTCATACAGTGGGATATGTTGTCCTGTGCTCCTCTCAACCTGAAAGGAGTGAAAATCAGTAGCAGCCAATCACCGGTAATGTTCAAGGTATTTCCCCCAGTATGGACTGTTACGTCACTGGGGATCTCCCTGAGTGTACTCTCAGCAGAGTCTGGAGGAGGGATGTAATACTTTGCATCTGTTCCCCATTGCCACCAATGGCTTCTGCTGAGTGTATACGTCACTCAGCACGAAGGCACAGCATAGAAAGATGTAGCGTGATGCTTCTTTCTATCCGTTGTTTCCCCCAGTATGCAGAGTATGATGGTCAGACACAGACAAAATGATACCTCCGCCTGCCATTATATGTCTATGGATATACACTCAGTGTACATGTCGGGAGCAATTGCTAAGCATGAAAAAACACCTGAATATAGCATAAAGCATATTTGGGGAGATTTATCAGAAGTGTCTGAGAGCAGAACTGTTCTAGTTGCCCATGGTAACCCATCAGAGCGCAGCTTTCACTTTACCACAGTTGTTTATAAGATTAAATCTCAGCTATGATTGGTTTCCATGGGAAACCAGAACAGTTTTACCTCAGAGACTTCTGAAAAATCTCCCACATTGTGTTTTGATAGGTAGTGGTTGAAACAATGACATGTTGGGACCCAGTGCAACATCTGTATGTCCCCCAATTATATAACATATTTTTTGTACTAGTCTCCTTGTACGGTTCATAAGAACTTTTTGGCCTGTCTTAGGTTCCGGGACTGCATACATTACCTCATGTAAATTGACTTGACAGGGCTTAATATTCCACAGTTTTTTACTATTTGAATCTCTTGTTATACCTCTCATGATTATTTCCCTGATCTGAATTTTGCATTTGACCCTCCAGTCTAGCTCGTATTGGATCACGCATGACTGGCCAGGCTCACACATGCCAGCATGTTGCTTTCATCATTATAAATTGTAACATGCTGCTGCACAACACCAGACCACGATTCTATATAATCAATCGCCCTAATACAGGCAATGACTTTTTTGTTCTGTTGTTTTCTTTTTCCAGTGCATTAGTGTATCCTGCAATGACATTTGTTCCATAATACATTTTGTGTTGCTGTCAAGCAAATGTCAAATATTTAATTACAAATGGAAGATGGAAGAAAGAAAGAACATAAGGGGAACATTGACTACATCCAATTTTTCTTCTGGACTATTTATATTCTCTCCATTGGCTGCTGATTTAAGATTTACATTGACCTTACTAGTGAAATTGCAGAAGTACAAACGCATTAATAAAAAATAAAAAGTGTAATATTTGAGTTTTATTTTAAAAAAAAGGGAGTTTAGATTGGGAAATGTTGTGATAAAACAACCATATATTTATATTATCTTGCCTATCTATTTTATTCAAGTAGATGTAAAGTCTTATAGCAAGCATGTGTTGCCCCTGGCTATATACCATGTTTATTTACCTTGGGTAAAGCATCTTACCCACACACAGACATGCCTAATTCCACTTCCTTTACTCATTGAAAGCTTTATTTTCCAAACAGAGAGCACAATATTTCTCAGTGTATGTAGAGACACTAGAGCCCAGGTGTATGCCACATGGAGCATCACTGCTTGTCTGAGTATGACCTCATTTCAAAATGCAGTGAAACTGGTGAAAAACCGCATTTGTGGCGTTTTCTTGTGGTCTTGGAATTTACGGCTTTCACTGTGCGGCCCAAATGACATGTCTACTTTATTCTTTGGGTCGGTGTGATCACGGGGATACCAAATTTGAATAGGTTTTCATGCATTTAAAAAAATTAAAAAGTTGTGTAGAAAATTTTTACTTTTTATTTTGCCATTTCTGGCACTAATAACTTTTTTACACTTCGGTGTACAGAGCTGTGGGTGGTATCTTTTTTTGCTACTTCTGATGAAGTTTTCAATGCTACCATTTTAAGGACTCAACGACTTTTTTATTGTTTTTTTTATATTTTTCGAAATGGCAAAAAAGCGCCATTTTCGACTTTGGGTGCTATTTTCCGTTACGGAGTTAAATGCAGTGAAAACCCGTCATTATAGTACTGATCATGGGTTTTACCGGTAAGTATTTGCTGCTATATGCTGCAACCGCAGCCAACCTGTCACGTGCTATTAAGTCACGGGTCGTGAAAGGGTTAAAAAAAACCTCTTATTCAATTTCCTATTAAAGGAGGCATCCATGTTCCAGGTATCTCACAACACAGAGCAAAATATGTAAAATGAGAAGAAAATTGTATCACCAAAGCATGGGAGCATTTAACTGCAATTCAAAGGGCACATTTAGACCAAATGTTTTCAGCTAATGGTAGCAATTAGGTAAAGGTCAATATTTGTTGTTAACCCTTACTTCTGAAGAGTAAATATGCTTGACAAATTTTCTCAATCATCCCCATTATGACAGTATATGATTTCAGTTAATTTGTATGTTAGTAGCACTTCTAACAATTACATATTTTACACAAAATTGCATATATACATATATAAGTAGGTAAATTGCCTAACAAATTTAAGCCAAGTGTAATACTTCAGGGTTCATCAGTTTTTCACCTGATGTTTTGAGACAGTTTAACATAAAATATTTACCTTTTAAAACGGCTTTTTTTTGTTTCAAGATTTAATGTTGGTTAGCTGCCTAATCCTAGGTCTTTAGAAGCCGAGTTACAGTGCGGAAAGTAAGTATTTGATACACTGCTGATTTTGCAAGTCTCCCAACCTACAAAAAGTAGACAAGTCTTTAATTATTATCGTAGGTACACTTCTACTGTGAGAGTTTATATAATAAAAAAAAACAGAATCACATTGAATTGATTAATTAATCACATTGATTAATTTTCATTTTTATGCATGAAATACGTATTTGATCAGCTACCAACAAGCAAGAATTCTGTCTCTCAGGCCTGTTTTTGCTTTAAGCAGCTTCTCCTAACCCAGGACTCATTGGGGCAGATTTACTAAGGGCTTTGTGCCAGTTTTCCATCTGACTTTGCACATTCTTTTAGATGCAAATTGCTTGCACAGGTATTTAAGAAGTGCCTGCTCCACAATTGTGTTTCACGCAACCCTTTTGTGGCACAGCTGCACTAGGCATCATGCAACACAAATTAGGCAGCGTTCCAGTGCTCAGTTGGAGCACGCCAGATTTGTCATGCAAAGTCCAACAGAACTGTGTCTCAAGTCCTATGTTAAAGGTACACCAGAAAAAAAGTTGTTGTACTCTGTTGGGGCAGTGAAGGCAGCACCAGAAATCCTGAATCTGGCACCCCCTGTGCTACAGGCAAACTGCATTTAGTGTAGTTTTCCCTGTTCTTAGTAAATGTGCCCCATTACCTGTATTATTGCACATACCTGAACTTGTTACATTTATAATAGTCACCTGTCCCCACACTGCATGCAAGGTCCCCTTGCCCATGCCAGCACATGTCCGGGACCATTTGAAGTCAGCCAGTGACCATCTGCATTATCCAGATAAGGCATGAGAGAAGATCATGTGGTCAGATGAGACCAACATTTTTGGTATTAACTCCACTTGCAGGGTTTAGAGGAAGAAGGATGATGAGGCCACCACAATAGGAGTTATAACCATTATCACATTCAAAAATAAAATTGCTAAAATAAGTTACCTACCGTATATATTCAAGTAGAAGCCAACCCGAGTATAAGCCGAGACCCCTAATTTTACCACCAAAAACTGGGAAAAAACAATTGACTCGAGTATAAGCCGAGGGTGGGAAATGCACTGGTCACAGCCCCCCGTAGTATATAGCCAGCAAGCTCCCAGTAGTATATAGCCAGCCTTCCCCCATGTAGTATATAGCCAGCCAGCTCCCAGTAGTATATAGCCAGCCTGCCCCATGTAGTATACAGCCAGCCTGCCCCCATGTAGTATACAGCCAGCCAGCCCCTAGTAGTATACAGCCAGCCAGCCCCTAGTAGTATACAGCCTGCCAGCCCCTAGTAATATACCACCAACCTGACCCCATGTAGTATACAGCCAGCCTTTCCCCATGTAGTATACAGCGAACCAGCCCCCATGTAGTATACAGCCTGCCCCCCCAGCACTTAAAAAAAATAAACTTATATACTCACCCTCCAATGCTCGCCATGGCTCTCCGCTGTTGGTGCGGCTCCCCGATGATGACTCGGCTCCAGCAGGCGCATACTATGATGTGGCCGCTGCTGATGTCATAGTATGCGTTGGCCGGCCGACTAGAAGATAACATGGCTGCGCTCCAAGAAGAGGAGCCGCGCGGAAGAAAGAAGGCGAGCTGAGCCGACATCAGGGAGCCGCGTGGAGCATCGGGACGCTGGAGGGTGAGTATATAAGTTTGGGGTTTTTTATAGACTCGTGTATAAGCCGAGGCACATTTTTTGTGCTGAAAAACTCGGCTTATACATGAATATATATGGTATGTATACTGTTTTCAACCATTAAACATAAAAAAATTTAGGATCAGTTTACATGTGAACTAAAGTTCAGTTTGCGAGGTCGAATTAAAAGCTCCTAAAAGTAGTACTATTTGGAGACCATTAAGGTTTCCATTTTTAAACTTTTGACAGAACCTATCATGGAACAGAGCAATTTAAGCCCCAAATGGGCATAGTCATAGAAATGGATGTGGGGATGCGTATGACCTGACACATTTACTATACCTCATATGTCTCCATCATAACCACTCCCATATTAGTGGTTGGAGGGACATGCGGATGTCCTTGGCATCCTCCTTCAGCCACTGATATGGTTATGATGGAGGGAATATGCATGAAATAGTATCTGCAGAGTACGCTCCATCTACAGGAAGCCAACAGGACATGGGACATCACAGGAAGTCTGTGTTCCCAGGGGAAATGTGATTGATGGGAACAGGCTTCTTTCTCAGGTTAATTGGAATATGGGTGACTTTATCAGGGTCTTATACTTACCCAGTTAAAGTTTACTATAACTGGCCAAATCCTTTAAGCTAGAGGTTTTCTAATATAATAGTTTAAAAGTAAATGAATTTGCAAAACCAAAATAAGTGCTAACTTCTTATTACTCTGGGTGTTACTGTGGGTAATAATGACTGTTGTGGGCATATAACAGTTTTACTGTACCACTAGTATTATCAGCTTACTGAATGTTTTTTTATTTATTTAGTACATTTTTTGGTAAGCCCCACCAAATTAAAAGGCAATTAAATATTAAAGATTTTGCACGAAAATACTAAAAAGTAAATGTAAAGGTTCATTAAGGGGCACATACACACATATATGTACTTATTTTTCTGTGGACCCATTTAGTTATATTAAAGTCCTTGTTCTGCAAATGTAAAAAAAAAATACATACTCCAATTTTTTTCAAGCAGACCTCAAAGCCATGGAAAAATGGGAACATAGACAGTAAAGGGACAATATGCTATCTGTGATAATCACAGTTGGAATATTAAAGAAAGAAATGGGAGTGTGAATGAGCCTTTATATGACTCTTTCAATGTGTTTTTTTGTTGAGAGGAAGTTCCTCTCTGAAATGGAAGGAAATGTTCCCCTTCTTTCCTGTTTCTAAGGGCAGTCTCCTGTAAGATTCCACAACAAGATGCCTATAAACTTGTCTCAGGTGGGATTTGAACTTATCAGCCTTCATTTCAGCTACAACAACATAGTGTGGTGAACCACAAGCTCACCTGTTTATACAGCATTTCTCTCTACTTGTATGTGGACATACACTTTCAAATTCCAACCCACATAATAAAAATTGTATGTAATATTTATAGGCATCTCAGGAGAATTTTAGGTGAAGGGGGAACATTTCCTGCCATGTTAGCTATAAAATAACTATTACAGATGCTCCAGTTACAGGTGAAAACCTGAAAGTGAAAAAAACATTTAAATTTAAAAAAACAAAACTGTGAAAATTTCCTCCAGGAGACATATAATGAGGTACCTATAATGAGGCACATATGATGAAAAAGACCCACACATACAAAATAGTAGTACACATTTAGAAATGAGTTACATTGAAAACTGAAAAACAATATACTATACATTACAAAAAATCTTTTTTCTCCAGTTTTTGTAAATTGAACCTAAAAAAACCCCTAAAAATAAAAGGGTCCTTTAAGATTTTTTAATATATCTCATTGTATCACAAAAAAGTAAGATATTGCGCAAAATAAAGAAGTCATGATGATCCTTAGACCAATAAGTATGAAACCAAATCGAACAGCATTCTCTCAAATTTTCAAGAAAATTTTAGAATCAATGATTTTCTTCTTTGCACGGGCGACGTGCAGGCCTTAGGGTGAAGACGCACGTGGCGTTTTTAGGCCGTTTTTGGGCCGTTTTTAGTTAGTGCGTTTTCAGATTGTAAAAAACGCATGCGTTTTTTGAAAACGCATGCATTTTTGACCAGTTTGAATTAAGATAATTGGTTATAATTGGTTAAACCTGTTTAAAAAATGCATGCGTTTTCAAACTAAAAACGGCCCAAAAACGGCCTAAAAACGCCACGTGTGTCTTCACCCTTAGAATAGGCCGACGGAGGTATCCGTATGGGTGATCAATAAGGGGTTAATATTCCATTACATGTACTGGGAAGTGGGAAAAAAATTGCAGTAAAATTGGTAAAGAAATCTATGCATTTGCGCCATTTTCTTGTGGCCTTGGATTTTACTCTCCTAAGATCCGCCTCTGACGCATGACGTAACTATACATCATGCGTCTTTAAGGGGTTGAGACCTGGCCAAAAAGGGGTTAAATTGAATGAGAAATGATTACTTTTGTTGTAAGCATGATTTGATGGGTGTCTGGATGCTTTATTGAAATCCTACCAGGTATTCTTAAAGAAAATTATTTTGCGGGGCATCAGGAGAAAAGGGTAGCTGCATGCTGAATTTTTGCACGAGGGCCTATGAACCTTCAGCTATGCCCTGAAAATGGGTTATTTTGCACAGATAGTAGGATGGTACTACAGAATGATTTCCTATGGTGGACTCTGTGTAACACAGCCAAACACTGGGTTACAGATATGAGTGCTGCTATTACGGGGAAAAGCAAACCTTTTTATCTAATTTTGGACAATTCCTTTAAGATACATAGAAAATAATCATTCCTTGAATTTCCTGTGTAAGAGCATAAACCAGTTGTTTGACTGCGGTAAAGTAAATACAAGGTAACAATTGCTGGCAAACACTTAAAAGAAATCTAGACAAGGACTGCTGTATTTACAGATGGGTGCTAAGAGTTCTGTTTGCTTTCTGTTCAAAACAGTAGGGGCTTATAACTACAAGTAAATACAGTAGTAGCAAGTTGTCAGAGGTTTCCTAGTGTGGAAGTATATTACACAAGTGAGGCTTTTACCCTGAAACTGAGGATCCTTTATATCAGCTGTTTAACACATTTATAGTCTTCTAACCTGAACTGTACTCAAAAAAGTTTTCTATATAAGCAGCAGATGAGTATTTTATTGTCTTAGCCTTAAATAATGGCACAGAGTTTGTTTCGCTTCTCAGTAGACACTAGGGTTGGACCTGAAACTGGCTACTCATATAGTTGTCGGAAAAAGAAATTCCCATATTATGCATAATTACTCAGTGGTTATTTGCCATATGACCAGATTCAGATCTGTTACTTTCAATTGTTCTCTAACACGTATCCATTATTACTTCAACTAAATTATCAGCACAATTTCTACACAACCACCCATAATTCATGAGTATATAATGAAATAAATGAGTATTTTACCTGAAAATTCAGTCACAGATTTGAGAGCTTAGTTCAACCATTATTTGACTTTAAAAGAATCCAGTATCGAGTCTTCGAAAGAAAATTGGGATACTGTGAATGTAAAAATCCACACTAAAAACAGCCAGTCTTAATCAAACCGCCACACCCAATATATTACAAGCCAGATTAGCTAATAGGCCCTCGCCTCTTAGTAGATCCATAAGTAGATCAGGTTAAACCATAGTGAATATGGTGGTGTGTGGGGTGAAAAGCCAACCAATGGTTCCTTTTAATTTATTTTAATTAAAAGCAATGGTGCATCCAATAAGAGTATCTTTGAGTTAGACAACTCCTTTAACCCAGACAAATTTCCTCGAAAATATGAAAAATCAATCTCTACTTATAATAATATAAATTTCCATTTATTGATAACATGAAAGTATGTCTACCATCAAAATCGATCATGAAAAGCAGGAACCCTTACTTATAATCTTCTTATAACTATCATTCATGGCCTCATTTCTTCTAAAATCAACTTTTAACATTAAGCTTGGGGTGTTACCAGAGCCCTTCTGTGCTGTAGCTTCACAGGCTGTTACAGTGTGTAGCACTTCCCCTCCCACTATGTGCTGTAGTTTACATCCGGCAGAGGTAGGGGAGATGTACTGAGGGAGCAGTGGGGAAAGGTGAGACAGTGAAACCTGTGCCTTTCAATCTACAGCATAGAGGGGCTCTGTTAACACACCCAGGAGCCCTTTAGGCTCATTATCATAATTTTAAAAGTTTCCGTTTTTTATTATGCTTGAATTTGATGGTAGATTTTTCTTTTACGGATTGAATATTAACCCCTTAACGCTCTGCGCCGTAGCTCTACGGCGCAAAGGTGTAAGGAGTGTATGAAGAGGGCTCACGGGCTTGCACCGATCGCGGCTATTAACCCTTTCATTGCCGCCGGCAAAGTCGACAGCGGCATTTAAAAGACAGCGGCGCGCGGGCGCTGTCCTCTTTATTACGATCGCCGCGCCCCCGAACGTCATCGGGGGGCGGCGATCAGTTGCCATGGTAGCCTCAGGTCTTCGTTTGACACGAGGCTACATGGCTTCTGCATATTCATTACAATGAGCCAGTGGCTCATTTTAATGAATGTGCTGCAAAAATGCCATATATTGCAATACAGTAGTATTGCAGTATATGTTAGGAGCGATCTGACCATCTAGGGTTAATGTACCTAAAAAAAGAAAAAAAAAAGTTTAAAAAATAAAAAAAATTCTAAAAAATTCAAATCACCCCCCTTTCCCTAGAACTGATATAAAACATAATAAACAGTAAAAATCACAAACATATTAGGTATCGCCGCGTCCCAAAATGCCCGATCTATCAAAATATAAAAACGGTTACAGCCGGCGGTGACCTCCGAGGCGGGAAATGGTGCCCAAATATCCAAAATGCGACTTTTACACCATTTTACATCACATAAAAAATGAAATAAAAAATGATCAAAATGTCGAACAGACCTCAGAATGGTAGCAATTAAAACGTCGGCTCATTTCGCAAAAAATGACACCTCACACAGCTCTGTGCGCCAAAGTATGAAAAAGATGGCAAAATTTTTTTTTCTTTTTTGTACACATTTGTTTAATTTTTGAATATGTATTAAAACACAATAAAACCTATATAAATTTGGTATCACCGCGATCGCACCGAACCAAAGAATAAAGCTGAGGTATTATTTTGAGTGCACAGTCAAAGTCGAAAAAACTGAGCCCACAAGAACGTGACGTGCATTTTTTTTTCAATTTTTCCACATTTGGAATTTTTTTTCAGCTTCGCAGTACACGGCATGTTAAAATAAATAACATTAAGGGAAAGTAAAATTTGTTACGCACAAAATAAGCCCTCACACAGGTCTGTACACGTAAAATTGAAAAAGTTATGGATTTTTGAAGTTGGGTAGCGAGAAATGAGCGGAAAAAACCTGCGTCCTTAAAGAGAACCCGTCATGCAAAATAACCCCCCTAAACTAAATATATTTTCATAAACTGCCATTAGAGAGCATTGCCTCTATCCCTTCATTGTCCCTCTACATGCCTGTAACCCTAAGCAATGAGGTCCTAAAGCTGTATGCAAATGACCTGTGAAATGTCCAATGAAGCATTAGCATATTCAAGCTGTCCACTCTATTCATGAGTGGGAGGCACAGCCACACCCCCAGTGCATGACTGACAGGCTGTATAATGATGTGAGGCTGTATAATGATGTGCTTCCTGGTGCTGGTGGCCACGCCCCCTGCAGCCTGTGTGTGCATGTATGTGTGTGTTTAGGAGAGATACAGCAGCTCCAGGCAGCCATGTTACAGCAGAACATGTCAGATTCATGTGTAGCTGATGTCTGTGTCTCTCACCTGTATATTAGGAGGATGCAGCACATACTAGCCATGCTTTACTATACATTACACACAGACATGAGCAGGGGGAGGAGAGGGGAGGGGTAACAGGAGTGACATCATTGCCTCTGACCATGTGACCAGCCTCATTTACATAATAAAGAATAGATGATTTTACAATGAATAATGTATGAAATGACTAGATAAAGGCTGGGATGGATCCTTGTGAACTGCTCCAACAGGTAGAGGTGACAGGACTAGTGACACAGACCTGATGACAGGTGTCCTTTAAGGGGTTAATCGATAACATGCAAAAAAATGTGTTGTTTACAGAAATTAACTGTGAGCGTCCTTTTACACAGGTGGTTTTTTTGTGCATGATGATTACTAGTAATAATAAGTTGGCACTCATTAAACTTACACTTTTACGGTTCAATAATTGTAAAGAGGGTGAATGAGTAATCGCAATTGTGGTCTCTTGCACATTCCCCTCTTATACACTTTGCATTGTGTCAGCAGCATATCCCGTCTACAAGTGAGTATATGGTTGACGTACAATCATTTGCTTATTTGCTGATTGCTGGCGTTTTAATGTAGAGCACTAACATTTGTATATAGATTCAGAAAGGGCTCTTAACACAATGTCACTTTGTTTATTGCTATTATATTTCGTTGAATGATTAGTTGCAAACCTTCTCGTTGGTTGTTTGGCTTCATGTGTGTTTGCTTTGTTGTACTTAACCAGTAATCAGTGTTACGGAAAACGATTGCATAGACACATATTCAGGTTTTAAGCCTCACCTATGCTATTATAATCCTTGAACAACGGACAAGAAGGGTTAGGCCAGAAATACACTGAGTCACTCAAGATATGTTTATTCTTGCTGAGAACAGTATAGTGATTTATCTCCAATTACAGCAGAGGAAGTAGTTCTGCCTATTTACAGTATATATTGAGTTACACCCCCATGCCATTGCTCATATGTTTTGTCAGAAACAGCTGTCCTCTCTTCCTTTGGCAATTTTCACAACTTCATGCTGTCTCTCCATATAATTAAGTAAATTACCCTTTGATAATAGCAACTTAGCAACATTTAATATGCAGTATTTACAGCTATCCCAGTTCCATGTTTATACTCCAACAAAGGCATTGCGTAAAACTGGCAAAACCATGAGCTACGTATATAATGACACAAAGAAGACGGATAAAGGTTGATTCATAGCCGCTTTGTTAAAGCTAATTACAATGAAGATTCTAAACACAATACTAAAATAGAAAGTACAGGGACTGCTATCAATTAGTTAGATTGCTATACTATTAAGTATGGAATAGTATGCCTCTTATCCTATAGGAATGTGCCTAGTATACAGCAATAAAGTGATATGACTAATACACAAAAAATCATATCATTTTTAATGGATGAAGAAATATTTAGTGTGGCAATTTTCAGAAAATTTTAAGATGTCTTTAAGCAATTATTATTACATAATAGAAAAAAAGTGCTAATAATTCTAATATATATTTAGAGCTTATTTCTAAAACACTGGTCAATCATTTTGACTTTTCACACGATGCCAGTACAAAAAGAGAGCTCATGTATACTGTCACTACATTGAGGCTCCATTTATAGATGTGTACATTGAAGCTTATGGGCCTCAATACAAAATCTGTACTATAACCTCAAATGTTAATGTATCCTTAACAGTATTAGTCTCCCCATATGGGATGCTTTTGGATCCCCAAGTCTGGTTTAGGGTGCAGCTTATACCTGGACACTGCCTAACCTACGTTCTGATCATTGTATGAGGCTTAAAGGGGTATTCCCATCTGGGTATTTACATTTAATTTATTTCATTTTTAATATGCAAACATTTCTTCAATTGGATGTTATTTAAAAAAAAAATGTTCCTGTGTGAAGATAATTTCTGACAAAGGTGGCCATGGTGTCCCTTAAAAACGAGATAGCTTCCTCAGATACGACCACCTGGCAGTGGTGGCCTCTGGCAGCGGTGGCCAGGCATGCGCTATTGAGCACTGCCTGACCTCCTGGATTCAGCAATCATTACCGCAGGACGGTTGTGGTGTTATGCAGTAAATCCCGGACATTTCATATACAAAAACCTTCTGTTTCTTTGTGCAATCCCTCCAGCAGAGGTGGCTGTATCCAAAGACACAGTCTTGTTTCTAAGTGACCATATGACTACATTTATGAGAAATTATCTTAGCACAGGTAAAAAAAAAAAATTTTATAACATTGAATAATGGAATTGAGTGTGAATACCCAGATGAGAATACCCCTTTCAGGTGCTAAAAACAGCAGGGTCACTCTGATAATAATCTCGTGAATTGTTGGATAATTTCTTGTACATAAAAATATAGATATTTTGCATTAATAGTTCCTAAGTGTTGACTCATATTCATTCAAAAATTGTTCCCTGTAAATATTTATGAATGTAAAGACTTTGTTTAAGGATGAGGCTACATAAGTGGCTTTAAATGTCCATTGCTTGCATGTAACTGCAAGTCAAGAAATGCTTGCTTCCAGCAAATTGTAACAGGAAACTCCCAGAGTGATCTGCTTTTATGTCATACGCTGCAACAAAAGAGGCAAAACAATGGGTGTCATGTGTAGTCAGGCCCACAGGGGGCCATCTGTTACACAAGTCCAATAGAAGGTCAAATGGATTTCTAGTAATGATAATCTCAATACATGGGGTGATTAATTGCTTAGCACTATCACTCTCTATAACAAAAGGCTGGTGTTGTACAGTTCATTTTGGCACTAACGTCACACAGTTAAAGTTGCATTGAGGCGTTACCTGTACACGACTATTTTTCTCATACTTAAGAAAACATATACATGTTTTTCTTCCCTGGGGATAAATAGCACCAGCGCTGTCTGGCAACTGCTTATCTACTTTTTTGAAGTAACCTGCCCATTAAGCTTAGATAAATATGGATGACAATGGGGAATCTGGATTGATGCCTGATTGTAAGTAGATAACACTACCGGTAGCAAAATCAAGTGACAGTGACTGTGTTACAAGACAATAGGTGTAATATTTTAAATATACTGTGTCTATGGCAAGAGTTTTTTTAATATATAAAAAACTGGAGATATCCCAAGATTAAAGGCTACTTAATGGGTTTGGTATATACATACAATGTACTATAGATATTGGCACTGGAGACACTTTTCTTCTTTCTGGAGTAGAACTAATTTGCATATCTGTTTCCAATAATACTCCCTATGGCAGCTGGTGTCTCTGTAGGGAGAGACAGTTCCCCTGAGGTAAACTCTCCATATGTGAGGTGAAGAACCTTGCCTACAAGACACAAGACTCAATGCATTGTCCAGCAAGGAGCCAGGAAAGGTCATCCTTTTCCTTCAATCATACTTCAGTATTTAATTTAGTCTTTAGTTAATATGAAGTCAAAATAAAAATTATTGTTATTACTATTATATAAATTGGGAATTTATATGGGTTATTTTGTGGACATACTATTTATGGGTAGCACAAGGATTAGATAGATGATAGATGCTTAAAGACCATTGTATTTATGAGCAGCCATAAAGTTATCATTCCTGTTAATACCCACTATCTATTCAATCGGTTAGGAGTTGGCTTTCAATACTTGTATCCATAGAAGCAAGCTTGAATACACATGATCTGAACAAAGGTATTATTGCTTTAGGCAGGCTGTTTACATTCATCAACATTTCTCTAATACTTGTCAGTGTTTTGAAACACTTTTCTAAAGTGCCAATGGCAGCTTGCCACTTCTTCTGAAGATCACCGACTACAGAAGGGGCGAAACCAGAACATAACTAAATCCCCTTGGGCTTTTTTTCTGTCATTGAAATGCAAAGGTTCCACTTATCCTCTTGTGCACTTAGCACACTCATTATTAATGTGAACATGGGTGGGACATGGCAGTCATATCAAATAAAGGTTTCACTCGTCGTATTTGAGTTTCCCAAGTTACAAGTTTTAATGAAGGTGATAAGAAATCACTAAATGTTCATACTTGTAAAAGGTTTTAACGTCAGGATAATTACTTTGCGTTATCACACAATCAGTTAAAAGCCGAATTAAACACTAAACGCTATATCGGCGGAATTCAATCTCTCTGGAGTTTGATGAACTACATAGACCAGCATTATTTATAAAATATATTATCTGGATAAGCAAGTATTAGAGGGTCCTTGCAAACTTCTAAATCATTGATAGGTGTTAAGAGAAAGCATGAAATAGCATTAGCAGGCATTTGTAACACTCTTTTAACACTTCTTCAAGGAATTATGGTAATGGAACCCAATTTTTTTCACTGTGGGAAAAGCTCTGCCAAATCTGTTTGCTTAATTTCTCTAGAAATTCTACTTCTACCACCATTATCTTTACACACACATGGAAAAAAAATGTTTGCACAACCTGAACCAATTCTAGGGAAACACTTGGTTTCCTTCAGCTTTACATAAATAAATATTCTTAAAGCTTGAAAGAACATGATGTAACCCTTTCAGGACCAAGAGAGGCTTTCCCATGCAGATGACTCAGATGTACAGGATCCATTGTGTGAAGGTCCAATAAGTCACAGTTAATCAGTAGCTTTAGTGTGACAGCTAGCACAGTTAGGCAGTGAGAATAAAAGAAACGTCTTCAAAAGGATTGTTTCACTTTAGATAATGGAGCATTGTTCTGAGGGCAAGGCTGATTCCAGGAATATTTATTTGAAGGAAGAGAAAACTACAACTGAATTCACATACTCAACTGCAGGTCACAGGGCCGCAACCTTTAACCCAAAGTCCAAACACAATAAATATTCTGCTCTATCCCAACCTCCCGGATTGAAAGACTTGTTTAAATGAGTGATAGATCAAACATTCTTTCCAAATAAACAGTAATCATACAGATGTTAGATACTTGGGCTACATGGTTAAGAATGTCACAGGCATGCTGAGTGCCGATGTAATGGTTGAACTACATGACTAATAATTATTTGACATTATTGAATGTGATATAATTTATTGTTGTAATACAAAATAAAAGCTTACATCTAATACTTAATACTGTTACATAGTTTGTTCTGTTATTATAACAAAAGCCACAATATAAGTTTTGGTGGCTACCTGCCAAGTCTTATTGCAGTGAACAGTAAAAAAAGGGAACAGTCTCTCCTAACTATTCTCTATTCAGACTGGAATAATGCATGATAGATGTGCTCCCGAGGTCACACGTAGACAATTGAGAAAAAACTTTAAATCTCATTAACAATTGACAATACAAATGCATGTGGAACTCCCTCTAAGCTCCTTTCCTTTATTTTACTCAACCTGATTTTCAAATGTTGTGCATTTTTATTTGTAAAGGCCTTGAAAGTACATATGTTATAAAAACTGGTGGATCAATTCAGTTACTCACTGAGGACAGGGTCACCTGTGAGCAAGCAAATAGAAAAAGGATTGGTTACTTACTCATAGCTTAATCTTCCTTCTTTTATTTCCCAAAACAGAAGGAGACAGCCATTATAGCTTGCTCAGAGGTTATCACCTATTCACCTATACCTGGATAAGCATTAATACTTTGCTTGTGCCATTATCATTGCATTAGTTGCCACACTAGCCATTCATGAATGTAGGGAAACTAGATGAGACTTCTGAAAGGAATTGTTATGGCTGTCATTTTACTTTGAAGAGCTATAGCTACATAGACTTAATGGCTTATGCATATAGGGGCTGAAAAATGAGAAGGCCTTTAAAATGGTATTTTTCTATTGGTTCTTACAGATTAGCCTTGCACACTAACAACATGGCTGTGGTAAACACAATCTAGCCTTATAATAATATAATGTGCTTATATAATAATGCTGTAAAATGCATAACATTTACTTTCATAAAATATTATTAGTTGTCCAATAATACCATTGACCATTTTAACATAACAGCACTGCTTTGATATGGTATATATGGTATATATGGGCCATACAGTGTCTACATATTGAACAGTGCAGTAACAACTGTACAATCATAAGTAGGGCAGGATTAAGGGGCGTGCAAACTGGTGGGGACCCTTCCTACAATAATTTTTCAATAAAGTAAATGTTGCTCAACGGAAATAATAATTAATCTCCAAAAACCCCAGATAAGGGCACGATCACAAGTGAAACATATGCGAGCGGTAACCAGCACCCGGGGTCTTCTATTGTTTAAATGCAAGACAACGGGAGTTGGTTACCGATCACATGCATTTGACTGGAAACATATATGCGACCGGGTAAAACCCCTACCCCGTGTGCTAATGTTGCGCTAGGAAACACAACACTAGCGGCACATGTGTCTTACTAGAATTGCCCTTAAGCTGATAGAGAACTGATTTACAAACTTTCTGCTTACACTCTGTTTAGTCCAAGCCAAGCATTGGATACTGTTTGTACTTGCTGTCTTGGCACAGTGGCACATAGTACTGACTAACATCCTGACTCCTGACTGAGTGATCAGTGAGCAAACATACTCATGGCTGATTCTATCCTATTTGCTGTCTGAGTCAGATTTAAAAATGCTGACAAAATTATCAATAATTGATGACATCCCCACACAGTGTCATACAAAGGCTGATGTTGTCGCACACATTAGTATCAGCCAGTGACACAGACATTAGTGACATCTAGTACCTTACAGGTGATGACCTGCTCCATCAGGGACTTCATTATTTCTTCTCTCAGGTAGGTTCATCTGCCACAAGATTCACCAGATGTTTTCAGCTCCCAGCAGCACATCTATCACACTGCAGCCATAAAAATACCACAGTCACAGTATAATGTCACGTGGATAACAGTGGTACATTAAATAATATACACCCTTTACAACACAACTGACCACACTGTCTCCCACAATTAAAAAATCCACACTGTGGCCCTAAAATAGTATTTTTAATGTATACAGTTATATATACATAATTTCCATACAACATCCTTATATACAGTGCAACCCTGACTAATTTCTATATTATGTATATTATCTACAGCCCCTATCAAATTCATATACATATAGACCCCTCTAATTTATTAATTTATATACTACCTGTTTGTAAATGCCTCAATATAAAGAGCACCCACCCATTTAAATTATTAAAGGGGTTTTCCAACCAATCAAGGCCCTATACTCAGTGATGAGACCCCCACAGATCTCGAGAACGGGGTCTGAGGACCTCCTCCGTTGGACTCCTCATCGCTCCGTGAGATAAATGGAGCAAATGGCTGCGCATGTCCATTCTGCCCCATTCATCTCTATGGAGCTGATAGAGATCGCCAAGCACCAGCCAGCTCCCAGTATATAGTTAGCCAACCCGGAGTAGTGTATACCCAGACTGCCCCCAGTAGTATATAGCTAGCCCTTAGTAGTATATAGCCTACCCCGGTAGTATATGGCCATTCCCAGTAGCATATAGCCTGCCCCCGGTAGTACATAGCTAGTCCCCAGTTGCATATAGCCAGCCCCAAGTAGCATATAGCATGCCCCAAGTAGCATGTAGCCTACCCCCAGTAGTATATAACCTTCCCCCAGTAGTATACAGCCTGTGCCCAGTAGTACATTTAACTTTGCCTTTTATACCTGCCTTCTATCTATAGACCCCAAGTAATTGTGTGTGGCCAGTAACAAAATAATAAAACTATATACTGACCTCATCTTCCCTTCCAGTGCTCCCACGATGCTGCAGCCATCCTCTTCCCCCAGATCTTCTATTGGGCAGCTGCCAGTTTCAGTGAATGGACGCAGGCAGCATGACATCATCACATGCTGCCGGCATACCATCATTACATTCTGCTGCCGTAACAATGCATCGGCTATCTCCCCTTCGATGGAAGTTGTGATTTCCATTGCACAGTGAAGCGAGTGAGTCTGCTGAGCTGAGTCACTGACAGTCTGATAGTGGTGGGAGCCCCTTTAATAGTAAAGTGGTGGCAGCCCCTCCTTTAACCCAAGCTTGATCATAAGACATGTATGTTTAATTGTCAGATGAGAAATTAGCATAACAATACAATGTGCTTTTTTCTCAATAATAATATTTGTATTATTTAATTTCCCACTTATGTTCTTAAATTATTTACCAGGTGTAATTTTTGTCTATGATCAGGAATTGTTCTCCAGTGCTCTCCAAACGCACAGCTGCTGCTGACTTCACATTCACAGCAAGTTATAGCCGCAAATAAGAAAACATTATCTGACAGTTCTGAAAGTAGCACTACCAGGCTGGAGGGAAGGTGTGATCATCCTTTAAGGTTTTGATTCTTAAACCTTTTTTTTTCCACTGCTGAAATACCACATCACAGTTATCTAAGAGTCGACCACAACCTCAGGGAAAAGAGATGTCCTTAAACGCCTAACAACCTTTCCTGTTCCAATGTCAGTGTTTTGTGTCCTACAAGATACACAAAAATAAAAAGGTTTGCACATTTTGTGAACAAATTAATAACTATATTTGAGTACTTACTCAAACAAATACATATGAATAAATAGTGCTGAGTGTTACTATATACTCCCATTTCTGTCAAGGCCACAAGTAGCCATGATTTGCAACAGAAATGATACACTACATGTCAATATTCTTTACTGTGTTAAAAGGGTTTGTCAGGCTTTATAAATACTAGATCTCAATTAATGAAATATTCCAGTTGCAATTCCTTATTTATTATATAGTGGAATGCTACCTGTAGGGGATAGAGCAATGATAAAATGATAATTTGACTAAAACAACTGTCAAAAAGGAAGAGAACAGACAAATGGTCTATAGTCACCACCAACAGAACCACTCTTTTATAGGTGTTGTCTTGCAAATTCTACCCGATGTCTGTTCTATTGTTACAACAGTAGGAGAAAATGACTCACAATCAGAGTTGATTCCTAACTGGACACAGGGCCGGTGCTGGCATTGGGTAAACCTGGGAAAGTGCCAGAGCCCAGAGCTGCTGGGGGGGGGGGGGCACATAGGGTTGTACATAAAAAACCCATGGGGAAGAGGGGGGCTGTATCTAATGAATCCATAGGTTGTAAGAGGGGTCATAGACTTCGGAAAAAGGAGCAGACGCGGCACATCCTCTAAAACGTTGAAATTTATTGGAACAGGAAACTGTTTTAGTTTCTGAATTTTTAATGCCGTCATCAGAGATCGCTTTATCGCCTATACAAGTGTCTATACAAGCTTCCTAAGCCCGTGGCTCCGGAATGGACCAGGAATGGACATTATGCATTTTACTGCTTCTGTGTAATTCAAGGTGTCAGATCTTCACTCTCTAACATTGATGACCCATTCTAAGGACAACTCATCAATATGTAAATCTCCAAAAATCCTTTCAATGCTGTACCAGTTATATAGGCCTTCCAGGGTGTGCCCTAAAAAAGAAGATGCAGTAAATGTAACTCTTTTCTTACCTGTATGCTTCTTCTTGTTTCCCAACAAGCAAAGTATATCTCTATATGATGCTTTGTATAATGGAAATGGAGTAGATTCCACAAGGACACCTTGCTTCACCGTAAATGGAAAACATAGTCACCATTTATGTATTCTTCAGAAAGAACTGTGAATTCCTGCGAGGACAACAATGTACAGTATTAATGCTACACATGTATTATAGAAATTATTATCTTTACACTATAAAGGACACTGCATTATTGTAGTTTTTGTTTGTTAAATTACAGGAATTCTGCAAATATGTGAGCCCTTCATATAGCATTTTCTTCAGGGAAATGTAAGGAAATTTTACATTTAAGTAATACATTTTCTACACTTTGCAGGGATGTAACTCATAATAATAGAGTATGTCATGGTACACAATAGAAAATAGGAGAACATGCAAGAATAATAACTATAACTATACAAATAGCTGTTTCTGGCAAAAGCTCAATAAAATCTTCATTTATAAAATTGTTGCTAATAGGTATTTAAAGGAATGTACATGTAAAGTATATATAATGCTATGGCCTTGAAGAATATTAATTCCATTATTTTTCCCAATACTTTTAACTCTCAATTCAAATTCAAATAATAAATAATTACAAGACATAAGGACATCACATAGGTGAAAACAATTCATTCACTATTTGTCATACATCCAACAATTTGGTATAAAATAGTAGTTTAATAAACAATATAATACACTGCTGTTGTAAGTCATCCAGAACTGAACCGAGCAAAGAAGTAAGTCTAGTAACACAAGACTGTCATATCCAATTAGGAATTCAAGACTTATCTCTCCGTTTCGAAATTCAAGAGACGGGACATAAGCAGATAAGCAGTCAACCATAATCTTACCTGACTCCACATGAACATGAAATCTGAACTATCCAATCCTTATCTTCTATGTCATCCTCCATCAGGGAACTATACCTAATGAATTTTCCAAAATTGGTTAGGCAGACTGTGCATTTTTTGGGGGAAAGATTATTAAGCCATTGCCAACTCTGCTAGCGTTCAATGACTGACCGTGTTTAATTTGAACATGTAGAATCCTGTTTTCCATACCGCCGTACAGCAGCTCACCCCCGCCCCTCTCCATGGGACTATACAGCGCACAGTGCAGAATCACGTAGAAAGATAGGACATGTCCTATCTTTCTACGGGATCCTGAGCGGTATGGTGCCGCACATGTGCGGCACCGTACCGCTCCTGTACGGTGCCGTGAGCCAATAGAAGTGTATGGGGGACGTATATCGGCCGTAAAATTTCAAACATATCCCTTTGAAATTACTAATCATAAGTCTACAACACACTGCATGACACAGTTAGAGTGTGACTGGTGCAAGAAGGTGTTATTACAGCAGCCTTAGTAGACCCTACCATGCTTTTACTATAGGACCTAGCATTTCATAGTAATGCTACTGTTTGAAACATGTTCTTCAATAGGATGACATTTGTGGCTTTCAGGAACTGGAATGATCTCAATGGTAGTCATGATGACTGGGAAATCCTCATTTTTCCCCTGGAGTGTCCATTCACCCCAGTGTCAATGTGGAGAAAGGAGCAGACCAAGACTGTGCTACAGTCTATTATTAGACTATGATGGTGTTTTTACTGGGTAATGAATATTGATGACCTATCCTTGGAATAGGTTATCAATATCAGATGGGACTGATACAAGATTTTTCCACAATAATCTGTTCTCAGCACCCCGCCTGCCAGAAATAATAAAGAGAAATGTTCTTTTTCATTTCAATGGTCAGATCCCATTTACTTGACCCTGGACCCACCAATCTGATAGTTCTGACCTAAGCTAAGATATGGTAACCAATAGGGAAAAGAAAAGAAAATCTGACTAGTTATATATTAATACATTCACTGCTCTTTTGTTGCTGCATAACTGAACAAAACTGCTAACGATGTGACCAGATGCAAAAGTCAAGGGCTTATTTTAGAGAAAATGTTAGAGAAAATGCATAAGCAGTTCAGTGCTTAACAATTACACTACTCAACTCAATTCTTAATGACCTCTCTATATTAGACAAGCCACTTCTACCAGGTCACAAGCTGAGAACATACCACAACTGTGCCTTCAGAATCCTACTCCTTTTATTATGACTTAACCTTCAACATGAACTCTGTGTTATGTGTAGGAGTTTATTACTCATTTGGTGTAAACACACATTGTCATTGAATAAAAGCAAATGCATGTTTATCTATAATGCACATATGTAAATATGTATATTTACATAATATTATAACAGGCCATTTTCAAACAGTAAAAAAAACTATATTAATGTTATATAATATTTGGTCCATGTCTTAAAAACACATAGAAACAGAAAAATATATCAATCTATATGAAGGAAATCTACCATCAAAATCAAGCATGGATATATGTCAGGATCCAGAGTCTGTGGACCCTCTGGACCACCATGGGAGATGGTACTAGCCGACACCTGGGACTGGAGTCTAAGTGGCACCTGTTCTTCACCAGAGCCCGCCGCAAAGCAGGATGGTCTTGCTGTGGTGGGGTACCACAAGGTCATTCCACAGGGTGTGACTAGACCCGCGGTGGCAGCCAAGGTAGTAATACAGGAGACCGTACCTCAGGTGACAGCGGGAGAACAGCACGGGAAGGAACACTAGGACTCACCTCAGAACCACAGGAGCTGGCACCCAGATCAGGAACACAGGAACAGACTGGCACACGGATCAGGAACACAGGAACAGAACGGCACACGGGAATGCTGGAGACACACGGGAACAGTGGAGACACACAGGAACCCTTGGATACACAGGAGGGCTTTCTCTTCAGAGGATTGGCTTGAAGATATGGCAGGGAATGATGGGAGCCGCCAAATTAAATGCAGACCCCGTAGTGGCCAGCACCAATAACCTGTGCGCTGGCCCTTTAAATCTTGAAGTACCGCTGCACACAGGGCCTAGTCTGGACGGGAGCGGGAACCTGGAGAGGTAAGTCCACAGGAGCGGGGCCGGCGCTGCAGAGAGGGGCACGGGTGTACTCGCCATCTGCGATATTGATTGCAGGGATGCCCGTGACAATATATAAGTTCCCCTGGTTTATCATGCTTGATTTTCATGGTAGATTCTCTTTAAACATAAAACAGCTATGTGCAAAATTTCTTAATTCAGGTTGGTTGTAATTTATTATTAAAATGATTATTTGTCATATGAACTAGACATAAAATAGTGTCTTTATTAATTAGATTTTGCTAATAAATGTCTTTACAGAATATGTAGTCCCTTAACTGAACATGTAGTAAAACTTGAATTATGAAAATAATTCTGTCTGCAGTGTTAGGGTCTTTTTAAGTACAGATGTATGGCCATAAGGATCACTGGCCAATACTCTAGCAAGTTACAGTAATCTGGGCTCATTTATTTGCATGTATATGTTGCATTGATCCTAATTTCTTTTCAAGAAAAACAAATACAGGCAGTCCCCGGGTTACATACAAGATAGGGTCTGTAGGTTTGTTCTTAAGTTGAACTGGTATGTAAGTCGGAACTGTATATTTTATCATTGTAAACCCAGCCAGAACTTTTTTGGTCTCTGTGACAATTGGATTTTAAAAATGTTGGGTTGTCATAAGAATCAGGATTAACAATAAAGCTTCATTGCCTCTGATAACTGTTATAGCAGTTTATTGTAGCCTAGGACTAAAGTACACTAAATTCCAGTGGTCCGTTTGTAACTAGGGGTCGTATGTAAGTCGAGTGTTCTTAAGTAGGGGACCACCTGTATTGTTGATATGATAAATTTCACATTCACATGTCCTATTATTTTTCGCACCCTATATTTACAATGATATGATCAACATCTCACTATCATTTGTTATGGATATTTATACAGGGACAATAATTACGAAGGTATTTGTTTGTACAAAAAAGATTGTTCAAGGTGAAACACCCTTAACAGGTCCTTAAAAGTAATTAAATGCCTTATCTTCATATTGCTGAGGTTAGGGACTCGGCATATAGCCTTCCACATTCAATATATAGAACTACTCCACCATAATGAATATACTACCACAAAAAACGGAGTTGCAGCGTTCTTTAGTAAAACCAAAAATTGTATATCTTTACTTAATATATAAAACAACACACAAATGTATCATCATAAAATAATTATTGTAACAGAGGAAATCCAAAAATAAGTCCGATCAGACAAAAACACATGACCGCATTATAGGGTACGTTGCTCTGTCCCTTAGGTGGCACATCAACAGGTAGTATTATTTTTTTTTATTTTGTGGTAGGACCTTAAAAGTGTTGTCTGGTCAGTATACATTTTCCACTTTCCACAGGATAGGTGATAACTTACTGATCAGGGGATCCTGTGATCTAGAGCGCGAAATGGGACCAGTCAGACATGTACGCTGCCGCTACATTCGCACTGAGTGCGGTGCACTGCTATCTCTGAAAGCGCCATTGAGATGAATAAAGAGGAAGGTTCATGAGCAACCAGCTTGACTATTGATTTGTGCTTGCAACTTACTCCCATTTTCATGATCAGTGGGGGTCCCACCATTAAGACTCCCACCAATCAACAAGTTATCCCCTTGTGACCAGACAACCCATTTAATTATTAACTGAGAAAATTTATATCATTTTCCTGCCTAAAGAAAAAATATATGACATTTGGGTGTATTGGATTTATTCATCATGTGCAAATAGGGAAAGTATAGCAGCACAGAAAAAAATGATACTGTGCACACAAGCTTTGAGGAACAGTACAAATGCCATCACTGTGACAACCACTTATGTCTGTAAACACACAAATTACAGGTTTAACATCAGATAAAGTAAAAACTAATGATCTCTCCATCTGGTTTGCAACAGTCAAAAATGCAAATAGTCTTTTATCTTATAGTTATCGTTAGAAGCAGCAGTGCATCCTTCTCTGATTTCTCATTATTTGTCAATAATATCACTGAGGGTCACATCTAGAAGAGATTAGCTAACGGCAGACAAGTCGCAGTTTATGACATGTCAAATACTAATCAGAAAAAGACTTGTGAACAAGCTAAGAAATTTATTTAAAATAGTCTAAAGAGCTATACAGGTTCATAAAAGTAAGTGAAGATAGAAGACATACATACGCATTTAATAATCAATAATTCAGGAATAATAAAAATTAAAAACTGGTATTAGTTCTGGCATTGGTTACCCATTAGGGTATTGCTTTCAATGAGTGGGACTAATATTTAGTGATCTAATAATTGAGTGGGACCAAGGTTTTGAAGGTTTTCAGATTTGCGTTACCACAATTCTAAGGGGATAAGAAATGTGGCTGCCCATCAATCTGGTAAGGATTTTAAGGCAATATCCAAATAATTTTGGGTTCATCATTTTACAGTGAGAAAGATTTTCACAAGTGGACAACATTCAAGAGAGTTGACATGCATGAAAGGAGATTCGGCCTTGCAATAAAATTGCAGAACACCCAAGAAAGTTAGGCTAGGTTCACACTGTGTTTTTTGCCATACACTATAAGAATGTACATTGTATACATTATACATCAGCCGGATTCCTGATGTGTCCTTACGTATGGCACAGACATATCGTACTGTATCCGCTTACAGATGTTGTTGCATCAGTATTGGAGAGTTTTGATGCACCTCTATGAAATGTAGCTATGTTGACCATAGACATAGTCACCATGTGGCTTTCGGTTTTAATATAATTTGCATCAGACATTGGCGTAAAGTATAGCTCCAAACTCTGCTGGCATGCCAACACAAAACCCTTTTACAAATTGCCAATAACGGTAGCAGAGGGATGATGAGTTTGGCTAGTTTTTTAGCCAAAGGTCCACATTGTAGTCATTCAATTGGCCATGAATTCCTTTGTATGTCAAAGCATTCTAGAGTAAAATGTGAGGTTATCTATCCAACACGTAAAGCTTGGTCAAAATCCGATCATGCAACAGAACAATGATTTCAAATAAACCAGCAAATCTCCTACAGAATGGCTGAAATGCTTTGGTGGGACATTAAAGGAAATTTACACTAGTAACACCAATCACTAGCTGTTGCCTATGTTTACACCTCCTTCTGCATGTAGGGTGGAGGAGTAGGAGGCACAGAGCATTGCATTCCACTGTATTTGTGGTATACAGTGGGATACATCTGTGCCCTTCATTGTACGGTTACATTGCAAATCCTCCCAATGAATCCTTACTATTTGAGATGTGAACCCAGCCTGACAATTTTTTTTACTTTTCAGGTTCAATCACTAATTCCCTCTCATACCTGTGCTGTAGATAGCACATGTAGAAAAGATAAAACACTCACTATAGCTGCTGCATTACCTCTGCTTCTCTTCCTTCCTTCCTCCCTCCCTCCCTCCATCCTCCCTGCTCTGTAAATGTTGAGCAGTAATTTAATTAAAGGGTTTTGCCCATGGAAGAAAGTTTGAGAACTTTAATCTCCTTGTGATATTTATACAAGAAAGATTCTTTTTAACCCCCATACTTTACAATCTTACTTACAAGTTTAATTTCTATTTTGGTCCTATCAACCAGTCATGCTTATGTAAAATTCCAGAGTGTGGGTGGTCACTAGCTAAGCAGACAAGCAGACATTTTGTGATTCCTCTGTGCTATGAGATGCTGTGTGCTGATAATGTGCTTAGATTGCCAGTGTACAGAGTTTAGCTACACTTATTTAGCTTCTGAACAGTCTATTAATATCTGACACATAGAAAAAGATAGATGAGAGATCAGAGTCATGAGATGTATATAACATACAGAGATACACTTCAGCTCTGCTATGCCTCCCACTCCCCTCGGAAAAATAACTTATCTTGTCTTGTTTGTAGAGTAAACTATGCACAATACTGGTTTCTGGCAGAAAGTGCCTGTGTCTGTAGTGTGTCTGAGCTGGTGTTGTAATGCAGGCGCAGGAGTCAGAGAGCACTGCATCATGCAGACAAAAGAAGCAATTTATGAGAAACATCCGACCATAGTCAGAAGATTTAGGGTCCTATCCACGGACAACCAAAATTGTAAACAACAGGACTGATAGAGACTGGTTGGAATTATATCTGTAAAATGCTTTATATTTGTTAATAACAGTGGATTAGAGAATGTGCTATGTTTTTATCCTGAGTATGTTTAAGGAACTCTTCTTATAATAATAATAATTCTTTATTGATATAGCACCTACAGATTTCACAGTGCTGCACAGAGCTTGCCAAATTCTTCTGTGTCCCCATGGGGCTCACAATCTAATCAACCTACCAGTATGTTTTGGAGTGTGGGAGGAAAGCGGAGAACCCGTAGGAAACCCAAGCAAACATAGAGAGATCATACAAACTCTTTGTGGGAATGCTCCTTTAAGCAGTAATTTGATGTGCGGTCCATTTTGGTTCAGGAAAACTGATTCAGCAGGTTAGTTTAGGAACAGAGAAAAATATAAATAAAAGAAATTGTGATATATTTGCTAGTATATATTACAAATTAACTAACATGTAACCATATTACAGATTTTTTTGCTAGGCTTGTTGAGATGTTAGTGACCCTTAAAGTTGCCCATAAACGTTACTGTTGACCAAAAGTGTCTGAGGATCTCTTGATATTCTCCTTACAGCATTTGTCAGATGTCGGCTTTCCTCATGCCCAATCGCCTTGTTCTCAGGAAGGTAAAGCACCACCACAGGTGTCTTCTGCCTCTTTCCGAACGCATGCTTACTCAGCTAAACCAAGCTTGCATGGGTATGTGAATATGAGTGGTTGGCAAATTGATCTTTTGCTATGTCCAGCCCTGAATAAAAAGGTAAGCACAGATTTATAGTTATACTGTAGAATTATCTACTGTATCCAAGATTAGTAAGTCAAAACCTAACACAGTTTCTGCATGTTTGTTATTTAAAACGTAATTAAATATTATTATAGAAAACATGATGAATCAAGTATCCTTAAATGTGACATGCACTGACTGTTTTTGGCAATTATATTAATGAAGCACTCTTCAGATTGCTCTGCAGGAGTTTACTCAAGAGTCCCACTCTCATAGAGAAATGTGCAGTTCTCTATGGATTTTGTCTGTCACCTGGATAATTTACAGCCTAGAAGCATTGCTCCTTAAACCTCCAAGTGCCCTTACTGCGCTCCATAATCTATACCACCTACAGTTCTTTTAATATTGACTCTCCTATAAGTAGATAACAGCATCGGAAGTAAGGTCTTTTTTCTCTTTCTTATCTTACTTTCTTTTCCAAAACAGGAACATATCCTCAGATCACTGGTAAAAATCTAAAATTTGTACCAGGTGGTCTTTATTATATAGGTCACTGACACTGTCAAACATCTTTCGTAAGGTGACACTACACCTACGAGGTTATCAGTATGGAGCCAAGAAGTCTAAAACAACTGCAAGCAGCAGAGTAAATGGGTTACATCTCTAACACCTTCCCCATCTTTCACATAGACACAGTAAAAAGTTGTCAATGTAAACATGTGATACTCACACTAATGATGTTAAAATTATCTCTGTTACTGTTTCAAGACTCAACCTAAACTTCTAAGTAGTTTATTGCAGTGCTTCTTCACCCACTTGTATGCTTTCAACAACAGACTGTCAGCTGCTGTTTAATTTCCTTCTGATTTACATTTAACAAATGACCGCAAAGTGTTGCTACATACAGACAAAAGTACAGTAAGTGTTTCAATAGTAGTCTTAACATAAGAGAAAATTGCATTGTTTCCATATGGTTTATTTTTTTGTAATTTCCTATAATTATTTATTGTTCCTAAAACATATTAAAGGGATTTGGGCGGTATTTCACTTTATGTTATATGTCAGAATAAAAACTTATAACATAGTAAACTATATTTTACTGTGTATCTAAGAGACCACTGCTGGTGGTTTTGAGTGCTGGGAAGGGTAATGATTTGCAAGACAAAGCATAAGCTGCAGAGGTATGTAGAGTATCTAATTTTGTGCAGTGCTCATTTTGGTTATCAATTTTCGATGTTTACTAGATCCTTAAATCTAAAGGATCACTTATGGAACATCCCCCACCGTGGCCTAGCCTGTTTCTTGGGGTTTTTGAGGCAGCCGGGGCCCAGAATACCGGAGTGGCTGGCAGTTGCGGCCTACGCACACTACTGTCACGGTGCTTGGTATGGGGACCAGAGGGCTGTCCTACAGCCTGGCAGTCTCCGGCAGGTGGTATGTGCAAGAAATTAGATGAGGGAGAGGCTGATACACTGGTTCTCCCTGGGGCAACCCCTTAGTGTCTGTAGTATAAGTCCCTGGATGATAGATGGGGTGCCCTTGATGGTGACAGCCGTAGCAGGGACCAGACGGAGGCAACGTTGTGCAAAAATAACTTACAGTTCTTTATTCGAACCAACAGCAGTAACAGGTCAAATGATTCTGTACATAGGCAGATTACAGGGAGTGATCTTGGAGAGTGAACCTCAGGAGTTTGGTCACCAGCCTGGTTACAGATGCAGGCTGGGATGTAGCTGTGTCCAATGCTGGAAGCTGCAGCTTTAATCCTAGGTTGGTTCTCTGTGAGCTCACTAGAGGTGTGAGGCACACACTGTCTCTGGTCACTCAGTGTAGAGTTGCTGGGGCCTAGGAGGCCTGTGGTCAGAGCATGTGCTCTGAGGTCTCTCTGGTAAGAGAGCTGGATCCTATGACTCCTGTCACTTCCTGTCCAGGGGTTTTTGTTACTCCCTGGTCAGGTGGTCTCACTCTCCAATAACACTCCAGTTACAAAGATGGAACATTATTGGATGATAAACATTAACCAGTATTAACCCTTGCCTGTCTAGGCAGTATCTACCGCTGCATAATTACCTCTAGGTGTACTGAATGGTACAAAGGACTTATTCACAACTACTCCTCTGCCTTGAGCATTGGCAGGGATGTTGCACTTACCTTCTACATTGTTTGAAATAAGGAGTTCAACAGTGCACTTTACTTCACTACCTAAAATCCTAACCATAAAAAGGCAGGCTATGAACACCAGACAACTGATTGCAAAAAAGCAAGTAGACACTACGGTACACACTGAATGGGCTAGTTGGAAAGTTTGAAATTAGGGTAAGCAGAACACAAAATATTCGTCCATGTAAAAGATGTGACATGTGCATAACACAACAAACTATCAATGGGTCAGAATGACTGACTGGTGTAGACTCTGACAGAGAAAATATATATATACACTCTTTGGGTAAGAGTATTGAAAAGGATAGCACCTGTCTGAACCTTTTTTTCCTGAAGGCTGTGCTGATTTGCAATTATGGGCAAGGAACCTAAAGGTAAAAGAATGTACTGATAACTGGTAATATATATTGCTTGTGCCAGCATAGACACCTATTCTGTAAACAGGGAATATGTTTCTGACCACTGGGGGTCTGACAGCCAGGACCTCTACTGATCAATATATATTCCATTAAACCATCTGCCATTACATATTACATGCAAAAATATCCCCATAAGCTCGCTTATATGACAGTATCTGAATAAATGTACTAATGTGCTAATACAATACACAGCTTTTCTCCCAGGTAAAATACAGATGCCAAAAATGATACAGCTAACATACACATACAAAATGCTTATTTTCATATCCCACAGAAAAAGTTAACAATTACTATTTTTTCTCCTTTGTGTTCTTCTATAAGAAGACATCTGCCTGTTTCTTGTACTGTTATATGAAGGAGAATGATTCTGCGCAGTACAAACAAACCGTGTTATCTGTAAAACACACCACAAATAAGAGTGATATCTCAAAATATTGCTTATTGGAGACTTAGCTGAAAAAATATGAATGCTATAAATACAGGCAGTACATGTCTGTGTGTGGTCCATGATTCTAATTTCTTTACACTCAAGCTCTTAGGGATAACTGCTGTAACCCCTGTAGGCAAAGCCAGATTAAAAGCAAGACACCGCCTTTTTTTCCCAGGATCACAAAGGAAAACTACTTATCAAGCACAGCCAGTTTTTTTTTTACATTTCTCTGGCCATGCTACAAGATGTTCTTGAATATGGAAACTTTCCAGATCTCTTAGTTAGCAACCCATTGCAAACATTTCTTTGCGTTAGTTAATGATCCGACTACACTTGTAAGCAAACAGCACCAACATATCTAATCAACGCTGCAAAACTAACAGAATGCTCTGAACACATCTGGATGTCATTTTTAGGCTAAATTGAAAAGAAAACATATGCAGATTCTTTTGATGTAAGCTTAAACAAAGAAATTGTTGATAAAAAGGCAGAGTGGCCAGTCAGTGTGTCACTGTTATGTAGCCTGATCACTGCTATTGAAATTTTCCTAAATTAATTTACTTGGCTTCCTGCAATCTGCAATTTTGGCCATTTCAGGAGAAACCGCAGGAGATGTTTTTGGGTCTGACTTTACTTGAGGTCTTTGCTGCTAAACAATGTGCTACTGATCTGTTTTGTCAGCTTCTAGATAACATTTCTCCTTTCCTATTTAAAAACATACTAAATAACCCAGCCGCACTGACGCTAATGTATTTTAATTATCCAGATGGAGATAGCTGCTTCAGAACGTTGCCTGCATTCCTACTAAATAAAAGTGGCATCGTCAAATCAATTAGATTAAATCACGAGAAGAGAGAGTGTGTGCAAGCTGCCAAAAACATCAGATTTGCTTCTTCTTCTTTTTTTTTTTTTTAAGCTCATTAGGTTGTTGTTTAATTTTAGACCAAGCCAAAATATTTTTAATGTTTGTCTTAAAAATTCTTTCTCCAGTCCATCCTATCTTTGCCGCAGAATGCGATAATTCAATGAAAGGTCACTGTGTTCTGGATGTTTGTGTTTTCCAGTTAGTGGACCTTGGTTAATTAAAATGGTCTCAGGTTTTCAAGGTTTTATGTGTTTTTTTAATTCTTGTGAAAACTCAATGAAGCATGAATACACTCTTGGTCTTGGCAAACGTATCATTTTAATTTCCAAGAATAAGGGGAAACTCTCGGAATGTCTTGACTTTTCTTTGGCCTGCCTTTTGAACCTGGTCTGGCTTCTAGCTTATAAAATGTTTAAGCCGTAATAAAAATACTATGTGGTCTGTGGTGGAATTCCCATGTCCTTCTATTCTCAAAATAAATCCTTGTTTCACTAAACAATGATAAGTCCAAAGCACTACAAAAACTCTTCATTTATCACCTGTGAAATGTTTACAGAAATGTCATGCCTCTATTCTGCTAATAAACATTCCTTTTGTGTGGTGATAGCTCTATAGGTCTCCCATTAAACCCATTTACTTCAGCATTAGAAACACGTATCCAGTCTAATTTTTGATTCGCCCAAGAGCTCTAAAGTGTAGGGGGTGTAGGAAATAACAAAAAAGTATCCCTATTACCTATTATAATCCAATTACAACCGAATAGTCAAATACATTGGGAGATGAAGCCTTTATTAGAGACTCTTTCTCTAGCTTTCACTAAATAAGATCACAGCACCCATGCTTGATGAGGCGGAAATGGAGGTTTGACATTTATTCACAAGCATGTTCCAAGCACTGCTATTTTTACAAATACAACAAAACTTGTAAGGAAGATCTCTAAATATAACTTGAAACATTTCAAGCTTTTGAACTAAATATATTTATTCTACATAGTTGAAGAGTAACTGTAAAGGTTTTTTTCCACAAATCCATAGCTCTTGGGATGTAAAACAACTTTGCCAATTATCTTTGTTACCATATCCAGTAGTTTTTTTTGCTATAGCCCTCAGCTGCTATGGCTGCTTCCTCTGCTTGGAGTCTGTACTTTGTTTATTAGTCTGTTTCATTGGAGGGGAGAAGCTGCTGCTCCCTGCTCACAGAGGAGGAGGTTATGTGACAGTGGATGTGTCCAAGACAATGTCCCTGTTTTTATCAATCTGTTGTTTTAGAGGGTTTTTTTATATCCTTTGATGATCACTGTTTAGTGTGTATAAAATGCTGTGAATTTTCTGTTTCATGCATAACATCATGTCTGACGAAGAGAACTAGTATTCTCGAAAGCTCACCATCAAATATACTCAGTTAGCCTCAAAAAGGTATCGCCTTATTTCTTCACTCTTCTTCCAAGACAATGCATACAGACAATACAAGACAATGCATACAGTCTCCTACACAGAATAGTGAGGTACAAGTTATCCACTGTTCCCTATCAGTCCCTCCATCCTAGTGATTCTACAGAACTTTCTCTGTCTCTCTTTGCATCTCCTTCTCCTCCCTTCTCCCATGTTGTAATGGCAATATCAGCTATGTGCAGATAAGCTATTAACCCTTAGTGCTCACACAGCACAGGCATACACTTCATGTACTAATGATTTCTACCACTTATTACATGTTCCTTGCTCCTCCATGTGATGGAAGCTGCCATGCTGGTCACCATATAAATCCAGTATGTGCACTGTGCAGTGTTCACTGGATTAACTTGTGGGAAACTAAATTGATTTAATGCTAACTTACTTTGAGAGAGAACAAAAGGCATCATAGGATCTGTGGGCAAGCTAACTGGCCTCAGCTTGAGGTCATAGACAGACAGACATTAGTCTCCATCCGCTTCACACTATCAATACAGAAAATGCCATAACTTTGGAAAGAAAAGGACGAGCAGCACAACGTAGATATTGTTCTGTTTGTTTTCCAAGGGGGAATCACATATAATAATTTGGTTAAATCACTATAACTTTACAGTTATGCTTTAATATCCTTATTTCAATTATATAAATTTAGAAATCGTTCCATCTTTGGCTATCTCTATTTATGTCTATCTATTTTTCATGGTGCTTGTACAATAATCAGCCATTACTTTGAAAGGTGGCATAAAGAATGACAATTATCATCTTACAATCGCAACTCTTAAGGGTTGGTATATACTAGGTAGTGAGTGAACGTTTGGTCCTTGTAAGTTTTAAGGAACTGAGAAACTTTGATGATGGCAGAGAATCTCCAAAATGGCAGGTCTTGTTGGTTGTTACTAGTATTCAATGGTTAGCACCTATCAAACGTTATTGAAACCCAAGACTCATTGATGTGCTAGGGGTTAACATTTTAGACATTTAGTTCAATCCCACAAAACTGTAGATCATAAATGCTGAACAAATGAATGCTTACTATGACATGAAGGTGGCGCAACACACAGTTCATTACAGTTTGCTGTGAGAAATGTTAGCTAAATATTCAAGGGGCATTGAGTGGTGGTACAATATACTATACTACTAATGCAATTAAAATATTCTGCCATATTTGAGCTTTGGTCTAGATGATATACCTGTGCCACCAGATACAGAGGATGCTGGGATGAGTAGTTAATGAAATACTAATTCATCTTCATGGTATTTCATTTTTGTTTAATGCAAATGTTGCACATTGTCAATACTTTAGAATACCATGATCTCACTTGGAGAAACCAACAAAGCTTCTCGGGGCCCTCAGATGCTTCTATAGCTGAAAGTCTATCTTTGCTGGTAGGCTACCTTGTAAACCAGCTAATATAAAAACAATCTCAGCAACAAACATTCTTTGTTTCAATTTCTCATCTTAGAAATAGCAATGTAATGTTTTCCCAATTTCCTTGACATTAAATGGGGTATGGAGCGATGAACAATTAATGCTCTGAAAGTATATGTACACTTCACTGCAACCATGCAGGTTAAATGTAATCATATTATTATTGTCAGTATAATTTATTTATAATCCTGACACTTAAGCCAGAGCTGTTTTCCAAGCTTTAGTCATCATCATAATGTCTGTGTTATGAATATTATAAAATCTATATCTTTTAAATGAGATCTTGGATGGCGACCAAGGAACATATTACGGAATGGATGAATTTCCTTAACTCTGTGTGTTCCTGTTAAAGTGCTCTATTTTCTCTGTCATTTCATTACCAATAAATATACTATACAACTAATGCATGTTCAACTGCTTTGCAGTGGCCAGGAAGTTACCTGTGGGTAGTCAATCAATAGTCATTCTATGTAACTTCCTCTTCCTGTACCTACCTATTTCATTTAGAGACTGGATCATATTTGTGGTAGGTTTGTTCTACTACTTATAGATTGGACCATTGCTTTTGCCATAACATGACATTTACTTGTAATATGTCTGAACATTGAATAAGTAAACACATATACTTAAGGTCATAATTCCATCTGAGCGTGGGCTAATTTAATTGGTACATTATTATTAGTAGTCTTTTATTTATGAATTCATTATTATTAGAATTATTTATGATGAGACATATTAAATTCAAAAATTATTTCCCCATCATTACTGACATTATTGACAAATGTCACATCAACCTTCAACAAAACTATAGCAAAATTTATAATTTGCTTCCACAGGAGTCTAAAGAATCAGAAACAAAGATTTGGCTTTTATCATAACTACAGTGAATCATAATTTTGTAACATCTCTGAAACAAACAACCATATAACCGATGTGTTTCCCAACATATTTAATTATGAGAAACTACATCAATCTTTATCAATGTAACATTCTGAACCATTATACAAGATGAGTAGCTCATGCTACATTACAAACAGGAAAAGACAATCCCAGTAGCATGTATAATGCTGTCATTTCAAATCAATTTCAACTCAGTATTCAAATATATCAAATGAAAATCATATCCATATTTCCTAACATTTAATGTTCAAATTATACAGTGTATATATGCCCAAGCCTTCCATATACCTCTGCACTAGGTGGTGTCAGATGCAGAAGAAGAAGAAGGGCCATACTCATTAGCAGGAGCATAACTAGAACTCATTGGGCCCCATAGAAAAAAATTGGCAGGGGTTCCCAAACTATAAGTTTTGGTGTGCAGATTTAATGCCCCCACATGCCTTGATTAAAATTAATTTAGTGCTGGAACCCCAACCACTTAGAGGCCTCCACTATGCTGTGGAGGTATTTCCACCAGTGCTCTTTTGGTAGTTGTTGGCCAAATTCAAATTATCTTTCCCGTCTTTAACATGGCCAAGCTGATGTTCTGCATGTAAGCTGGGAAAAAGACATTGCCAAAACCTTGACAGCACCATTTTTTCCTATAAGTAAATGAATTGAAATCTAACTACAGGCAGTCCCCGGGTTACGTACAATATGGGGTCCATAGGTTTGTTCTTAAGTTGAATTTGTATTTAAGTTGAAACTGTATATTTTATAATTGTAGTTCTAGACACATTTTTATTTTTGCCCCACTGACAATTGCAGTTTCAAATTTTTTTGCTGTAATGGGACCAATGATTATAAATAAACCTTCATTACAGACATTTTGCAGCTGATTATTGCAATCTAGGACTATGGAAAAGCATTCAGAGAGCTTCACTATAAGTCATAAGGGGCAGAGGGGTCCATCTTTAACTATGGGTCATCTGTAAGTCGGGTGTCCTTAAGTAGGGGACTGCCTGTACCCCATATACATCATGCTGTTACTGTCACACCAAATAGAATGGGTAAAGACCACACACATCTCAAACAGGTACCAAACTTATATAAATTAGAGAACATATTGGAGGGTGAGCTAGCAGCCACGCTAATTCTTAAGGCTAAGTGCCACTGCACGTGATAAAAACACCAAATTATTTAGCTAACAAATCACAATATATCACCTATTGTACTCCAAATCAATGAGGATAAAGGCAAAACACATTGTAGTGAGGAAAAATGTATAATAAATCTTTATTGATACAATACATAAAGGTATGAAAAATGTAATGTATGTAAAATATGGATACAAACACAGGTGGTGGTAACATTAATTAATAATAATTCCTTTATTTATATGGCGCACACAGATTACGCAGCGCAGCACAGGGCTTGGCAAATCGGTCTCTATCCCCAATAGGGCTCACAGTCTAATCAACCTACCAGTATGTTTTTGAGTTTGGGAGGAAACCCACACAAACACAGGAAGAACATACAAACTCTTTGCAGATGTTGGAACTTGAACCCAGGTCCCCAGCCTTGCAAGGCTGTAATGCAAACCAATAAGCAACCAAAGACAATGGAGTAATATGAGAGTCACACACGGAGTAAAGTAGGGCTACAGAGTAATAACAAAATAAAGTTGGGGGTAAGATGCAATGTATCTAATTCCATGGGAAATGTCGACCAAAGCAAGGTAGTGATGCTAAAGCATAATGTACATGTTGCGTTGATCGCACTAAACCAACATGAAAGATAGTACTCCAAATAATTTGACTCCATTATGTGAAAAATATGTGGTAGTAATAAGTGGTAGTTCCTGAGCAGTATGTATGTGTTTTTGTTTTTTTTTTTTTTGCTCTCCACTAAAAAAAGTAATTAACTGTTTGCACAATTTGTACTGTGTCTTGTAGCACCCCTGCATCTTGACCCTTGACTCAATCCAGAGGACAAGCCATAGTTATAGCAGTTTCTAAGAACTAATGTAAAAACTTAGAAGGGGATTGCAACAGTTCTCTATATTAACATTTAAACCAGGTTCACATTATAAGTAACAGCTTTCTAGACACTTGAACGGGAAACTTACCGAGCGGCACGGAATCTGGAAATCATGCCATCTAGGTAGAATAAGGAAGTAGTAGTGCTAAAATGGCAGTCATCCTGGATACCATCCAGATTTCTCAGAAATTCATTTATATAAAGGCTTGTCTACGCATAGCAGTACAAGCTATGATTCAGTTCCAAGTGATCCTAACTATTGCCAAGACTAAATGCATATTTTATTGTGTTTTGCTTTCCATAGTGGTAGCAGTACTTGTACAACATCAACCTTACATATGGCGTTAGTATTTTAATGTGATTCTATATGTATGATAAATGGACAGAAATATCCATAATCTACAGTACTTTGCAAAGAAAGCACCAGTATTTTATGGGTGGCTTTGAAAATTGCTGCATACAAATGAGAATTAAAGTAGTTTTGCCAAAAATGAAACGAGTTTCTATACACAGGATAGAGTATACTTACAGTATAAGTATCTGATCAGTGGTGGGTCCACATGCAGGAAACCCAACAACCCCCAGTACAGGACTATTTCTGTTTGTATAGTGTGTGACCTACGGCCTGTAAGACACACTCCGTTTAGTAAGAGGACTCAATGTCATGTCAAGAAACCCTTTCTCAAGCTAAGTGGAAGTCTTTAAGAAAATCAAAATCAGGTTAGATAAACCAGGGGCACTTACTCATAGATCCAGGCACTGTGACTGTGGTAATCTTTTTATATTTGTTATCCATGGCCTCCTTCCTTCTAGAATTAACTGTACCTTCACAGGCTAATACAATAAGCAGAACATGTCTCACCCAACCCCTTGCTCTCCCTACGCCCTCTGTCGGTGTAATCTAGCAGCAGGAAGTTCAGGGAAAGGGAGACCGGCTTTGCTCATTGTAACAGTCTGTTAAGGTACAGCACTGATGGGCTCTGAGAACAACTCCCAGAACCTCTCAGGCTAATTAGAATAATTTTTATTTCTAAATTATTTTAGAAGTAAGCAGGACATGGATAACAAGCTTAAAAATATTACCGCAGTCATGATACCTGGATCTATGCATAAGTGTCCCTGGTTTATTATGCTGGATTTTTATGGTAAATTTTATTTAAACGTGGTATCTGAAATAGACAAATGTCCCCTAATATGTGCATGGGGAATAAGTTTTAGGTGCACAGTCACATTTTAATTTACCTTTATTTGCAAGAAACAATACAGCTAATGAAATGATAAAAAATTAGAGCATGAAAGTCACATGTTTTTTTCCTTCTCAATAGCCCTCTATTAGTTTTCTGCCAGCCTATCTCACCAATGTACAGTCTGGTCAATGACGCAGGATACCAGGGCAGGGAGAGAACAGAAAAAAAATCAAGAAAAAATTATTTTAACACAAAAACTTCTAATTGATTACTATTATTCTATCAAATTAGAGATGCTAATACCATCCCATTGAACTTCTATTGTAATGAGCATTCAGTATCAAGTGTTTGTGTAAACAATTGGGTCAACAAACCCTGCAGATCAGATTGAGCATGGGTCATTATCATAGTAAACAAGCTTTTCAATGCGCTTTACAAGTGTACAAAGCTACTGTTGATGATATGAAGATGATGCATTGAAATGAACCTGCTATTACTGGTATAAAAAGGACATGCTATTCTCCAAGCACTTTGTGATTCTTCTAATGTCCCCAGCCATCTCTGGAATAGATAGCAAGCTCTTCTAGGTAACTAGCACAAGGCCGTAACGGAAGAAGCCTACTGAAAGTGACACCAGCAATATCATTAACACACTGTACTAGATCAAAGAGGTCAATTGTAGACAGTGAGATAGAAAATGCAGACTTCTTGGGAGAGATTGGAAAGATAACCAGCCAATCCTCTGTAGATTACAGTTTGATGAATTTACAAAGTGAAAACTAATTGACAGTCAGACTAAATAATTGCTGCAGTGCTCTGGTGTACCAAACTCTGTGCCTGGAATGGTCCAGCTGTTAGATGAGATAACAAGATGTATGTTGTTACCTTTTGCCCTTTACGGGTCCTGTAAGGTCAGGGATGACTGCCTCTCTAGTTCTGACATATGCTGATCAATCAAATGCAGACATTTAGTTTTATCTGATCGCAAAGTTTAAAAGAAAATGAAATGACAAGATACTTCATGCACTTTACAGCTACATAAATTTATCCCCCATCCTGATAAGTGTCTGATTGTTGGTGGTTCCACAGGAATCATGAGAACAAGGGCAGATGCCATCTATTTATGGAGTGTTAGCATACAATCTAGTGCTCTTTTCACTTCAGTTTGGCTTCTGGGTTAGATTTCTTCTTCAAACCCTTAAAGGTTAATTGATCATTGGTCAAGCATGAATATTCATATCCCTAACAATCAGACACATCCCTAATTCTGTGGAAAGTGTATGTAGTGGGAAAACCTGTATAAAAGGTACAGAGAAGTTGTCTTGTGGTCTTTTCAGAAAGCTGATGTGCATTATAAATCGAAAGGAAGCTCCACCCCTATCTTGCACGTGCCTCACAGCAACGGGCGTGGAAAAGGGACCTTGCTTTGGTGCATTATGTGGTTAAAAGGTCTGGACAAATGGTAGAGAAAGAAAACAAATACTGGAGTGGAAAGAGAAGGATTTTAAAACCAACAACAACATGCCAAATATGGTAAAGAACAGCAGTATGGGAGTGGAATGGCTTTGCCCACCAGTAAAATCCAACAATGAGGCCCATCATTGTTGTACAGCTACATTCAAACATTATGTAAAAATTAATTACTCACATGTAGCAAACACAAATTTATTTCAATATTAACTTGCTTCCGAGCCCTTGCTCTGGGATTTTACCTGTTGACGGCTCTCGTCGTGAACATAAGCTCTCTTAGGTCTGTGAAGCAACCTCAATCAGTAATATGATTGGGGTCCTGCAGGATAATTGAAAAGATGGGGTTCTGAAAGAAATGATTCTGCTACAGAATGATTCAGATACAATGTCAGTTGCCTAAAACATTTGTAACATAATCTTCTGATATTTTACAAATGTATAGGACGATTGAAATGATGTACACCAAGTCTGGTCTGTTTACGATGACTTGCAGCATTTATACAATTATTGGGGACCCTTCTAGCTCAGAGACGTATTGTGGGATTCACCTGTCCATGATGCAGCATCACAACATAATGGGGCTCATTTACTAAGTGTCCACGGATCGCATTCCCGTCAGACTTCCCGACGTTTTCGGGATTTGCGCCGCTGGGACAGGTATTTAGAAGGGGATTGTGTCGCACGTGATTGTATTTTGGCGCAACTGCCCCGGCTTTCATGCAACAGAAATCAGGGGTGGGCAATCGGACGATCTGACTGATTCGGACTGAGCGCAGGATTTAATATTCAAATTGGGTCGCAAGAACAAGCAATTACATGCGACCGGGAAGAAGATGGGGAACTCTGGCGGACCTGAGCGGGGAAGCGACACATGCAGGATGTCAGGCCCACGATCTTCGTGAATCATGGTCCGACAATGCACTTTCGGGGATCGCGCAGGACGGGTAAGAAAACGTGCCCCTTTGTGTTCATGTGATTGCTCTGCTCTTCAGCTATGCCATGGGTTTTTTTTAACGAAAGCGAATGAGTAGATGCTTTATGTTAAATTATAAAGGCAAATGTTATTTTTTGTTGTTTCTCCTTTAAGCTATAGCTGTAGTTATCATGTTCTCACCTTTACCATTACTATTAATACAGTAATGATATTTCCTAGTGTGTGCTTAGTGCCAGCATTTTCCACAGTCATGTGAAGAATGTATTATAATCTAATTTTCCTATCACACACTGGCCAATTTCAAAGAAAGAAGCAAAACATTAGCAGAGCATGCAAACTCAAAGCAGATGTTGTCATCCACCACATAGCCCGTTCTGTACTGTATTTATATATTTAGATGGCTCAAAGCAAATGAATGACAAATGTCACATATGTGTAAATGCTATGGGAAGTGACTGTGAAATTTTAATGCTGTAGGTGCAATCATCTGAGAAAATATTAGCAACATATGGACTTTATTAAATGTCATTTACATGTGAGAGCTAAAAAAAGACACTATGTGGCGGAATATTAAGATGGACGTATAGATTGTATTTAGTCCTTATAATACTGAATTAATTAATATTCCTTTATACAATGCCATCATATTCTTCAGCATGTTACAGATCATGGGGTACATATACTGTACACAGAAATTGAAACATTACCGGGTAATAACATTGTCAAAGGAATAAATAGGAAAGAGGGACTACTTGCAAGATCTTAGAATCCTCAGCCGGTGTATGATAGCGGCTTAGGCCTCTTAATGTAACTGGTGGGCAACACAGGCGCCAGGTAAAACTATGCCAAATCCAAACTGGTGTAGTTTTGCTTAAAAATCTGTGCAGGTTTTTCAAGATTACGTGACTCTGCCTGCTGCCGCACCCCTCTACGCCGCCTCCACACCCACATGGCATGGAGGTGGCGTAGTCACTGTAACCAAAAAAATGGCATAGCAGCAGTGATTAATCTCCCCCTTTGAGTCATCTTCCAGATGTTTAGGTATAATAACTGATATAGATTGTGACATCATCCTGTATACAGTACATTAATTAGCATTACCTACATTCACTTTACTGAAAACACACAATTCTGTTTTGTTTGGGAAAAAAATACATCATTACAAGTTTTTACAGAAATATGACTAGCTATAAGTAGTGAGCACTCGGTACTATACACTAAAAGCCTTTATACACTAGATAATAATCATACAAATGGCTCATTACTAAGCCAATAATTGGCAGGAAATACCAACAACAATATCTGCACTGTTGATGGTACCGCTATAAAATCATTATTGATGGACCAACTAATACATGTTGACATTTGAAATAGGCAACAAAGTTGAGAGGCCAAAATATTATAGACATGATTATAATAAGCATACTTTGTAAGACTTTGTGTATACTTATAATAGACAGTCCCAAAATGCTTCAGATTTATCACAGGATCTGTTCCCTTTCATGTCCCTCCCTTCACCTTTCCTGATAAGCCATGCCCCCTTGTCTGTCTGAAACACATAAAACATATGGTTAACAGCATTAAAGGGCTCAGTGTAAAACCTCTGGATCTCACAACTTCACTACCTTACATCACTGTTTTGTTCCTGTGACCAATGGGGCCAATAATTGGCTGCAGTGGTCACCGGATCCTGGCATTTCCAATCAAGTCAGGTTTATAAACAGAAGGACATCCTGGTGGAGCGAGAGTCAAAGCACGTTGAGTAAGGACTCTTTCCCATGTGGCAATCCGTGATTTTTAAGCGCAGCATCCACGATCTTTCACTCATATGCAGATCAGGTACTTTATAGAAGTCAATGGGTTTGATAGGATCTTTTTTTTCTCGGGTGATGCTGGAGAGTCAGGTATTTTGCCATCTAATTAACTGTTTTTTTGTGGATGTAAAAAAAAATGGATGTAAATGCAACATGGACAACAAACGGATAACACAGACTGCCAATGGATGAGAGTTTGGGGACACACAACAGTCTTTGGCCGCTTGCACGCTACTGTATTTTGTGCTGTGAAATAGCTGCACAAATTGCAGCTGACTCATGGCCACATTGACTTGGTCATGGTGCAGTGAGGCTGCCATGTCTTGCCGTACCATACTGGGTCGGGAACTTTGCACATTAGCCCAGCTGGGCAGTAAAAAATGGTACATGGCATGTTATTTGCGTCCTGGAAATCGTACACCGTAGTGGGAATGTTGCCTCACAAGGGTGAAAGAGCCCTAAATTTTACTTTTTCAAATTTTTCCCCTGCCATGTCCTTTTAGGGGTTCTTTGGACTTTCCATAAAACACTTTTAAGCTACAAATCTGCCAGGTGAACTCTGAATATGCCCCACTTCTTTCATTCTTTCAAAGTTATTTTTATTAGTTACACACAATATCCTACTGAATCTGGATGTAGGTAGCCAGAATTGTATTATTTGTGATGAATCTGAATCTATCTTTGTATCATCAGAGCTACCTATTTTCATGTCTTTGTATCTTTCCTTTTTGTTTCCTCTACCAGAGTATTAGAATTCTGCAGACATTTAGTGGAGCGAAACATCCCCCGCCAGTGAGTTCACATAACATCCACTGTAACCTAATAAGTATTTATCTTTATAATCTTGACCATGCCGTGTTATTATGCTGACACCTGGAAATGTTTTACTTTGTAGATATATGCGCTGCTGATCTCCCCAGGGGGATAATAAATGAGAAATGAGGAAATGTGTTATTTAGTAATAAGATGGAACCCATGACTGAAAATTCCCCTAAAATAAACACAATGCAAATCTTTAACCCATTTGATAAGCTGCCTGGCCTGGGAATGCAAAGGCTCTTTGTACTCCTTTGTTTGCATGATCTCTTAGTACAGCCCAGAACCTTGGTAATGTCACACGTTATTGTGACGATAGGATGACAGGAGCAAGACTATCAGTAAATACAGGCTACTCGCTTTGCATACTGCTAATGGGGGCAGCACAGGGGCCCTGGGCTGTATTTATAATGCCATCCAGTGATTTCAGGTTCATGTATGCGTTTATTAATGGCCATACTGTAGGCGCTGAAGGACTGAAGACTAACAGAAGGCCCCTAAGCCCGCAGGAGCATTAATCACTATATTATCCCTAGTTCTGGAGGATTATTAAAATTATAAGCTAAATATGCTTTAATTAGTCTTTACGTTTTTAGTGTAATGTTTTTGCTCAAGTTGGATTTCCCAAGCAATTAATGCCCTCGTTTCAAGCAGGCAAAGAACTTGGCATCCATATTGAAGACACTTAGCCCTGTAATTGATGGTAACAGCCTTGCTGCAGTCCTACATGAGCTAACATATAAGCAAAGGTTACTGGTGTCAGTAATAAGCCCGCTCCAGTGACACATCTTCTAGCCATTGTATGGCCCATATGCTATTTGTAACATCGTGCTTTAGTAGAAAGATGTATGTTTCTTATCAACACTTGGCCAAGCTTCCAGACGGATCGCATGCAATTACGTGAAAGCAGCTAAAGGAAGATGGAGTCATTTATCCTTCTATTCTTGCAGATGGTTGATAGATTGGGTATGTAGTTAGTAAGGCTCTAGGGTAATGGCTTTGAATTGACCCAGGGACATGTTCTTCCCTTGCTTAGGTTGGTTTAATCTGATTTTAGCATAAATTATGTTTTTTGCTATTTTGGAAAACCAAAATATGGTAATGGTTTAGCCTCTGTAATATGTAGTCTACAGACATATCACAATATGTTAAAGCCAGATTGCATGTAGCTTCAAAAAACCAGGCTTAGGTCACAACATGGGGTTTAGTTTTTGAAGCTGAAGACATGAAAATGTAGGTAAACCATGAACTGAACATTATGTTCAGGGAGAAATGAGCAGTCCAGCACACTGCGTCGGTAGCTAAGGGATATGACCATTGGCCAGACAGTTGCCCCTTTTTGCAGTCCTACAAGGCGTACAAAAAGAGAGAAATTCTTTACTAAGGACAATATGATGTTACTATAAATTTACTATTTGATTCAGATGTAAGTTTTCTGTTAAGGGAACAAAAATAAAAGGAAATCCTAATACTGATGGTCCCTTATTAGATAGACCACATTGACAATAATGAGGTTCTGGTGGGTTACTGCTATGTTAAGGGTTACATTTATAGATGAAAAATTCTAGCATAAAGTACTTTTCTCATGTAACGTTTGTCAAAATCTGTGATGAAGCCTCCAATACAGGTGTGAACAGAGTCTGAAGAATAAGGGGAAGGTATAATCTTGTGGAAAATAAAATGTTAAGTAAGGTTGCCATAAAGTGTAAGGTAGAGCGGCTACATATCTAGTGAGCTGCTTCACGTTAATCAATTACTTCATATTATTTTAGATTTCTACTCTCCAATGAAACTCCACATTATTGTAAATGTATTATATGCACATAGCAGGGGGTCTGGAAGGCACCACCACTCCCAGTATGGTATGGACAACCAGAATGAAGTCACTAGCATCACTTCCACTTTGTTCTCAGTTGCCCATTGACTTACCACAGACAATAACACCATTTGTGTGCAGGAAGCCTAAGGCTGCATTCACATATGACGTTTGTGTTGCGTCGCCAAACGTATAACATAGACTCCTCCTACTGAAGTAAGATTGCGTTTGCATTGCGTTTATTAAACACAATCTGTGAGTTGCATTCTGAAACACAATGCAAATGCCACATGTGAACGCTGCCTGAGAAGATCTTGTACAACTCTGTGGAATATATTGTCACTATGTATACACACACATGTATAATATATATATATATATATATATATATATATATATATATATATATATATACACACACACACAGTATATGCGTAGATTCAGGTTCACGACTACTGAAGCGGTGTGGGGTGTGAGGTGGACTGCTGACTGTACGCCCCACTCTCATGTGTGGGTGAGGCAGCAGTGCGCTCGCCCCATAAATACACCGGTATATATTCTGGTATTATAAACACACACACGCTGCTTGACGCTCTTGGCCCCACGTTACTTTGATTGACAGGCAGGCAGCTACTTCTCCATCTCACCGCCCTTCCCTCTTTGCCTGCCACTTAGCTCCTCCCACATCCCCTTACTATTGGTTGCTCGCTGCTCCCTACAGCCCGGGTGGAAGGCTTCCCCAGGAACGACAAGGGGGACTCGCTGATTGGTGGCTGTGTGTGGCAGACGTCATGACCCCACGTTGGTGCAGCGGTGTGGCGATTGGCTGCGACGCGCCGACCCTAGCATGGTTTGGGCGGGGCTGGGATCTGGTTAGCTGGAGGAGTGTGAAACCGCGTGTTAATGTAACCAGTTGTGGAGAGGAGAGGGCGGCCCGAGTCGTCTGTGTCCCGTATACGGTGTGCTGGTACGAGTCTCCGCCGAGGCCTGGATCCCGTGTAGCCTGCAGACAGCGCGGACGTTGATGTGCCGGGAGAAGTTGGCGCGGCTGTAGCCGGCACTTTGTTGTGCTCCCCGGGAAGGTGGGGGGTGAGCGGGCGGAGCTGCTAATTAGCCGTCGGACGGAACTCCGGGCTCTTGTTGTGAGTCTTTGTGTTGTTTGTCGGCGCCGGCCGCGCAGGATCCATCTGGATGTTTACGGATTGCTGCTGGGACTGCATCGTCTCCCTCCCGACCCCCCGCCGTGTGCACTGCCCCCTCCCTGAGGCCAGGAGCCCCGGGGGCCGCTAGGGCAGCCCCGCTCACACCCGCTGCCTCCAGCCCTGTGGATCTATCCGCTCCGGACCTCATTGGAAACTTAACCGGGAAAGTTTGGTGGCAATCTCCGAGGTCCGCTCGTTGTGCTCCGCAGACAAAGGACGCCCAGAAGAAAGGAGGAGGCGGGAGGATGCTGGCTGGCGGGGCACGGTGCATGTAGCTGCCCGGCATCACCGCTATCACTGGAGTTAGGAAAAGTCATCGAGAATTGAGCTACAAAGGGGCAAAGCGGCGGCTGGGAGAGCCATGTTTCCCCAGAGCAGACACCCGGTGAGTAGTTTGTGTGGTGCCCACATGGCTGCCATCTGTGCCGCACACCACCCCCATGACTCGCCCAGCACTTCCTGCTTCTTACCCCCACGTGGGGAGCTCTCACCCCTCGTCTCTGTACTGCCCCCCAGCGGCTGTGGGGCACTGACCTCTGAGCAGTGCTCCTGACAGATTGATGTAACTTGCACCTGACACTACCTGAGCCCTGACCTGGCTGCTTCCAGAGAACAATAGATGTGATGGATATTCTGCAGTGGTGTAGGTATAGGTCAGCAGTATCCCCCTCCTCCCCTCCCCTCTTTGTGTTCTGATCTTCAGTCTATTGTATGTATTTGGATTATCTCCTGGGGATAGAGGTCCGGAGTCTCCCATATGGCTAGAGCGTAGATCAAACCCATAACATGACGACACTGATCATCCCCAGTGCTCAGACCTATCACCAGGAACCCTTGTAAGATATGGATGACTTCACCGCTGGCTATGCTGAGTGTGTGACTACACCATGACCCATATATTTGTATGTCCTAGTCACGCCTCATGGCTATGAGTGGCCTGTCATTGTAGGGGCTCGGCTACTTCTACATTGCAGGTGAGGTCCATGCTGTGGGTGGGAACAATGTCTCACACCTCTTCCTGAGAACAATATTGGCTGTGTTTGCTGGGAATGCCTTCATTCCAGTGTCGGATGAGTTAATCGGCATTCCTGCTTTGCTTGGCAAGTCATATGGAAACATTTCTTGGTGGCTTCTATGAGACGTTGTGGGAATAAGACTGCGGGGTATTATGTCTACTTTGCCTCTAGTATCATTCAAGTGGAAGCTGGATTGAAGTTCTTGTTTTAATATTTAATTTGATTCCTGTCTTTTGGTTCCTCAGACGCCGCACCAGGCCGCAGGCCAGCCGTTTAAATTTACCATCCCGGAATCCTTGGACCGGATTAAGGAGGAATTTCAGTTCCTCCAAGCGCAGTATCACAGGTGAGCATCTGTAGAGGATCATACCATCTCTACTGCAGTGTCAGCAGGACGGCTCAATCACGTTTTGAATATCAAGGACTTGAATTGTCAAATTCTTTTTAATGTGAGGTGAATGTCGTCTTAATGTAAGCCCTTGTAATATACCACTTTCCTTTATTCACGCTTCTGTGAGGATCATGTGATCTCATCAATGGCGAGCAGGAAGTGTGTTTAGGGTTAAAAACCTGAATAGCACCAACTTTTCCAGTATGTGATCTAGGACCCAATGTCTTGTTCCATCGCTGCTGTCAGCCTTGTCTCTCCTACTCTAGACAGAAGGTTTGGTACAATGGTGTGTAGAAATATTTTGGGATTTTTTTTTTTTTCTTCTACAACTTCAAAGTAGGGATTTTAAACTTTGCCCAAAGCAAGGTCCTCGAATGTAAAAGGTGCATTCTAGTGCAAAGGTCCTGTAAGTGAACAGCGGTACTGGACCTATGTATTTCACAATATAAGACACATCGGCCTGCAATACAATGGTGACTTCCTTGTTATGTAATATGGAGTTGAAACATGGTTTGGCCCATGATAACTTATCGCTGGGTAGATGCCATGTATCTGAGATCTTGTATCCTGAATCACCTTTTTGGAATGTTACACTGGTTGTACATGTTCCTAAGGATCCTAGTCTATGGCCCAGCTGAGGATGTAACACTAGTCAGGGTTCAGTGCCCTCTTGAGATAAGAATAAGAAACTTATAAGCCTTAGTCTAGGGCGTCTTTATATAAATATCTATATAAAGCAAGCGTCGGGCTACACCTTCAGTCAGTTTTGCGTTTGCTGATATCCGGTTTTCCCATTTCATTCAGGACCTGTTTCCCAGGATGCCGCATTTTTCTGCATCTCCAGTAGGTGGTGTCTTGTAGCAGAAGTTTGTTGTTCGCCCCACGCTATTGTTTTCCGAATGGTTTGCCCTGTTCAAATAAACTTGTCTCTTTTCACCCAGTGTTATGTGTTTTCTACCTGCCTGAGAACTGTCAATATTTGCTCTTCATTTTGTAACAAAATCTTGACTTGAAAACAGCAGATGAGTCTGTGCTGTTTACCTACAGGAGGCTGCTTAGCAGTAATAAGGCTTTGTTTAAATAGTAAATTAGTTACTGTGTAGGGACCTGGCTGATGCACGCGCCGCTGTAGCTGATTGAGATGAACACATGCACGTGGAATCCTGGACAGTTCAACAGGGTTTTTTGGGGGGGAAATAGCAAGTGGCACTTGTCCCTATCATGTGATTGCGGTTTTCGGGAATGCTTGGACATGTAACCCCTCGTTCCTCAATGGAAGAGATTTTTTTTGATGTGGTTAAGTCTGTACAGTATGGAGTATGCTGTGGTAATGGGTGCCGGACTGTGATCTGCCACAATGTACATTTCACCTGTGGTGATCATAACCGCTTAGAAAGCACAACCAAGCGCCTCTTGTTACATTGGTACCTTGCAATGTGCCACACTAGAATGTTCAGTGCGTAGTAGGCTACATGACATCTGGTATACTTGAGCTCTGTATGTAGACCCATTTCCACAACATGCAGTTTCTCTTGTATGTGCGGATTAGTTTTCTACAATGCCTTACAAGGATCAAATTGTAAGATGTCAGTTTGTGCTTTGACCACAATAGTGTTACCTGGGCCTATTTCTGTCTGAATGTATGTTGCATTCAGTCCTGAGTGAATATCATCATGGAGTATTGCTTGCACCGGGTAGCGGGGTTGAATTGAGAGCTACTTCAATAGCCCCCTGAACACACAGCACAAGTAATCAGTTAGATTGTCTACTTACAAAGTGCTTTTTATAAAGTATATGCTGTGGTATTAGATATTAGACCTCCTTTTAAGAGTATCTTTTTCTGTAAATTACTATTTCAGCTTTCAAGATGTTCAGTGGGTAAGAGTAATGGGGGACGTGTGTGTGTGTATACGTATACACACGCACATTGTATAGGACAGCATTGTGATCTTGTTTAAAACTTGTGTTTTCTTAATCTTTCTACAGCCTTAAGTTGGAATGTGAAAAACTGGCAAGTGAAAAGACGGAGATGCAGAGGCATTATGTGATGGTATGTTGGCTTCTGTTTTATGAGTTAGACTACATAGTGACATGAAGAGTCAATTGTTGTCACATTCATTCTTTCCCTTTTTTCGCACAGTATTATGAAATGTCCTATGGCCTGAACATTGAAATGCACAAACAGGTAGGTTGTTTACTTAGTTTGGCATGGTTGTAACCAAATATTTTTCTGCGTGTCTATAGAGCAAGCTTAATGGGGGTTGTCCATGGCTCACCTGAGTAGCCTGCTGCAGTTGTGACCCTACACTTCTTCTCCTGTGCTCCTGGTCATTCTACATGCAGGCAGTGACCTCTCACCTGGTTAGTGGTTGGGGATGGTCATCACTGGGTCTTGTGATGAGCCAGCAGATCAATTTCTGTATGTCAAAAGGCACCAGTTACAAGAGATCACAATCATTGGATTGCAGAGGATCTGTGGGGTTTATCAGGGCATACAGCTTTATACACGCCCCCCATATGTTAGTGTGCGTGGACCCTAACATGAAGGGAATATAGTGAATGTGCTGACCTCCTAAAGTTGGCAAACCCTAGCCTATTCATGTTTCCCACATGAAGGCTACATGGCTAATGTTTCCTTGCTGTTAACTTGGATAGTCACACTACTCCAGAAGTACAAATGGGTCAATTGAATTGAAGTTTGAGGTATGGGCCTTTGGTTTGTGTGTTCCCATAAAATTCTCACTTATGACCACGATAATGGTGAATAAAGAGTATTGAACTGGAACAAGGCACTAAGGGCCTCATAAGAGGAGAGCAGCTAAATGATTGCTCAACCCAGAGGACCCTCAATTGAGCTTGTATTGTCTGCCAAAGAAAGCATTAATGGCAGGGTGTAAGTATTCAGCAGATATGCTGACGCTCCCTTTTTCATCGAAATGATGGTACAATAAGTCTTTAAGAAATCGATTGGCTCTTAAAAAAGATTATCATTAGATGAAGTTGCACAGTTGGACACATTTCAAAGTGCAACAATACACTTCGTGCTTGATGTATATGTGCTACTCCGTCTAAAATTCTTGTTTCATTAAATTAAAGAGCATGGCTGACCGACCAGGACGCAGCCGAGAAATTGATTAGTTCAGGCTTCAGGTCTTGAGTATATTCAAAGACCTTTAGCAAGCAATTGTAAGGAGCTGGGTTTCTGTGGGGGGTGTGTTAGTAGGCTATATGTGGCTGTAGGGTAGACATCAGCATTCCCATGTCTGTCGTAAATGGTTCCAAGAAAGGGGGCTTTGTTTATAGCTACAATTCACGTGGGTTTCAGGGCGGGGGGGGGGGGGGGGGAGGGGTTGCGTGGTTCCTCATATAACACATGTGCCTCTATTTAGACAGATATGAAAACTATAATACATTTCATGGTGTTATAATTTTATTGAACGGTGTAACAAACAATTCCATAGTAGCCATTTTATGCAGGGTTATGTGACTCTGTGCACATCACTAGTGTCAGCTTTTAGCTCTTTATCCACATCTAAGGATGTTTTCTTCGGTTGCCGCCATTAATAACTGTAAGACATTGGGAAGCTAGTAATCATAATTCTTATTAAAACTGGTGACGTGTAGACTCCAGGGTGCAGGCAGGCTCAAATTGATGCTTTTTGCTGACTGATCACCAGCATGGCCTAAGTGCTCATTATGTTGTAGATGGGGCCTTTGGAGCACTCATTACGTTTGACAGGAATTCTCTCTAGGGGATAACTGGGCATTAGCTAGACTCCTGACAGGCTGAAATTATTCCTGCTTTATGGCTTATAACCAAATGGTAGCAAGGAATCATCTAGGGACGCAAAAAAAATGTCATTTCTGACAACATCTTTGTTACTGGTAGATGGGGAGAGGGGCAGTGAAAATCCACAAGAGACGGTGTTAACATTCTTACACCATTGCTGCTGCTGTGTAGATGCTTCACGTACATTTTGTGAAAGCCGTCTGACTACTGTCATCTCTTAGTACTATGATGCGTGAATGGGATATGTACTTGGTAAATATGTGCAGGCTTTTTCCCCTACCAGCTGGTTTTATTGAATGGTTGGCTTTACAGTGTCTATGCACATGGCAGAAAGCTTTTCTCTCCTTATGAATAGTGTTTGTGCCTGTAGTATTTATATAGTATCTTTGTAATGTTCACTATGTATAATGGCTTATCCTGAAAAGAGGCTTTGGTGTAGTGTAAGATGAGATCCCCCTCCCCCCATGGGCAAGAAACCCCCCAGGAGATTGATCACAGAGCCTATTGAGGAACCGTAAAATTGTCCATGGAAACAGTATTCTCTCTGGCTGAAGTGATAGGTCAGGGCTTTGTTTCACTATGTGAATGGGGATAATGTTTAAGTGCTGCCCTGTAATGGGCAGTTTGCATGTCCCTTTAATTTTGACCTCTTAGCCACCTGCTTTTAAGAGTTTTGCACTGCAGAGCTGTAAGATTCTTCCTAGTATGCTTAACTTATTGCTCAAAACTACTGCCTCAAATAAAAATCTTATTTCCCTTAAAACCATAGTGGCAGCACCTCTGTATGTCCCTTGATTATTCCGCCGCAGCTAATTTTTTATTAATGACCATTTTAATCTATAAGATGGTTAGTAGCAGAAGACCTTCCATTTTTAGGTTCCTTTATACCCATGACATAGTTATCAAATTTTAATACCTAATGATATTTGCACAATAAAGATAATTTTTAATCCTGTACTTTGCAATTTTAGTTTGGTTTATTGTTTTCATCTCCTATAACTCAATGATTGTGAGTGTATAATTCCAGAGTTTGGAAGGGGACTCTCTAAGCAGACACTTCATGATTCCTCTGTACTATGAGATGCTTTGTGTGGTTTGCCTACGGGGTATATCGACACTTTCTTTTAGTTTCTGAACATCCTAGCATTTGACACATAGTGTGTCTTGTATCCATCTCATCTGTCATCTTTTTCTAAGTTCTGCTATTTTGCCTAATCAATAAAACGGTCAGCTCAGATCCAGAGCTCATCTTGTCTGCAAAGCTTCTGCTTTCTTCCTGCTGGACAGGAAGTGCCTTTAGTGCTGTTTTATGCTCTCCTCCTGCATTACAAGAGAAGATATTCATGCCAGAGGAATCTTCTGACCATAGTCAGTTTGCATTTTGGTTGTCCCTGGAAATGACCATAAAAACCATGACTGATGTTATCCTTAGTATATTTAATAGTTGTTTCTTTTTTGTATGAATACCCACTGTAAATGGGGAATGTAGAAGAATGCCCAACCCAGGTGTAAACTGGGCCTAACTTGTATCCATTTTTGTCAATCTAGTCTTAACAACTGTGTATATAGGTTAAAGAAACCTACCATGAAGATTCTATCAGAAGTAGATCTGATTGTCGATTCCTAATGCCTGCCTCTGCCCTAATCCGTAATTTAATACTCCTGGGACTTAAACTGTTAAATAACATTTTCGAAATATGTAAATTAACTGCCGAGTACTACTGGTGAGTACTAGCCTGGCTGGGAACGGGGAGCTAAGGCTACTCCATGCCCCAGTAGCCTTTGCAGTTAATTTACATATTACTAAAATAAAGTTTTTAACAAGTTGGGTTCCAGGATTATTAAATTACAGATTGTAGATTCCTCCTGCCTGTCTGTACCCCAATCCGATTTACTTCTGATAGGCTTAAGGGAAACCTATCATGAGGAACCTACTGTCTTTGGTGTTCACTTGGGCACAAAGATGAGTTTGTTTTTGGCAAATTTTACATCTGGGCACTTACTACCACGGGATCAAAAGTCCTTTTACGTTTTGGTGGCATTTTGTGGGTTTAGTTGACCATTGGTTAGCGGTTGAGATTATTTTCCTAGTGTGTGTGTGGGTTCTTTTGACTCACTACCACTGAGGTCTCTGAGTGATTGCCAGCCACTTGCTAATGGTAGTACTCTGGTATTTGCTTGCTCTGGATTTTCACTTTAGTCATGCTATGTCATCTGTTGCTAATTGTAGCCTGTAGTATTTTTATGTCATGACTGATGTCTAGGAGGCAAAGGTTCACTCTGTGACAGCATGACACCTGCTTGCTTGCCTGCTGACATTTTCATATGTTTGGTTAGTGAAAGTATTTTGAGTAATGGCAATTTGGCTTTTTTTTTTCTTTTCTCCTCCCCTTGGTCCTCATCAAGTTTGTTCTGTATTGTGAAAACAGAGTGATGTGTACCAGACTTGTCAGCCACTCAAGGGTTATCATGTTTCATACTATGGTTAAAAGTTCTGACATGCTAAAGATGTACAAGAGCAAAACTCTTAAGGTCTTGACAAGGGTCTTCTGCTGCCAATTGGCTTGATGTCAGCAACAGTTACTGCTGCTAGAGAGCCGGACATTATTTACTCTGGAAGAAGTGGAGAAGATGGGTAGGGGGGGGGGGGACTGGACTGAGCCCTTGGCATTTAGAGAACACATTCTACAAAGTTTTTCTATTCATAAATATTGCTGCCATATTCACTATGGCTCCTTTGAAGACAAATCATAGCAGAGGTCATTGGCTGGTTTGCATATGTTGTGGTGTTGTCTTTTGACATCATTGCCTCACAATTATGCCAGTAGAATGACATGTGACCACCCATCAGGTGGATTATTGTAAACCAAGACAGAAGAGGTGGTTAAGGTGAAACTTGAAAAAATAATTGGCCCAGCAATACTGAGACAGGGTTTACAAAACTCTGTTCTCTCTATTCCCTCTCTAGCCAAGCTAGAATTAAGGCACTGCAACCTTTGATGTTAAAGGAAACCTACCATTTGATTTGATGCCTTATGAACCAAACATACCTTGAGAATGCTGTAGCTACACTGATGTAGGGTCATATCTTGGTTAATCCCTGAGTTGAGTGGTTTTGCTGAAAAAACTTATAAAATTTGGGACCTTGGGAAAGCTGGGTCAGACTGACTTCCTAAATGAACGCATTGCACATGGAGCTTAGTCATGAGTTTGTCAAGACGTGATCTGAGCTGGATCACTCATACACAGCAGCTGGGGGATGGTGCAGCTATTGATTGTGCTGTCAGGCACAACCCAGTGATTACATCATCCTCTTCTGCAGTGAATAACTAATGTGCTAGGAGAAGTGCTGAGCCCAGCCACAGAACAGCTTCATTATCATAATTATATAATTGTTTTATCAGCAAAACCACTGGGCACAGGGATTAACAAAGATACGATCGAGCATCAATGTAGCTACAGCAGTCTCAAGGTATTTTTGCTTCATAATGCGTCAAATCACATGATGGGTTTCCTTTAAAGGGTCCTATGTGTGAGATTTTGAAGTTGGGGTTGTGCAGTTATCACCAAAATCAACACAAAATGAAACATTTACTTTCTTGCATGTAAAGTGTTGTAAGTCTTTATGTGAGGTGTTAAAGATGGCTTGAGCACAGCTCAAAAGACTTGATGAACAATCTGGTGTCTCTTCACCCATTACGCAATGTTTTGACTGTCACCGCAGTCTGTAAAAAGCACACTCTTGAGCAGTGCTGCTGTCTTCAATGGTTACTGTGGGATCTGTGACCTGGACCAACAGCATGTGCGCTCCCTCCTCCATTTTTATCTGAGATTGGTGGTGTTTCTTCTCTCAGTACTTTCATGTACTTGATTTAAGTGCTATGAAATTTTATGGTGGTATAAAGACTTCTTATTTCTATGAAGTATCTCAGGTATAAAAATCTGACACAATGAGGATAATACTAGGACAACAAATTTACGTTTAGAAAGCACAAGGACTAAAACTCTGTCTGGAACTTGGTATTCTAATCAATGAAGATATGTGTTCCGTGTGTGTACAACTAACCTAAGTTATAAAAAATGTGGGATGAGGTCTGTCATTGCCCTGCCTAGTTCTTACTTTTGATACTAGTCATGTCTTGTGTGATAATTCAGTCCAACACTGATAAAACTGCACCAGAATGTTGTAGGTGCTACAAATGCTTGACATCTGAGTAGTTGCAGACTTTCTATCTGGGATCTGCACTATTGGTTTTGTAAATGAATGAAAGAAGCAAAGTATGTAGGAGGATGGTTCTTAATCCCAAAAGCTCTTTGAGAAGCAACCTCTGCAGTTTGTCATAGCCTGGTTAATATGGCAGTAAAGAGGAGATGAATGTGGCTACTTTCCTAAGCCTTTTACTCTGGAGACCTGTAAATTTGATTGGCTGCTACAATTCTAGCAGAATCATTCGATTTGAGAGCAATAGAGAGATAAGATATCCAATTACCCAAATGATTTGCAGGGGTAGCCAACGTTGTCATGGAGACACGAGTTGGAACAAATTAAATTTTGAGCAATAAAATAATTTTAAAGCTCATTTGGGATCAGAGAAATTTGGCCGTGGCTTATACCTGGATTGATTCTTAGCTTGACATGCTGTTTGACATTGATATACTGTAGGGACCGTGGCTTCCAGATCCATATGATTTTACTTCTTGCTGCCTCCCTCCATACTAATTTACACTTGCATGTTTATTTTTTTTTCAACTTTATGAAACAACTGTATCATATTTGAGTGAATATTAATGACCTGGTTTTGGGAGGGGCCACACCACTGTTTGTGTGGTTTCTTCTTAACCAATCAATTAATGGATTCCTGGTTTACATAATGAGTGCCAGGCATTTAAGAGTGGCGTGGATTTAAAAAGGAAGAATACTCCATGCAGAGAGCATATCCCCCACCCCACCCCTCCCTTCCCATATGTCTGCTGTTAGACAGATGGAGATGAAAATTGCTCTGAGGTCAATAAGCCATTTGCAGCGTTCTCACTGCCTTCGATTTTTCTCTCATCCGCCACACAGATTATCTCAAATGATTCAGTAATGACAAAAAGTGCAACATTGACCTTTATTCCTTTGTGGTTTACAATGTTGCATAGTATAAATGGCAGGAAGTCCATTTTTATGTCTGGAAGGACTTTTGAGCTATTGAGCCAGACCTTTTAACCCCATGTCAGTATCTGAAGGCCTACGGTGCCCATACTTAATGTAGGTAGTGGTCATTTCTCTCCAATCCATCTAGATGACTTGTCACTAGATTCTACCGTGGCTCCATGTTACATTCACTCTAATGTGTTGTCCACTTTCAATTTATTTATTTTTTTTCCCCTAACCAAAATCACACTTGACACTTATTCCTATCATGTGGGAGATCCATGTCGTAAACTTGTCTCCCTGACCACTTTAGTCGTCTAGAAAATCTGTCAGTTTATAAACCCAAAAGACAAAAAATGAAGCGGTTGCCAAAATACACAATAGACTTTGTATCTGTATTTATGTACACCTGTATCTGTATTTATGTAATAAAATTAATATATGGAACCTATACAGCACTTAAGGCCTTCATGTGTTTATATAGTCTTGGTAAATGTCACTATTAAAATGAGATTCCCTTTTCAGCAAATTAATGTTATTGTATGAATAATGAAAAGTTATACAATTCTCAAATATACTCTATCAATTCCTCAAGGTTTTCTAGATATCTTCTTGCTGTCATTTTATAGGAAGTGTCATTGTTTACTTCCAGTAGACAGAAATCTGACCATGGTCACACAGGTGCACGGCTCGTTATCACACAATAATCAGAGCTGTGTGATATAATGAGCCGTGCACCTGTGTGACCATGGTCAGATTTAGCTTCCTATTGAGATCTCTGCTTGATGACCTTCTGTGAGGTTCTGAATTTATACAGAAAGTACATTAAAAAATGTATAATTTTTTTCATCATGCAAAGAATAATTTCCGAAATGAGAACACTCCTTTAACTATACAAAATCTTATAAATACAAGCACAAGGTATCTAAAAACTGTTATAAAAGTATTGTAATTTACCATAGCCAACATGCCATATTGGAGTAATGTAATGCAAGTTACCTGTGCTATCACATACAGTGCCTGCCCCCCAATCTGGCAATCTGTCAATTTAGTTTGAGGATGGTTCATCATTATTGCATCCAATTGCTGAAAAAGATTTATTTTACTTTAACTTCTTATTGATTGATTATATGCAGTACAGTATTTTGGGTCTAATAAGTTAATGTCCTCAATGACCTTTGACCTGTTAAACAATTAAAGTGACCAGTCAGTGTTATACGTTATTTGTCTAGAGTAGGCACCAAGTAGCCTTTCCTCAAGCTAACAGTTTCACTTTACAGAATGCTAAAGTTTCTTTCTACTAATTTCAATGATCCTTAACCTAGGAGGACAGCTCTTGAATAAAGCGCACTGCCACAAGCTTTGTCATTTTGCAAATACACCCCGGTGATATTTCGGATAACTGGAACCAATGAGTGAAGTTGCGTTGCTGTTCTTTGATAGGCTACACACTTGAGCTGGCTATTAAAATTGAACACACTTGAGAGAGAGTCGGCATTAGGAACATAAACAATTAAGGGCTCTTGAGATGTTCTGAGAGCTGCCATACAGATACAAGAGCCTTTTCCTGACATTGTAGGCTGCGGTTTATGGTGCCAAAGAACTTGGACAATTATTACTATTCTGTCTGCCAGCGCTGCTTCAAGCATGAAGGATTTGGTTTATTCCTGCTTATCTTGATTTGCAGTGCAGGGCTGAATATACACGTTACAAATTTGTGTTCTGGCCGCAAACCCACTGGAAATACGACAGTTACAGAATTGCTGATATCCCTGAAGCCTTGCAGTTGAGGAGCCTCAATGCATTAGGTCTCCTGCGTAGATTGGCTTTTTCTTTAAAGGGCACCTACCACCACAAATCTACCTATAAAGGTAGATTGGGTGGTAGGTGGATCATTGGGACGTGAGGATAGCCCTTTTAAGGGCTAATCCTCACGTCCCTGCACTTTTTTGAGAACTTTAATTTGATATTTATTCAAATTTACTTATGTGGCTACCGGGGCGTGGAGTAGCCGCTTATGAGATTACACGAGGCGGCTACTCCACGCCCCGGTAGCCACTTTACCCCTCCTACTCACCCATCTTCGGCGCGTAGCTGCGCGCCCTCGTCCGGCGAGCCTGCCGTCTGCGCATGCGCAGAAGAGCAGGCCCGCGCCTGCGCGGTCACAACTCCGAAACAGGCGCGGGCCTGCTCTTCTGCGCATGCGCAGACGGCAGGCTCCCCGGACGAGGGCGCGCAGCTACGCGGAGCTGCGCGCCGAAGATGGGTGAGTAGGAGGGGTAAAGTGGCTACCGGGGCGTGGAGTAGCCGCCTCGTGTAATCTCATAAGCGGCTACTCCACGCCCCGGTAGCCACATAAGTAAATTTGAATAAATATCAAATTAAAGTTCTCAAAAAAGTGCAGGGACGTGAGGATTAGCCCTTAAAAGGGCTATCCTCACGTCCCAATGATCCACCTACCACCCAATCTACCTTTATAGGTAGATTTGTGGTGGTAGGTTCCCTTTAAGTTTGTGCTCTAACCCCTACATACATTAAAGGGTCTGTAAATGTATAGAATATAGTATAGGTTCTAGTTTCTCTAGTGTGATGCAATGGTACCTCATGATTCCTTTACTACCTAAAGTTTTACTCCACACTTAAAATTCTCGAGTCTCAGTTGTTGAGCTTGTTCGTTTGTCTCCAAAGATCCTTTATAAAGGTAAATGACCTGTTCTCATACAAGTCTTTCATTGCAGTTATAAACTTCCAACATTCATGTGAGATGCCATACAGTGGTTGTATGGTAAAGTGCAATGTGCTCAACTTGATATGTGTGCTGGTATTTGTTCCATACTAAACATTGAGCATAGTGCCTTGTATGTACAATGGTAGCAATCCTTAGTGGTTGGCCACTTCATGTTTTTTTGTAACTGCGTGTGAGGGTGGGGAGCAGGATATTGAGTAACTTACCATTGTGCTTCTATTAATGTTCGGCATTGCTCTTGTGAAATGTAAAGTAAAACTCCTGGTTCTGAAATGTTTCTTGCCTTGTCAGCTGTCATCCCTATCCAATTGTGGTTCATGGGATCTGTAACTGTCCATGACTGATCTACCTTCCAGATCCTTGTGCTAATTTTGATGAACACAATCTTAAACTCCTAAAAGCACCGATCTCATAATCTGTGGGGGTCTTATCACAGAGACCCCCACCAATCAGCAAGGGAAACTTGTTTCATGGGACAAACCCTTGTATTTTGGTCAAGTCGCTAATATCACAAACTGTCCAGAGGTCACTTGACTACTGCATTCACATGGGCCACTGGAGGGAAGTGAAAGGGTGGTGTGTGGGTGTTTTTTTTTTTTAAACCACCTTCAAGTTTATAATCTTGCATTATCTCCTCAACAGACAGAAATTGCCAAGAGACTGAACACGATTTGTGCACAAGTCATCCCATTTCTCTCTCAGGAAGTAAGTAAAATGCTGGCTGCTAAAGTGCAATTATGCTACTTCTCTGTTTGCAAATGAGTTAGCTTTACAATGTTAATTTTATTGCGTTGCATAAGTGTGAAGAACATCTGTTCCAGTTATGGTGTGTGGAGCCCCCTGCTTCTTTACATAACAGATTGCAGGGAAGGGGGTGGAAATAAGAAATATGGCTGCTTCATTTGTTATATAGTAACTATTTAGATGGACTGTGTAATACTCACTGTACATTCAGAATGTGTGCCATGTTAGCTTTGCTCCCTACACATGGTTAAAGTTTCACATCTCCATTCGATTTTTACTTTTTTCTTACGTTGGCATACATATGACTGAGAAAAGGGGGAGAAGGAAGCTCTACACCCCTCTCCATAGGCAAGTCTGCCAAAAATTAGGACAAGTCCTATGTTTGGCTGCAATGGTGTGGTGACACACTGTGTGCTTACGGTCATCGGGCCTTACTGAGCCTTTGAAGTCTGTGGTGCCTCTGATCTGGTCGAAAATCATTTGACCATATTGCAGCATCCATGATGGCTGGAGTGGAGAACATGCGTAACAAATGCAAATCTTTCCCAGCAACTACCCTATACAGAGGAAAGGTATAACGGAAAGACTTGCCTGTGTTTGCACAAGTTATCAACAAAAACTAGGAGTGATCAAATAGCTAAAGACCTAATGGATATGTGACCTGAGCTTTAAGCAAATTTTTAAGATTTAATTTTAAACTTAGACGGGAATAAGAATGTTTAATGTCTATGATGAATGGAAGCCCTTCTTCAGTTTGTTATTGGCACCTAAAACAGAGAGCACTGACGCAAGTGTGAACTAAGCTGAATGGACTTTGGTTCACTAATTCTATGGGAGTTTTCTATACAGCAGTCATCTCATTAAAGGGGTTATCCGGCTTTTAAAAATTACCTAGGGGAGGGCTGGTTAAACATAATAAACATGTACTTGCCTCGTCCGGCGCCGCTGATGTCCGGCGCCGCGGTCCCTTCGATGTCCCGCGCACAGGGAGCTTCTGGTCCGCGATGTGGCCGGCTCCTCCCATCCGTCCCTATCCCTCAGCGTTGTAAGCGCTGGGAGATGGTGTCGCACGGAAGCTCTATGTGCGCATTTATAATGAAACCGGCGCACAGAGAAGACCGGCCGCGGCGCGGGACATCGGCAGCACCGGAGGAGGTAAGTACATGTTTATTGTGTTTAAATAGCCCAGCCCAGCCTTAAGAAATTTTTTAAACCCGGATAACCCCTTTAATATCAGAAGATGTTGCATCTTATCCATTCCCAATCGCTGCACAGTGTGCTTGGAAAACTCTCCCACAGTCAATGTGTCTGCTTGCTGCATTCCATTGCCGTGAGCCGACTGGAAATGCGGTTATTGGAGTATATACAAGATGGAAGCCTCCATAATCGTGGGCGTAAAAGAAAAACGCTGCAATTGGCAAATAACAGATAAAACTATGGATACTTTTGTACTGGGTAATCTTAACAAGCACAGTGACTGTACAGCTAGAAAATCTGTATTCATTATACTCGATATACTTGGAGAAACAATTATGACCATTGTTAAGATCACACTGACATATGGTTTCATTGTCTTCAGCACATCCTGATTTACACAAGTAAATACACTAGTCCTTTTTTTTTTTTTTTTTTTTTTTTTTTTTTTTTTAACTGAGGTTCTCTTTGAGATGGCTTTTGTCGATCAGTGCTGTGTTTGGATTTCATGGACCAACATAGGGCCGAGGACGCAACTCTGAGCAACGTAGTAATCTATAATGCATAAAGTCATAATGGTTGACAAGATGATGCATAAAGCTCTGTCCTGGGCACTGTAGTGGGTTTGCAAAATTTGGCCAGTGCATGTGTGATCCATGGATTGCTCACAGGTGTGTGTTTTAATGTGTGAAAGGCTCTTTAGGTTACTATTCCTTCAACAAAACCATGTCAATTCACCGGCAATGACTCCGCAATTCTATTGTAGACAATTAAACTTTTTTTTTTTTTTTTTTTTTTTTTTTTTTTACCCTGCAGCATCAACAACAGGTGGCTCAAGCTGTAGAGCGTGCCAAACAAGTGACCATGGCAGAGCTGAATGCCATCATCGGGGTACGTGGCCTTCCAGGTCTACCTCCTACAGTGTGTATAACCAGTTTTTTTACGTTGTTTCATATATAAGTTTTATAATGTTTGTCTTTTTGCTGATGCATAACTAACCCTTCCACTCATTATCCATTACAATGAGGCTACATTCACACAATGTGTGCCTGCCGTAACGTAGCATGGCGGGCACACGTCAGCGCCTGGGAGAGGAGGAGGGGGTTAGCAGCGCCCCTCTCCATAGTGATATGGCACACTGTGTCGTATTGTCCTATCTTTCTCCCGGCTATGGAACGGTATGGTTACGTATGTGTGTTGCACAATACCGCTCCCGTATGGTGCCATGAGCCCATTGCTTACCATGGGGAGGGGGGGGGTGTATATATGTCAGCCATATATACTTCCCCTATATGGCTGTGTGAATGTAGCCTTACTGTGGTACCCCATTGGGTATTGATTTCTGCTTTGTCACATTGAGGAAAAAAATTTCTTCAATGTTTTGTTTTCAGTTTTTATACAATTTTATGTATAAAACCTGAATGCTGTACAGTTATAGGAATGTTTTCTTAAATTGTCACCTAGCTCCAAAGCTGCCCACTAGCTTCACCTTAAAGGTTTGATGACCCCTTTTGGCTGTCAGTTGTCTTTGATCGATTTTTATTACTCTGACTTGCCATGGTGTCCTGATTATCAAATAACTGAGTATTCAGGTCATTAGTGAAATTTGTAGATGGCATTATGGGGAGATTCAAACATTCCACATATCGTATACGAGGCCCCTCTGATTTAAGAAATGTCACATTATGTGTATTTGTGTGTGATTAACTAATTAAGCTTTGAAAAACTATTAACAAAATGTGCAACAGACAATTTGCTTATTTATTTGATGCTTGTCTTTCATGTGGTACCATAAGTAAGTGTGTTTAATTTCTGCCTTGAATAGGCCCAATCTTTTTCATATCAAAAATTATGAAAAATTACAGGGTTCCACTTGGGTGTATTTGTCAGACAAGCCTGTGGTGGTAGCTGAAAATCACGCGCACTTGTTTTCTTCTAATGGAGTCTTTGCCTTATGACATCGCATATGGAAGAAATGGCCTGCCTGTGACTTGCTGTAAAGGATAGATGGAGCAGTATCATACATTTCTGTAGCATATGGATGCATATTAATTTACCCGTGGGCAAAATCTCATGGACAAACCAAATATTAATATGCATTATAACTTCATCAATTTGTTTACAGATTTCTTGCAGTTTTAGGCCGTTTTCACATTAGTTTGTGCCATGCATCCCTGATATGCAGAAGAGCCAACAGGACAGTGTTAGCTCTGGGGAAACGAGAACTCCATGCATCGTATATCATTATGCACAAGAGTGCAGTCCTCGGCATAGTGATCAGTCCATGGCACAGCACTTCTACGTACTTGATCACTGGCTAATGTGAAATTGACCTAGCACAAACCCATTGACTTCTATATAATATAATGCACACAGAAAATTTGCAAAGCTGTGGCAGAAAGTGACATAATTAAATTTTTGTAGCGCAGAATGACTTGTCTAGAATACATTCTTCTGTATCCCATAAAATTACTGTACTACACAGTGTAATGTGCGCATGAAAATCTGCATGGATAAAAAATTGCATAACGTGACCTGAGCAGTTGACCATTATTCATGCACCCTAAGGCGAGGGAGATCCACTGGACATGATAAAGGCCTTTGTCACCTATACATAATGGAGTGCCAAAGTGCAGGGTGGTAAAACTCTCCTTTCAATGATGTGGTGCAAATTGTTCTTCACTGCTGTTCCTCCAACCCCAAGGGGCTATTTCATCAATGTCCATTTCTAAAATGTGGAGCTGGGTCGAGCAGCTTGTCTGTGCATATATATTTAATTGCTTGACATGATGGTGTCTTGCAGCCCCCCCCCCACTCCCAGTCAATCCCCGCTTTTTAATCTGTTTATTGCTTAATGCTGCCTTCTGTGTGACTGTCAATCACACGTTATTTGTTAGGCATTAATGAATTCGGTGAGGCATGCATTCCTCCCTCTGTGTGAATTCAATTATTCCCGCCACACAGTCTAGAGTATTTCTGCCGGCTTTCTGGCCTCCCAACGCTGGCAGAAAGAAGGAGCTGAATGAAGGAGCTGTCCTTTCTGATTTTATTCATGCGAGCGGCTTGAGCTGATTCAGATTAACCATTTATCAATTTATGTTAATTGCTTGTGAGAAGATGCCCTGCTGGTCTTTATGGTTCCCTCAGACACTTTGTAATGATAATTCGACATGCTGCTGTATGGATTAACAGTGCCATAGTCCAGTGACGTCTGCAGACAATGGGACCAGTTAATCCATCTGTGCTTAAAATTACATCCCAACTGGAGACCGAGGGGGGGGAGAAAAAACATAAAAACGCGGGAGGATTAGTGCTGATAAAAGAATGAGTCTCAGCTTGAAAACTCTCCTTTCATCAGTTTCTCAATTGCAGATCTGCAGTTGGTTTGCCTGTGGTAAGCCATTGGCAGTCAATTAGGTGAAATAAACTGGGAGGGTGACCTTCATTTCCTTTTAATAGCTTTTTCCTCCCTGAAATGGGGAGCTTCAGTGGATTTTCAGCTTACGTTTTATTCAAGCCGCTTTATTACACTTGACAGCTTAGCCTTGCATAAACATTCCCTCCCCTAACCTCCTCCATTCTGCCGCCCTTCCCCCTCCCTTTCCTAAATGCAGCTCTTCATTTCCATCCCTAACCCCCCGAATGGTGAGCTTATTTTACATCTGAACCGCTATTGAGCACATTTAAGTCAATAGACGTAATCCAATCTCTGGGCAGGGTGATCGCCTTTCTTTATTTTGCATGATCATTCATATTAGTGTATTGATCTTCTGCTGTATTTTAAGCTCTTCCTTATGACTTGGCCCATTTGCATATGTTAAGTGATGTCCTTTTTAGATGATCAATAACTAGATCGAGGCCAGTAATAAGTCTCATTCTCTGGCATATGCTTTCCTCGCTTTCAGAGGGCCTTTGTGCTTCCAGCAGAATCACAGGAGCATAAAATTGGGTTGACAATTCGCTGGACCTTTGCCCCCTTTCATTGAAAATGCAGTGTGTCAACCTGTATCCCTGGAGGGGAGGGGATGTGAGGAGCCGGTGTCTGTTGCTAGCAGCAGCAGCTGCATTGGAAGTATGCAGTGGCCGGTTTGATAGCAGCTGTCAGTATTGTTTAGCAGGCAGACTTAGTAGACAGAACAATAGTGGTGGGGGTGGGATTGCTCCTGAGGAGCAGAGTCTTTCACACCAGAAAAAAAGAAATAGTAATTTAACGGTTTAGACACCTATTAGGGGTGTGAAAGATCATGTGTTTTCTCATGCAAATAAGCCAGACAGAATTCTCCTATCAAGTTTGGCTCTGCTTCCCAGCAGCCATTAATTTGTGGTGGGCTAAATATTTCTGCAAAGAGAAGGACCAAACAACTTTTAATTTGTCTTTTTCCCAAACCTGAATGCTCATGTGGAAAAATGTATATCTAAATAGTTATGTTCATTTGTGGGGTTTTTTTTTTTTTTCCCCTCTTGATCAGAGCCGGCAATCTGAATACCTCATGGGTCAGATAGGTTCTGAGCCTGCAAATCTTAGACTGTGGTAATTTCTGCCATGTTTTAGGATTGTGCTCTGTCAAAGGTCTGTTTTCCTGTCCTGAGCCGGCGGATTGAGTTGTCTGTCTCCTAACAGGCTCGCTTTGCATGAGGTGATTGGCTAAAGGATTAGCAAGATGCTGGTTTATTTCGCTCCTTGGCTGTGGTTGCCGGCTATATCTAGGATTGTAGTGTGTGAAGCTTAAGAGGATGAGGTTAACCTCTTGAGGGCTTATTTGTGCGAGTATCTAGTTAATCCTTGGAAAGCCTATAAATAACTTGGTTGCATATATTATTATACTTGGGGTATGGGATATTGTTTGGCAGGTGTAGCAACACGCTCCCCAAGTTTCAGATGGCCTTTTTGTAGAACTACATTAATAAAGGATTGTAAATGTCATTGTCATCTGTGAAATTAATCCTGGTCTGCTTTTATCTTTTCTCCAGTTTGTAATCTGTTGGCTTTAGCTTCCAATCCCTGGGTTTAGTATCGGCTATCCAATGCAGACTAGTTCCAGAGTGCTGCCTCGATATTTGGTGTAGTATTACGAGCATTAGATTAAGCTCAATAATCTGTATCCTGCTGCCATTGCATAACATGGATGCAGTTCTGATCATTTTTGGCTGCCACCTTTTATGTAGTATCTTGTTGTAAGGGTGATTTGCCAATCTCGGCTTGTTGAATAGTAGGGTCGCTAACATATCTCGTTTGCTCTGTTGGATGCGCTTGTGACTATAATGTCCAGTTTAGTACTGTATATTACTCTTACTATTTTTTTATTTATTTTTTTGCTTCTGCTACTGAGGAGCATACAGTTTCCTTTTCTTGACAACACGGGTAGATCTTGTAATGTGAGATTCTATTTATTCTCTCCCATCTGAGTGTTTGGCAACCCGTTGCATCCACAGGTGTTACATTTATCTTGTACTGCCACCTTTAAATAAACCTATGCCTGCTTTCATCCAGAGACAGTGCCACTCTTGTCAATGGACTCCCATCTGTTATTGCAGTTTGCCCCCTGTTCATTTGGATAGGAGTTGGCAACAATATTGTATGTGTCCAACAGATAGTTCTGTTTTTGGAATAAAGCAGCCATATTCTCCACTTGGGATAACTTTATAGACATATGCAGTCTAAAGTGTGGATGGAGTATATTGAACAGGTACTTGCTAAATGTTGAGTGAATTTTGTCCATTCCATATAGCTCATACGTGTTTCTTTTTTCTGTTTTGCTTGTGAAAACCTCGCCTGGACAACGAACCCCCACAGCAGCAGCAGCTACAAGCTCAACACTTGTCACATAGTCACGGACCGCCAGTGCCTCTAACTCCACATCCGTCAGGACTCCAGCCTCCTGGTATTCCACCTCTAGGGAGCAGTGCAGGCCTCCTTGCCCTCTCTAATGCACTTGGTGGACAGTCACACCTTGCCATAAAAGATGACAAGAAGCATCACGATTCAGACCACCATCGAGGTGAGAGGCATGGCAAACAGATGTAGGATAAATATTCTTTTACCATTTTCTTGACAAATTGGATTTTTTCCAAATGTTGAAAAGGTATATGGAAAGCGCCCTGCAACCATGCTGTACTACTGTCTGTAACTATACCAACCAACCTAAATATGACCATAGCTTTCATGGCAAAAGGGCGATATAGCTCTGGACGATTATTTTGCCAACGTTGGCCTAGAAGGTATATGTACAGAATGTAATGGCAGGCCTGCAAATTTTTGTGTAATAAATGTAAAAGCTGCAAGTTATTTTTTTGTGCACTGTATCAAATTTGTCTAACCAGTGATGCAAACTCTTCCAATCTAGACTGCAGCAGAAGTAATACCGTGTGGTCTGTGGTGTAGCAGGCACATTTGCACTTTTAATCCTTGTTTGTTTTGTTCATATAAAATGTAAATGTGATTATTCTAAATTGAAAATAAAATGCCCTTTACAAACTTCTGTGACTTCTAATTTGTCTTATTTTCTTTTTGTTTTGGTTTGCATTTTTCTTCTGCTTCCTTACCACATTGGACATGTCTACATTTCTGGGTTTCCTCCTGAGCAGAGAGAGAGCCAGGAACAGTAAGTAATGAGCATCATGCTCACATGCTCCGTCCTCAAGTGTCTGCACATCACGGGGTGGTCATGCACACAGGCGAAAATGGGGGGAATTGGAGCCTGTATAGTACATCAAGAGGCTAGCTTTTACATTGCATTTGCTAAGCAATGTTCTCACAATGCTATTGGGTAAATCTCCTCCTAAAAACAGCCTTTGTTTCAAAATACAATGTGAATGAAGTCTGGCGCAGCCACAATTAAACCCCAACTGGCTAGGTTCTACTGGCCTAGTCCTACATTGCTATAGAGTTTTATGGTTACCTTAGGCCCAGTTTACACAAATTTTGTTCATGCATTTCAGTGCTCTATTTGGCATATGACATTACTAGTTTGCTCAACCCCCAAATCCCTGGACGTATACATGGCAGCATATGGTGCACAACTATGTGCAGCACATATTTTAAACATTCCCATAGGCTACTATTGGGTGTACGGAACTGAAATGCAGTAGAAAATGGGACACCTTTTTATTTTCTTACAAGACAAGTGTCGCATTTAAATGGATGATATTGTTGCCTATTATAGTGAATGTGGCGCTGTGCTACCAGTCTAAAAACTGAACAGTAAAAGTAGCACATTTTAATATGTTAATGTGCAGCATTAACATATTATTTCGGGAATTCTGTTAAGAAGGCAAAAAAAGGACACATTTTTCATTGATCCCTTTCCAGAGTTAGGGTTTAATAAAATATCAGGAAACTTGCAAAATAACTGCTGAGGGCTTTATCAAGAAGTAGATGCTTTTGCACCAACATGTACCTGTTGCTCCCGCCATAAAACCTTTTGTCAACATGTTTATAGGTTTTCATCCCTTATTACACCTTTTGTTTTCTGATATCCTTGTTGCGTGTTTTTTTTTTTTTTTTGTCATCTGTTCCCATCAGAGGTTGCAATTGTTCTTGCTCAATTATCTTAGATTTGTGTAAAATATTGGTGAAGAAGCAAGAACAGTTGGTTAAAGAAATGGACATTTAATTTGCCATATTTTAGATCTTCTTGCTGCACCAGTGTCTTCTTGCTCCCATCCCGTTGCCCAGATATGTTTCAATCACTAGGTGCCTGAAAACTAGTTTTACCTTTTTTAGTTACTACTTAATGACCTGGCCACAAATTGCACAGGTACTTCATGGCTTCTCAGGGAATGTAACTGTTCACCAACTTCACAGTAGATGAAATGATTGATTGTCCTTGTGCAGTACCAGACTATTAAATGGATGTCTGCAACCATTTTCTAATCAGAATGAAGTCGAATCTGGGATCCCCAATTACACTGGAAATGAATGGGTTTTGTAGCGGCAGATTTATGATGGTTTCCTTTCACTCTATACTCCTTCCCACGTCTTCGTAAAGTGGCCTTTCATGCACCACCACCTTTTCATTCAGTGGCTGTGGACAGTCTGACGAGAGAGGCAGTATTGTGGGATGCAAATTTAATTTCCAGAGAAATGCTGGTTGCTGGCAAATGCATATCACATATCACTACCCTTCTCACACCTAAACCATACTGGAATACTGCTCTACCTGTGGACTCATTAGTATAATGGCTGGATACCCTGCTGTTAAATGAATGACCCTGCCACATTCGGTGCAGACTTCTTGTTCAGGTTCTTGGCAGTTTTAGGTGAGTGATGGAGGCTATGTGAGCTGGAAGATGGTTAAAATTGCCAGCCGTGTAATTCCAGTAATGGATTTCAATCTGTGAACAAGGCGTGCAGCTTCTGCAGATAAATCCCGCGCTCATCTGGAAAAACACAGCTACTTTTGTTTTTCAAGATTCAGAATTGAACATTTTATTTTTTAAACTTGTATGATGTATGATGAAAACATTGAAAATGGATGAAAATATGGGTTTGTTGTCCGGCTGCAATCACACTTTAATAAATGAGATTACACTTCTCCTTCCCAGTTACTTTTCAAGTACATTTTATTTTTGTTCTTTTGCAGAGTAATTCTTTGTTGGTTTCCGATAGTCTACGTGGAACAGATAAAAGAAGAAATGGACCAGATTATTCAAATGACCTGAAAAAGAGGAAAGTGGATGATAAGGATTCAAGCCACTATGTAAGTTAATAACCCTTTTCTGATGCATTATGGTGCCTGACTGAAAGTCTTGCATTTATGGAGGAGATTTATCATGAGAGGAATTCAAGTTGTTGCAACACTAGGATTGGCAAATTTTTGGATCAAACTTCTTAGCTAACGGTTGGTTGTGCACAGCCCATTTTGTGTGCAGATATTCTGCATGGTTGCGCTGCATAATAAAGAATCATTTTTGGTTTGAAAAAAGTGAAAAAACTTTCTCAAAGATTGAAAATCAAAATTCAACGATTACATTCTACAAACTGCATTCAATATAATTTAACAAATGTTGCTCCACTCTTTAAACAAAAAAAAAAAATGTAGCATTTAAGCGTTTTACCCAAGCGGGAATCCCACGGCCGTTCAGCATGCGTCATAAATAAGCTGCACTTTTGCTGTGGCTGGAAGGTGGAGCTCACGTGAAGGTTTACTTCTCCACCATGAACTACAGAAATAAGTGACCTGTCAATGTGTTTATGGCATTATCATAAATCCCATACCCTGCATTGCAACTGTATTGCAATGTGGATTTATTGCGCAGCACACCCGTGCATAACGTTGGCTGATATCCGATAAATTTTATTTCGTAGTCTAGGGAATATTCACCCACTCTTGTGTAAACACTCCATGTCACAAGTTTTGCCCAAATTATCACAGAATTGGGTTTTACTACTTTTTGTGCTGGTCAGAATTTTGTGCAGGGAATGATGAATCCCCTCGAGTTTTGTTGGGACTTGGCTTGATGCACACATAGGCTTGCATTTTTGGTATTGCTTCAGCAGGAAGAGAAAAGTCAGTCTTGGATGTGTTTATGTAGTAGCAATTTTGTATAGAAATTAACTGAAAAAAAATTGCTTGGTAATGATCTTGTGTCCATGAAATATGGTTGATGTCAACTTTTTTTTTTTTTCCTTTTAATGATGTATAAATTGTATTTTGAAAAGTTGAATCATTTGACTATTTTTAATATAACAAAAGAATCTGACCCAGACTGAAAATACCCTTTTCTAGAGAGTTACTAATGACTTCCACAATTCTTCAGTCTGAGTCTTGACTATGCAATACAGGCAGCTATAGGAAATGGAAATACTTGGCAGTAGACTTAGGAGATGTACTCTAGCCCCCTGATAACCCTGTCTCACAAAGCAAAGTTATTTCCTGTTTGTCTTTCACAAAGCCAGACACAGTTAACAGTCTTGGTTTTCCGGTTTGAAAGGCAAGCATTTCCAGTAGTATCAGACTCCAGTGCCTAGAGGGACATAGCAGGTCACATTTCTGAAATGTCCTTGATATTCTGCATTTTTAGTCAGTTTAAAATACTGTATAACAAAAAAGGATAAAGGCAATTAATAACTATTAAAATTAGTTTTACTGTGTTTGTTTTGCTGTCTATGCTCATTGTCCATATGCTTTCAGTAAGGCTACCCGCACCCAAACGTGTAATAGTTGGCACATACCAGCCAACCTGTGGTCTGTTTGCAGCCTGTCATCAACTTTGCAGTCGTCTCATACATGTGTTTCTGTGCATAAGCCCATTGAAATACATGGTGCGGTGGCACGTGGCCAAAAACGTGGTTGTGTTACCCAAGTGTCACCTAGAAGCTATTCCTAAAGAATTCCCATACATGCTTTGTTTAGAAGGAAGTTTACTGCATACAGACACCCCTTTAAAGCTTCCGGGAAAAGAAACTGCCCACAAGAGTTATTTTGGGAATATGAATTTGATACAAAAACCCATAATGCTATGAATAAACAAATCTCAATATCCTCACAAAATGGAGCTTATAGTTTGCTTTTGATTCACATAATTTCTAAAGAAGGCATTGCCAACTCCGAAGTGGCTGCCATCTAAAAGTCCCATGATCCCGCAGTTCAGTAACAGCTCCTCCCTCTTATGCTCTCCTCCCAGTAATGATCTAAAACTGTCCTGCTCTTACCATAGTAATGATGTGCAACTGCCATCGCTGCACGTTTTAATGAGCCATTTAAATATGAATTCTGCTTATTCCTGGAATATTCCTTTAAGGGTCAGATTTTAACTGCAGAATTTTGACTGGCAATGTCAATAAATCAATGTTGCTCTAACCTGCTATGGACTGAATATTTTTTTTATTTATTTTTTTTTTATGCCTAAAAATCGGGTTGTTTGCATTTTTCTTCTCCGATGTTGGCAAGAAAAGCTAACGCAAATAGAAATTATTTTTTTCTTACAGGATAGTGATGGGGACAAGAGTGATGATAATTTGGTTGTAGATGTTTCCAATGAGGTAAGTCTCTTTATTCTTTGACAACAAGGGACCCCTAAACTTGTGACTCATTTTGTATGTGTAGCATGTTACTCGTGTACCACAGCATGTTAAATTATTTATTTATTTATTTGCACGTTGACAGGACCCTTCTTCTCCAAGAGCAAGTCCAGCTCATTCACCACGGGAAAATGGAATTGATAAAAGCAGACTAATGAAGAAAGATGCATCAAGCAGTCCAGCGTCTACTGCGTCATCGGGGAGCTCAACATCATTAAAATCTAAAGAAATGAGTATGGTAGGTTGATTCTTAACACTAGGGCTCCACTATGCCAAAGCTGTGGTAGTGTTTTCCTCTATTGTAGAAGGTGAATAGCTGGACTTCTACCTAGATGTCCAGTGTTACTACTGTATATACTCAAGTATAAGCCAAGTTTCAAACTCTGCTTGAGTCAAAGTCCCTACTTTCCTTTCTGACGCTCCCTGCAGGTCATCTCTTCTTCCGCACAGGTCCGTGCGAGGTTGCAGCCCACATACTCTGACGTTAGCCACCGCTGACATTAGTGTGTGTCGGCTGCTGAACAAAAGAGGTGTCAGAAAGGTGAGTATTTTTGTTCTTATATATTTGTTGGACCTACTGGGTGTTGGCTATTTACTTGGGGGCAGGCGGTGACTAAGGCATTTCCCAACCTAGGCTTATACTCAGGCCAATGGGTTTTCCTAGTTTTTTTTGGTGGTAAAATTAAGACTGCATATGTTTGGGTCAGCTTATACTCAATTATATACAGTACCTTCCTTCCAAAGTCTTGCAGATAAAGCATAACATAGCATTTGTTAGCACCATTGAAAATTCTATAAAATGTGTTTGGTGTTTTAATGTTGGGTGCAAAATGATATCTGTCAAATACACTTAAGATCTTATTTATGTATTTTGTGTGTAACATTTTGCTTGTGGGCTAAGTGCAATGCAGTGGAAAAGTAAACCACACAGAACATGGCGTTTGGCTGTGGTTACTGCATTAAGTGATGGCAAATTCTTGAGGCCTTCGTTTTCCACAAGCTTAGTCGGCCAATTGTAAGTGTTTTGGATGTAGAGTGATTCTTGTGCCAGATAGTCCTTAATTTGTGAAGCTCCGTGAAAAGACCACATTGAGGAAATTATATGCAGGCTTAGAAATTAGTTTTAAACAATCTCCTCTATGCGGCTGGAGCTCAAAAAAGTGTGTAACACTTTCTACAGATCTGAGTTTTCGTTTTGGCAGTAGAAATAAAGGTCAACATTTCTTTCTCACAAGTTAATGCTGTCAACATTGTGTGGATTTATGAAAATTGGCTGAAGGATCTGCTAGTAGATGCCCAGTATCCCAGCTGCTGTTGTGATAAATTGTGTAATATGGCCTGGATTAAAAATAATACTCATTTAATTTGTTTAATGATACTAGCATGAAAAAGCCAGCACGCCTGTTCTGAAATCCAGCACGCCAACTCCTCGGAGTGATGTTCCGACTCCCGGCACAAGTGCTACGTCAGGTCTTCGACCTGGACTTGGCAAGCCTCCTTCCATGGACCCTTTGGTTAACCAAGCGGGTAAGAATTTCCTTTTTCTTTTGTTTACATTGCATATGTTAGGTACATAATACCCTATGAATCTTAAATATGTTTTTCTCACGTTTCCACCCATCAAAGGGGCTGATGGCTAACAGATGTTTGCACTCAATTTTCAGCAGCTGCACCACTTTCAGTCCGACTGTTTACATTCGGCTTTATTTTAATTCCAAATACTCCAATTTTCAGAAAGGCAGGCTGTAGATATCCATCTACTTATTTTCAGTGTAATGCCGTTCTCAAACCCATAATTCCCAGTTCCAGTTGGTTAATATTTGCTATATGCATACAGCAAATGAACGCAGCAATGTTTACTTTCACAGGCAAGTCCTTTCATGTAAATCCTTGAAGAAATCTATTTTCCTTTGTGAAGCGACTATTAAAATTCAGGAGTCTGGCCTAGAATAAGATTAATTCCAGATCTCTCAGCCTTTATCTTACAGTTTTGGCACAGGCAAATATATTGCAAACAAAGATCAGGGAGGTTTTTTTTTTTTACGTAAAAGCGGGGCAAAATTCCACTCTAGTGAAAGTCGATCCTCAAGTCTGAAAGGAGGGTGACAATAACACTGGATAAAGAGAAGACTTGCAATCACAGCAGCACATATCCAGAAGAGAAAGCATGTGTATGTGAAACTGTTTTTCTTCCTTTCCAGCTGCTGCTGGCTTGAGGACACCATTAGCAGTTCCAGGCCCCTATGCTACTCCATTTGGTATGGTACCTCATGCTGGAATGAATGGTGAACTTACCAGTCCGGGAGCTGCATATGCCAGTTTACACAACATGTCTCCCCAGATGAGCGCCGCTGCTGCAGCAGCTGCTGTTGTGGCCTATGGCAGATCACCAATGGTAAGTAAAATGTTTCACTGTTTAGTGTTTAGAAATTGACTGCAATCCCTTTGAATGGGTGAAACCTGTGATCTTTTGTATGGCTCCTATGAGAACAGTTTTCCCATATGTGCAAGCACTGCAGCCTCTTCATTCTCTACATCAAACACAGCCGCTTCAGTCGTCATGGTCCCAATATACCCTATGAATAGACCACACTTTTTTTTTTTTTTTTTTTTTTAGGGTTTCTCCTTTTAAACATATTTTTTTTTTAAAAGGTTCAAGCAAATTCCTTGCAGTATGTAGCATTCTCCTTTTCTTTGTGTAGCCATGACCAAAATCTGTAGTCTGGTCTAAAAACTATTTTATATATTATGCTTGCCAAACCACAGGATGCCTACAACATGAAGAATACCTCTGCATGCAAAGTGATTTGTGTATTCTCTTCACTTAAACTGCATTTTAAAGCATACCATTACTAGAACATTAATGAATTTCGACTTCTTCTGAAAGTATCAACCATTTTCTCTTTAAATTTGTACAGGTTGGCTTTGAAACTCCTCCTCATATGAGAGTACCAGGAATGCCTCCAAACCTTGCTGGAATCCCAGGAGGAAAGCCGTATGTATACATTTATTCATCTTCTTGATGTTGCCTATTCGAGGTTCCCAGTGTGGCTATGTCTTTTGCCTTAATACAGGCAAGATGTTGGAGCAGTAGTATAACCGATTACAGTATACTTGTTCTGTCAGCAGGCGGTATGTTATAGATTAATCTTATCTATCTAAAATCTTTTTATTTTTGCAAGTTGAGTAGCGCCTCTGCTTAGTGATGCGTTGTGGGAACTGTAGGGCAATGATGGAAGCGAAACCAAATTTGTTGCTAGTCAAAATTGTAGCTGGTGAGACTTCCAAAAAGTAGCATAATGCACAGAAAATTTGCTGTTGTAATCAACCTTAACAATTATAATAAAAGAAAGCCACATGACTGACCAAAATAATCTCTGTGCAGTTCTTTATGAAACAGATTAACTACATTAATACTTTGCAGTTAAAGGTTACTAGTCATGTAGTGTTAGAATTAATGTGTAGAATGGAGGTTTGAATGTTGAATATCACACTAGATGGAACTGCTGCTTTAGTGTTGTCCACTCTAGAAGAGGTAAATGGTGTTGGTGCCCAGTTATAAGGAAAGGGCTTTTGGTGTCAGTTGTGAGAATAAGTGGAAGCACAGTTGTCCTAGAAGATGTATGTCCGAAGTAATGTTTCCAACTATGAATTGTTTTCTGAAACCATATATAATCAATGTGAATTGTTTTCCTGCATGTGTGTTCCAGTTCATCAAGGGCACCATGCCATTATAACAGATGTCGACTTGTGCTACAATTTGGGTCTTCCTTGCCTCATTCTTTAATCTTATGTTTCCCCAGAGCTTATTCATTTCACGTTACTGCAGACGGTCAGATGCAGCCAGTTCCGTTCCCTCCTGATGCCCTGATCGGCCCCGGGATCCCTCGGCATGCACGGCAGATAAACACACTAAATCACGGGGAAGTGGTTTGTGCCGTCACCATCAGCAACCCCACAAGACACGTGTACACTGGTGGAAAAGGATGTGTAAAAGTCTGGGACATAAGCCAACCTGGAAACAAAAGCCCTGTCTCTCAGCTGGACTGCTTGGTAAGTGAGCAGGAACTTGTCTTCTAGAAAACTCCTCCTTGGAGAATGTAGAAGGAAATGGCTTTCTGCTCTTGAGCATGTGCTATTCTACAGCATTAAACTCTGCCAGAATAAGCTTTATTGGTTGGCTACATAAGTAAAGGTATTTTGGCACAGGATAGTTTTATTTTCTTCCAGTTTCTTCCAGTCCATGCTTAATATTGCTTTTGCCAGCACTTCTACTCAAACATCTGTGTGTAGTTCTCCAGGTGTGATCCTGAGGCAAAGTATAGTATGCTTAGCTATTCACACTGGCATGAGAATTGTATACAAGCTGCTTACCATCACTTTGTCTCTTGTTCAGCTCCTCCTAAGTACTACATCATGGAGCGATAGTCAAAAGAATTGATTCTTGTGCATTGTAGCCAGAGTGTCAGGGATCTTCACTGTGTGTGTTGACTCTGCTTGTTTGCCAAGTAGGTGGTTGGAAATTGTTAGATGACGGTTATGAAAAATAATCTTGGGACTTGGCGTTGCTACGATGAGTGTTTACCTAGACTTCGCCAGTCATACATGTACAGACTGCCTTTGTCATTAGTTTGACAGAATGTAGCTGTGCAAATAAGAATGTACTATTTATAACATTAGAATAGTAAATAAGCACAGAAATAACAGCCCTAAAGTTTTCTACAAGCTTTATACTTCCACTCCAGGGCAAGTGGTTTATTCAGACTGAAGTCATGTATATTATGTTTTTGAAATTTAAAAATCCTAACTTTATTTATTTTTTTTCTCTTCTATAGAACAGAGATAACTATATCAGGTCATGTAAATTGCTACCTGATGGGTGCACTCTTATTGTTGGAGGGGAAGCCAGCACGTTATCCATATGGGACCTGGCAGCACCCACCCCACGTATAAAGGCAGAGTTGACATCATCTGCTCCTGCCTGCTATGCCCTGGCCATCAGCCCCGATTCCAAAGTCTGCTTCTCCTGCTGTAGTGATGGCAACATTGCTGTGTGGGACTTGCACAATCAGACCCTTGTAAGGTGAGTTGTATCAACCTGCAAAAAAAATACTTGTGGCCTACAGTCTAGTCCTTATGTTGGCCAGTGTGTGTTTTTGATTTATACATATTTTTGAAAAGGAAGTGTTTGAATTAAATACAATCCTGTTTGCAAGTTGTTTGGATGTTTCCATGAATTGTTCTTTAAGCGGTTGATACCTTAATTCTTTGGTCACATTCAATTCTTAGAGCTTATGTTGGGATATTTTTCATAACAATATTTACATCATGAAGCGACATGGTAAATGCAGTAAATCATAGTAACCATTTTTAAAGGACCCATCTTGTCTGTTTCAGTAATCCGGCCTACTTCAACCTTGCAATGTGTTAGTTAATTGACCACTAGATGTTACTGTTGCTTTTATGACATTTCACTGACTGTTTTGTGAGTGGACCTCGCCGATCAATGACAGACGTTCCTGTGTATATGGCCTCATACTATCCAAAGACTGCCTGGGCCACAAATGTGTATAAATATAGGACCTACTGTCTCTTGCAGCTCGGGCTGTTGGAAGCCTTGTGCATGAGCCCATGGAAAGAAATGGGGTAATTTGGGACAGCACATGGGCCCCATTTCACTTTCGTCTGAAGAACATGCCTAAAACCCCTAGTTGGTTTATCGTTCTCTTTAAGATGTAATGCTGCAATGCAGAGTAATACACCAGTTTGTTTTTGGGGAATACAATTCTTTAAGTTACAAAATTTGAAACCAGAAGAGATTTGGCTTTCTAGAAGAATGGATACTCATTAAGCTTAGCTGCATGTGCTGTGCATCATGGTCAGTTTTGCTTGCTCTAGTTGAGATAAGTGGTTTCACTGTAGTTACAATACTCTGTCTCAATTCTGAGAATATAGTGTTGTGTTGCTAGATAAGGTGCTGTGTTATTTTGTTTTTGTTTTTTTTATACTTTAAGCCAAAGTAGTAGCTTCTTTTTCCAGAGAACTAGTAGATGGGAAGCCCGATTTCTCTTTAAATAATGACCGATATATTACGATGCCTTTCCAGGAGGGTAATGTCCTTTTATTTAAAGGGAAATACTGACCTAAAGTTCCTGGGAAGTGACCTTTTGTATTTCATGTTCCATGACCCCGGCGGTTTGAATATCTTAATACCAGCAGTCAATGCCAAAAGGGTTAAACAAGGCTTAGCAGGGATTTTTATTTAATTGCTCTTAGAGCTAGGTTGTATGTAGCTCACATCTTTCTGAATCCTATTAGGTTGGCAAACCTGCTTGTATAGAAGGCCAGCAAACTATTCTGTCTGGAATAAATCCATGAGGCTTTACAGGCTGTTTGGCAGGCACATGACAGATTTGGGACTCTGATAATTCTCCGCCCAACCTTCAGATGTAATTTTAAGCAAGCGCAGTCAGTGTCCTCTTGGCAGCAACTCAGCCCCCCCCCCACACTCACACACACCTTTACCCAATGTCCTGAGTGTCTCATAGTAAGAATAGTGTGAGCTGTAAAATACTAACAGACTTTTATAATGTGTATTGTAATTCTTCCTCTTTTTTTATTCTACTGAATACTTTTTGACAGAAATAACTTTTTAAGCAAAATTACAGGTCATGCTGTATTCTGCCCATGGGTATTTTCACCCATGTGGTAAGGTGCTGACAAGTTTAGGGATCTTATACTACACTCTTTCATAAAGTAATTGAGAGTATTTGGAGAAATAAGCGTTTCTGTAAAATTGCGTATTAAGACTAGTAGCCTCTTGAACTTGGAATAATGCTTGTAGTTTAGATTTGCTAGGATGAGGAGTGGGGTTCCATTTCACTGGATTTACAAGAGATGACACATGTAGGGAAAGTCGAAAACTAACAACGTAGTAATGTTTACCTTGGCTACTGGCAGGAAATCATTATTCAGTTGTGTTTGTCTTATCAGGCAATTCCAGGGCCACACAGATGGAGCCAGCTGTATTGACATTTCTAATGATGGTACCAAGCTCTGGACTGGAGGGTTGGACAACACTGTACGATCGTGGGATCTACGTGAAGGCCGACAGCTCCAGCAACATGACTTCACTTCACAGGTAACTAATTGTTTTGTTTGGATTTCTATTCTAATTATTTTTTTCACACTTAAATTTTTAGTCAGCATGACGTGTATATCCATAGATTTTGCTGACCACGCTTTAGGCAGCTAGCACTGATTTTTAAACGTCTGACATTTTTCGATGGAGATCTTAGATTTATAGCGCTTGAATTTTCTTAGAGTAATTGATTTACTATGATGTGATTTTTGATGCTTTGTATTTTTAGATCTTCTCTCTTGGATACTGTCCAACTGGTGAATGGCTTGCAGTAGGAATGGAGAGCAGTAATGTGGAAGTTCTGCATGTAAATAAGCCTGACAAATATCAGCTGCACCTTCATGAGAGCTGTGTGTTGTCCCTCAAGTTTGCCTATTGTGGTAAGCAAATTTTAAGATGATTCCTGTATTTATCTCATACTAGTAAGTTTGGTACAGTTGATGACTACATTGGAGCCAACACGGAGGACAAAATGTCTCTGAAATTGTATGGGGTTCCAGTTAAGTGTAGTTATAGAACGCTTTGAGTCAATCCTCTTTGTACACTGTCTCAAGACATTCTTAGTCTTAGGGTGATGCTACACATCCCATTTTTGGACTCTTTTAAAGCATGCGTTTTCAGTCCCTTTAAAAACGCATGCATTTTTTTAAACTCCTCCATTTTACCATGCGTTTGGCTGCTTTGCACTTGTTTCTCTATTAAGATAAACAGGTTCAAAGCAGCCACATGGTAAATAGTAAAAAACGGATACGTTTTAAAAAATGGTCTGAAAACACATGCTTTAAAACGGTCTTAAAACGGGACTTGTGGCATCACCCTCATATTGCACCAGATTTGTCACTTTCTGATGCTGGGTTAGAAGTCAGTTATTAGCATAGTATAATAGTCTTGTTGTATACCATTTATTAGTTGGACTTTCCAAGAAACTATCTGCCTCCAATGAATTGATGTAGAATGCCTTGGTAAACACACCCTCTCTTCACTTTCACATGCTAAGTCACATGCTAAGCTTGTTGGAGTGTTACTTTTAAAAGATTGTTAAAAGTGGTACAAAGCACAAATTTTATGCTGTGCACAGGCACGTCACCTGTGATACATTTCTAAAGTTACATTGTTGCTCAGATACCACCCATGGACGTGTATGGTTATACTGTTTCATGATCACCACGGGCATGCTTTCGATTACTGTAAAAATACACCACTGGATGTCCAATTTACAGTACCATCACCCCCCACCCTCTTCCCCCGTCTACACTTGGGTAAGGTGCAATTCTAGTATTATATTGCATCCCCGAAAGATCTAAGAAATGGGCATGTTGAAATCCACCAATTGCTGTTAGGTTTTCCCTCCAACATGTTTTTACACATTGGGAAATCATTTTACACATCATGATTGGGTGGTGCAGCTTGAATTAACATGTTTATTTACAGTTTTGTTCACAAATTCCTGCAAATATACATTTTTTTTATTTGGCCCAATGTGGTAATTTGTTTTTACTTTACTTCAGGTAAATGGTTTGTGAGTACAGGGAAAGATAACCTCCTCAATGCATGGCGCACTCCTTATGGAGCCAGTATTTTCCAGGTATGTCAATACACTATGTTATAACTTTTAATGTGGTTTTTGTTGGTTCCTGAATGGATAAAGTTAACAGAGCTTCGATACACTTGTTGTGCTAATTTTAAAAATAAGTGAGGCCTATTGCATAGGGCCATCTTTGGCGTGACCAATTGGGCCAGAGCAATCTGGATTAACAAAGCTGGCCTGACATGCTACTTTCAGACTTGCTGCTCTGAACATAGTAAAGCAAAACTGATCATTAAAACCAAACTTTGTTTTGCTCTATGGTCCTTAGGACTTATTCATATGACCATTTGCTCACCCAGCCCAGATCCTGAGTATTGCACATGGCCCGGGGGGGGTGAGCTCATCCCTCTCCTGTCCATTGAAAGCTGACTAGTTCACAGTACGGCAAGTTACTGTGTGCCCACCACACAGTGGCCGGGTGAATAAGACCTTACACGGTCACCATGCCTTACATCGTTTCACAGAATCCTAGGTAGTTTGTGTTTTGTGGTGTATTCCCCCTCCTACAACTACTGCCAATGTTAGGCAGATGTTGGGATGTGGTTAATATTCTTTATAAAGTGTGAATTAATCCCTTCTCAATTCTCTCCACACAGTCCAAAGAATCCTCATCTGTTCTTAGCTGTGATATCTCTGTGGATGACAAATACATTGTCACTGGATCTGGGGACAAGAAGGCCACAGTCTATGAAGTAATCTACTGAAAGTGACTGAAGTTCTTTGAAAGACTTTCTGGGCCAAAATCCACTTGTTTGTGTAGACTTGGCAAGGCTCTTCTAAATGAAGAAAAGTGGCTTTTTTAACATGGATATTAAACTCTCTACTTGTGTATACAAAACTTTAAAAAGGGGCTATGGTGTGTGTGCACTGATGGCTTGGAACAAATTGAAGTGAAGAGAAGATGGACATTAAATGTCTTAATGTGTCTGCTGATTTTTTTTTTTTTTAATTTTTTTTTTCTCCTCCCTACTTGTATTTTTCAATAATTTGACTTGTGTTAATGCACAGAGATTCTACAAATGGACAATTTACTGAACTCTTGAAATACAAGCTCCTGTCCTTAAAGACCCTCCCCACTTTTTTATTGTATTTTTTTTTTTTTTTTGAAGGTCAAGTTTTTGTATAAAATGTAAATATATTTGTTTTCCTACAGTAACGGCTTTAGTACAAACTGCATTTTTTTTATTGTCAAATATGTAAATTGATACCCATGATGTATATAGGATTTGTAATTACTCGGTAAGGATGTGAAGGTCTATTTTCCTTTTGGTACACTGTAATAGGTATAGTGAAGTTGTAAATGTTGTATAATGCAGCTGCAATGAACTGTCATCTGTGTGAATAGGCTGCTAGCTCAAATGACCTATATCCTGTATCTCATACCTTTTCTATATCTCAATCTGCTTGTAACTTGACTAATTTACCTACAATGGAGGTCTTCCTGCTAACTCTTACATTCAGGAAATACTTTCTTCTTGCACAAAACTGAGCTACAGTCCTTTGCTGGAACTAATGAAGAGTCCAAGTCTGTACATGGACAATGAGATGCATTTTTAAGACTAGAAATGTGCTCATTCATATTTTTATGTGGATGGGTGCTTTTATTTAGTGGCACCTTTCTGACTCCATGGTAAATGTACACTTCTCGGGATACTATTCAGTTTGACATTTTTTTTTTTTTTGGATATTTATGCCTTTTTTTCCTTCTATGGTATATTATCAATCATAATGTTTCATGTTTATATATAGAGGCATGCAGAATATGGTGTTCTGTTGCTCTAGATAAAATGCAGAACAAATTGAAACCTGTACAATGAATCTTCCTCAATAATAGATGCATGTATAGAAGGCCCCCTGCAGATCTTGGAATATATACTTTGAGTCTAGGTTCCTCACGCAAGAATAGATGAGACTCTAATGCAGTTGTTACATCGTAGCCTCTAGGCTATAAAGTAGCATAGAAACAATGGTTGTTTTTGCATCCCTTTTTACTTTTGCAACATCACAATCTTTGTGGTATGGCTACTCCAGCAAGACCTTTCATATACTGAGCCTCGAATTAAGGAAACTTAAATTTTTTATTTTTGCAAAGTGACCATTTCTTTCAGTGTGGTGGAGTCTTTCAACTGATTTATTTATTTTGAAATTAACAAATTAGAGGTTAATAATCCTAATGCCATTTCTGCCTCCAATGAGATGGGATACATCATTCAGTGGTTTTATGAAATAACTTTTGTTAATGAGGTATGAGCTTCATTAGTATGTCCGAATAAACCTTTATACACTGTATTTTTGTTTTTCTTTATTAGAACATTCTATTTGTAAGATTGGTAAAACCTGAAACAGTGCCACAGTACCTCCTGTGGTTGTGCTGAGTTGACCTTAGATCACCACATATAATACTCTATGGTGATCTAAGTATTTTGCAGAAAGTGTTTCAAGGAGCTGCTGCTGAGTTTTCATAAAGCTTTTCCAATGTGTTCTCAGTGCAAAACAGTGTGGGTTTTAAATAAAACTGCAGCAAATAATTCCAGGGAAAGTTTCTATATAGTGTGTGTATATGTAATTTTTTTGTACCAGTCCTGAGTTACTACTTGTAGTTCAGGGCTACTTGGACTAATCTGTAGGAAGCCGCATAGAAGTCACCTAGCTCTTCTTGCAAGTTAAATGTCAATAGGGAAAAGCTGCAATATGAAGACTGTTCCTCCCTTACAAGAAGCAATGTGCAATGACCTAACATAGAAGAGAAACTTGGTACAAAGTACTTTTTTTAGAATAGCTATCAGAAAAGGTGAAAATCCTGGTGCTGTGATTATAAACATTCATGTTTATCCATTTTAAAATGACAGAAGTACTAGAATATCATGTCAACTACAAGTGGTAATGCTGATAACAAAAGCTGGAGAATAATGCAACTAGAGCATGGACCATGCTGTGGGAAAAGTGACTAGGCTGTTATCCACCACCTACTCAATAAAGAGAATGGAGCTCCAATGGACAAGACAGCTTCTTTGGTATTGTAAAAAACTTTTAGATTGAAATATGTCTAAGCTTTCTTTTTGATTTTGTCTTGTAATTTCCTTTAGATTTATAGTTCTCAATTGACCTGTATTTCCACATGTTAGCATACCTTTAGGCTTTACACAAACTTTTGCAATTTCTGGGTCATGTGCCATTGCTTCCTGCCCAAAGGTTATCGGTAGGTGAGTGGTGCTTGCACTACCTACACCTGCTTATAAAAATAGGACATGCTCTATAATTCACTGGCTGCACATTCATGTGGTAAGACACACTGCATGCATCACACCATGACTATGCACAATGGAAACTGTGTGCCCTGAGCTAGTCCCCCGTGAAGCTGATGGTTGAAGTTTATCATAGTTTATATGGTTGAAAAAAGACAAGTCCATCAAGTTCAACTAAGGAAGAGATTGGATGAGAAAGGGAGTTAGGGGAAACAATTCTATATTAAAAAAATTCTGTTAATCCAGATTGACAGTTCTCATAGTAAAAAAAGCCCTGCTGCCTCTGGTGATTAAACCTTGTTTTCTCCAGATGGAGGCAGTGCCCCCTTGTCATTTGATTTAGTCTGAAACAATTTACCACCACATTTTTTGTATGGACCTTTCATAAATTTATATAATTTAATCATGTCCCCTTGTAGTCGTCTCTTTTCCAGACTAAATCTAGTTTTAATCTTTCCTTCATACCCCTTATCATTTTTGTGGCTCTCCGTTGAACCCTCTCCAGCTCCAGGGCATTCTTTTTATGGACCGGTGCCCAGAACTGGACAGCATATTCCGGGTGAGGCCCAACCAATGTCTTGTATAGTGGTAATATTACATCCCTATCGTAAGAGTCCATACCACATTTGACAAGTCATGACAAGATTCTACTTGCTTTAGAGGTAGCTGATTGACATTGCATGCTGTTATTTCAATTTATCATCTACTAGTACCCCCAGGTCCTTCTCTACAAGGGACTGTCCCAGATTTACTCCCCCAAGGACATATTTTGCTTTGAATTATTAGCCTCCAAGTGCATAACCTTACATTTATCCACATTGAACTTCATTTGGCAAGTGGATGACCAAACATTCAGTTTGTCCAAGTCACCCTGCAGCCTATGAACATCCTCCATATAATGTATTACACTACACAGCTTGGTGTCATCTGCAAAAATACACAGTGCTATTAATTCCTACCTCTATCATTCATAAATATATTAAATAGTAGTGGGCCAAGCACAGAACCCTGAGGTACACCACTCCTAACTGGTGACCATTCCGAGTAGGAATCATTGACCACAACTCTCTGGATACGATCCTTCAGCCAGTTCTCAATCCAATTGCAAATGAATCCTGCCAAACCTTATTTTACCCATCAGGCGTCTATGTGGGACAGTGTCAAATGCCTTTGCAAAGTCCAAGAACACAATATCCACAGCAGCTCTTACATCCAGGCATCTGCTCACCTCTTCATAGAAGCAGATCAGGTTAGTTTGACAACTTCTATTCTCAGTAAACCCATGCTGGCTGTCACAAATATAGTCTTTTTACTAACCCTTCCAATATTTCCCCACAATGGAAGTTAATCTTACAGGCCTGTAATTGCCTGGTGAAGTTCTAGAGTCCTTTTTATATATTGGCACCAGACATTACGGAATCCCTGATGGTTTTAGACAGTGGTACAGCAATAACAGAACTGAGTTCTTTAAGAACCCTGGTGTGTGACCCATCTGGTCCACAAGCCTTGTACACATTGATTTTATTGAGCTTACCACTAGCTGCTTTGGCTTATCTGCACTCCCATCCACCTTACTACTGGTCTAGTTCCCCGGCTGTTAGGGAGAGCGGGATCTACTAGGGCTGCCATTGCTGACACTGACGTCCTTACATCATTGCACAATTTAGCAATTTTGCTCGATGTTCAGAGTCGGAATTGGCCTTCCTTTTCTTGGACCCCTTTTTATACCTCTATTTACCGTAACCCGGCTACCCACCTGGACCTGCTGGTTTTCCTCTCCACCCTCCACTTCTATCCCTCTTATTGCTTGCTCAGTGAGCAGCATACTCCTCTCAAGATTGTCCATTGCTCGCAGACGTGCAATATCTTCCTCCAGATCTCTAACACGAGCTTACAGTAGAAAAATGTGGGCACATCTGTCGCAGTGGTATACACCCTGGAACTCCTGCTCCAGCAGTGTATAGATATGTATACATACAGTGTGCATTGTAGTATACCCCCAATCTTGCTAGCCATATCCTAGTTACAATTGGAGAAAATAAACATCACTCGATGTTTCGGAGTATATGGGTACACAAGTAGGCTACTACACCATATTTCTCACCGTAATATCTTTTCTATATCCTAGTTACAAAACTGTGAGGAGTGTCTAATGAAGAGATATAAAATGAGAATTACTTACAGTTCTGTGGACTCCTCTTTTTCAAACTCTGCTTGTTTAAACTCCACTTATGTTCACAAGCCACTTAGAAATACAAGCCAAAATGAGCAAGCTCATGAAGATAAATCTTTCCCGTTTGAAATATCTTTAGCAGGACCAATAAGTCTAAGCCTGAATTCTTGAGTAACGTGTGTAATGTGTAAAAAAAAAAAAAGTGCCATGTTTAGGCACCTTTATGACATGAAAAGGGTGTGCAACAAAATTTATTTGGGCGCTTTAAATTAGATCATCTAACAGATGTAAATTACAAATAATCATTGAGCATCAGACACTGGTAATTCTGGCTAGTAGTACGATAGTAGTTATACTCTTCGCTGATCAGATGTGTGACACATTGATAAATCTCCCCCAATGTGTTCATAAAGTTGACCTTTCAATGGCTTGGAGTTGTAGAATATGCCAAGACTAATATTCCTTTGCCTAATATAATAGGCTGATATTACTTCATGGATTGAGAGCGTTTTCCTTAACCTCAGAAAGTTACATATATAAATAGTAATGTCAACCCTTTGGGTGTTCAAAAGGTTGGGTCCAAATTCTGATACAACAAATGCAAATGAGAGTATGGCATTTTTTTTTCTAAATTTAATGGTTATCCATGGAGGCTTGGATGACTTTCATCTGCACCTTTCTACATCTGCCCAGACAAATTTTTGTCTTTTCTTGAAAAGAAGTATTACTTTTGTTGTGCCCAATATCCTTTTATGTGCAAGAACATTTTCTAATAAGGCTTAGATACAGTAGAGAATATTGGGCAACTTTTTCCCTCTTTATTTCCTTTGTCTTCCCTTTAGCAAAATGTACTGTGCTGATGAAGAGTCATGTTACTGTGTTGCAAGTTACACCTTCTATATTGAAATAACCTTACACAACCAAATAGAGGGACATTGGATCTGGTAAGACCCAAATCACACATTGCAGCATCAAATATTGTTATACGGCTAATAACAGGAGTGCTGTTACATTATTTGCATCTTCATAAGCTTTGTTTGTTTGTTATTTGACATAAAACAACTAACTTGGATTAAAGCATCAGTCAACTCTTGGACAGTCTGGTGCAATAGGGCATTGGTGGATGGAACAAGACATGATATGCTTGATTAGATTTGGGTCTGGGGAACAGGCAGGCCAGTCCATGGCATCAATGCCTTCATCGTGCATCGGAAGGAACCCAGGACCTGCATGTTATCTCATAATGGTTCCGAGCATCTCATTCTGCTAACAAAGCGCACCTCTTCCTAGTACGAGAGGGACGAGGCTCCTACAACATTACTGATGTTACAGGCAGCAAACACTTCTCCAAGGCGTCTCCAAACCCTGTAATGTCTGTTGCATGTTCCTATTCTGAATTTGCTTTCATCTTAAAAGAGCAAGGGGCACCAATGTCGAATCAGCCAATCATGATGTTGATCTGTTTGCACAACACCAACTTCTGGATGTTGGGCCCTCATTCCAATCTCATGGAGTGGCCTGGGGAGGTCATTTTTCTGGGCTCTGGCACTGCTCCCAACTCTTTCTCTTTGTACAAAGGTGGAGATAGCAGTCCTGCTGCTGGGTTTTTGAGACCCTACATCTGGTTGTCTGCTCCATCCTCAGGAGAAATTGATTCACAATCGGTGTTGATTCATGGCAGAACAGGTTGATTGCACAGAAGTGTCAGATGTCACATGTACTTTTTTGGAATTGTGCTTCTAGCGTTTTTCTTTTTTTTCTACCAGTCAGATGTGCATTAGAAGGATTGCCTTTTTAATACTTTAGAATTATTGCCTTTATTGATTTCACAATTCTTTAACCCTTTACCAACGTCACACGTCGGCTGCCGCTGTATGGAGAGGGCCCATGGGCCAAGCCCTCTCCATACAAGGTGGGTAAAACCAGCAATCGTTGCTAACCCTTCAATCGTCAAAGCAACTGAAGGATTAAAAAGCCTGTGTCCTGTAAGCGCTGCCATATTGGATCCCTGTGATGTCAGAGATCTGTTACTATGACATGACAAGCAGGTATAGTAGGCCTTTGAGACCTGGACCGAGGTAGGCCCCGCAATCCTCGGCGTCGCCAGTATATGACCAGCCCCAGGGTCAGACTCGGTCCCAGCCTCCACCAAGTTAAGTGTAGTAGCGTTCTAATAAGTTTGGGATATGGCGGGTGAGGGGAATGTAAACAGATGCGCAAGAAGCGCTGAAATAATATCCGTAAATGGTAAAAGTTTGGCAGTATATTTTGTGGATTACACAGCAGTGTAATCAACAGATGCGCAAGAAGCGCTGAAATAATATCGGTTAATCATAAAAGTTTGCCAGTATATTTTGTGGATAACACAGCAGGGTGGCGACAAAGTTAACAACTTTGATGTGGAATCCATGAAAACAACCCAAATTTCTGCCTGACACACCTCGTTTGATAAGGGGACGATGTATGGAGGCAGCTATATGGACGAATTTTGGAGGTAGCAATGGAGACAACGTGTGGAGGCTGCTATGGAGACAATTTAATTTGGATAGTGCCTGTATGTGGCAGTCCAAAAAAGTTTTCAAACCAGAGGAGCAGGTAGGTGACCCTCCAGAAAAATTGAATAGATTGAGTGCCTGTATGTGGCAGTCCCAAAAATTGTTTAAAACAGAGGACCCGGTAGTTGGCCCTCCAGAAAAATTAAATGCATAAAGTACTATAGCTAGAGCCAGTGGGCCCTGTCAAAAATAGCCAGTTTCCTCTGCTTTAGTGTACAAAGAGGAGGAGAAGGAGGAAAATGAGGAGGAGGAGTGCATAAATTATTCAGGTTGAGCTTCTTTCACCTGGTGGAGATTGGAAATTATGAGAAATCCAGGCTTTATTCATCTTAATAAGCGTCAGCCTGTCAGCGCTGTCAGTCGACAGGCGTGTACGCTTATCGGTGATGATGCCACCAGCTGCACTGAAAACCCGCTCGGACAACACGCTAGCGGCAGGGCAGGCAAGAACCTTCAAGGCGTACAGCGCCAGTTCGTGCCACATGTCCAGCTTTGAAACCCAGTAGTTGTAGGGAGCTGTGTGATCATTTAGGACCATGGTATGGTCAGCTACGTACTCCCTCACCATCTTTCTGTAAAGATCAGCCCTACTCTGCCGAGACTGGGGACAGGTGACAGTGTCTTGCTGGGGTGACATAAAGCTGGCAAAAGCCTTGTAAAGCGTACCCTTGCCAGTGCTGGACAAGCTGCCTGCTCGCCTACTCTCCCTCGCTACTTGTCCCGCAGAACTACGCACTCTGCCGCTAGCACTGTCAGAAGGGAAATACTGTTTCAGCTTGTGCACCAGGGCCTGCTGGTATTCATGCATTCTCACACTCCTTTCCTCTCCAGGGATGAGAGTGGAAAGATTTTGCTTGTACCGTGGGTCCAGGAGAGTGAATACCCAGTAATCGGTGCTGGAATAAATTCTTTGAACACGAGGGTCACGGGATAGGCAGCCTAGCATGAAATCTGCCATATGCGCCAGAGTCCCAACTCGCAAGAATTCACTCCCCTCACTGGCCTGACTGCCCATTTCCTCCTCCTCCAACTCCTCCAACTCCTCTTCTTCTGCCCATACACGCTGAACAGTGAAGGACTGAACAATGGTCCCCTCTTCTGTCTCGCCAACATTCTCCTCCTCTTCCTCCTCATCCTCCTCCACCTCCTCCGATATGCGCTGAGAAACAGACCTGAGGGTGCTTTGGCTATCAACAAGGGAATCTTCTTCCCCCGTCTCTTGTGACGAGCTCAAAGCTTCCGACTTCATGCTGATCAGAGAGTTTTTCAACAGGCCAAGCAGCGGGATGGTGAGGCTGATGATGGCGGCATCGCCACTGACCATCTGTGTTGACTCCTCGAAGTTACTCAGCACCTGACAGATATCAGACATCCACGTCCACTCCTCATTGTAGACTTGAGGAAGCTGACTGACCTGACTACCAGTTCTGGTGGAAGTTGACATCTGGCAGTTTACAATCGCTCTGCGCTGCTGGTAAACTCTGGATAACATGGTTAATGTTGAATTCCACCTCGTGGGCATGTCGCACAACAGTCGGTGAGCGGGCAGTTGGAGGCGGCCCTGAGAGTGGCAGCATCTGTGCTGGACTTCCTGAAATGCGCACAGATGCGGCGCACCTTCGTGAGCAAATCAGACAGATTGGGGTATGTCTTGAGGAAACGCTGAACTATCAGATTTAACACATGGGCCAGGCATGGCACATGTGTCAGTCTGCCGAGTTGCAGAGCCGCCACCAGGTTACGGCCGTTGTCACACACAACCATGCCTGGCTTCAGGTTCAGCGGTGCCAGCCACAGATCAGTCTGCGCCGTGATGCCCTGTAATAGTTCTTGGGCGGTGTGCCTTTTATCGCCTAGGCTCAGCAGTTTGAGCACCGCCTGCTGTCGCTTAGCGACGGCACTGCTGCTGTGCCTAGAGCTAGCGACTGATGGCGCCATGCCCACGGATGGTAGTTCGGAGGAGGAGGTGGAGGAGGGGTGGGAGGAGGAGGAGGCATAGTAGGCCTGAAAGACCTGGACCGAGGTAGGCCCCGCAATCCTCGGCGTCGGCAGTATATGACCAGCCGCAGGGTCAGACTCGGTCCCAGCCTCCACCAAGTTAACCCAATGTGCCGTCAGCGATATATAGTGGCCCTGCCTGGCAGCACTCGTCCACGTGTCCGTGGTCAGGTGGACCTTGTCAGAAACGGCGTTGATCAGGGCACGGATAATGTTGTCTGACACGTCCTGGTGCAGGGCTGGGACGGCACATCGGGAAAAGTAGTGGCGGCTGGGGACCGAATACCGAGGGGCGGCCGCCGCCATGAGGTTGCGAAAGGCCTCGGTCTCTACTAGCCTATAGGGCAGCATCTCCAGGCTAAGCAATCTGGAGATGTGGACATTAAGGGCTTGGGCGTGCGGGTGGGTTGCACTATATTTCCTTTTCCGCTCCAGCGTCTGGGGTATGGAGAGCTGAACACTGGTGGATGATGTGGAGGATCGTGGAGGCGACGATGGGGTTTTTGTGCCAGGGTCCTGGGCAGGGGGCTGACTATCTGCTGACACAGGGGAAGGAGCAGTGGTGTGCACGGCCGGAGGTGAATGGGCTTGGTGCCACTGAGTGGGGTGTTTAGCATTCATATGCCTGCGCATACTGGTGGTAGTTAAGCTAGTAGTGGTGGAACCCCTGCTGATCCTGGTTTGGCAAAGGTTGCACACCACAGTCCGTCGGTCATCCGGTGTTTCCTTAAAGAACCTCTAGACTTCTGAAAATCTAGTCCTCGCCGCGGGAGCTTCACTACGTGACACATTTGGCGCTGATGCACCAGCTCTGGCCCTGCCTCTCCGTCTGGCCCCACCACTGCCTCTTCCAACCTGTTCTGGTCGAGGACTCTCCTCCGTCTCAGAAGCACTGTGTTCACCCGGCCTCTCAACCCAGCTTGGGTCTGTCACCTCATCATCCTCCGATCCCTCAGTCTGCTCCCCCCTCGGACTTCCTGCCCTGACAACAACTTCACCACTGTCTGACAACCGTGTCTCCTCATCGTCGGACACCTCTTTACACACTTCTTCCACTACGTCAAGAAGGTCATCATCACCCACAGACTGCGACTGGTGGAAAACCTGGGCATCGGAAAATTGCTCAGCAGCAACCGGACAAGTGGTTTGTGACTGTGGGAAGGGTCCAGAAAACAGTTCCTCAGAGTATGCCGGTTCAAATGGCAAATTTTGCTGGGAGGGGGCAGACTGGGGGGGAGGAGGCTGAGGTGCAGGAGCTGGAGGAGTGCCGATTTCGGTGACATGGGTGGACTGCGTGGAAGACTGACTGGTGGACAAATTGCTCGAAGCATTGTCGGCAATCCACGACATCACCTGTTCGCACTGTTCTGGCCTCAACAGTGCTCTACCACGAGTCCCAGTAACTTCAGACATGAACCTAGGGAGTGTAGCTCTGCGGCGTTCCCCTGCTCCCTCATCAGCCGGTGGTGTCTCACCCCGCCCAGGACCACAGCCTCTGACCCCTGCAGTAGTTGGACGCCCACGTCCCCGCCCTCGTCCTCTACCCCTAGCCCTCGGGTTAAAGTTATAACTTTAATTTTTTTAACTTTTTTTTTGTGTTTTTTAGTTTTTAAAACCAAACGATGCTATCCTATTGCCATGGCTATTTTTTAGCCAACTATGAAAGCACACTGCTATGCCAGATGAGATGACGCTGAGTTATGAAAAAATAAACGTAAAATAAAAAGTAAATGGCAGACTGTGCCTAATTTCAATCCAACCCCTAATAAATTGTCCCACTTCGGTCTTTGCGATGGATATGTGCGTCACTAAGCGCTAAACACAACGGTCGCAAGTCTCCCTGCAAATTCCTCACAATATGGTAGTAGATGCACTACAGCAAGGCCAGCCACCAGCAGATCAACCAGAAATAAAATATATAACGCTATTGTAGGCGTAAGTAAGCCGTTTGGATTCTCCTATGGCTATTTTCTAGCCAAGTATGAAAGCACACTGCTATTCCAGATGAGATGATGCTGAGTTATGAAAAAATAAACGTAAAATAAAAAGTAAATGGCAGACTGTGCCTAATTGAAATCCAACCCCTAATAAATTGTCCCACTTCGGTCTTTGAGATGGATATGTGCGTCAGTAAGCGCTAAACACAACGGTCGCAAGTCTCACTGCAAATTCCTCACAATATGGTAGTAGATGCACTACAGCAAGGCCAGCCAATAGCAGATCAACCAGAAATAAAATATATAACGCTATTGTAGGCCCAAGTAAGCCGTTTGGATTCTCCTATGGCTATTTTCTAGCCAAGTATGAAAGCACACTGCTATGCCAGATGAGATGACGCTGAGTAATGAAAAAATAAACGTAAAATAAAAAGAAACTGGCAGACTGTGCCTAATTGAAATCAAACCCCTAATAAATTGTCCCACTTTGGTGTTTGAGGTGGATATGTGTTTCACTAAGAGCTAAACACAACCGTAGCAAGTCCCCCTGCAAATTCCTCACAATATGGTACTAGCTGCACCATAAAAACAATGGGGCAGATTTATCAAGCAGTCTGAAAGTCAGAATATTTCCAATTGCCCATGGCAACCAATCACAGCTCCCCTTTAAAATATTCATGAGCACTGGTGAAATGAAAGCTGAGCTGTGATTGGTTGCCATGGGCAACTGGAAATATTCTGACTTTCAGACTGCTTGATAAATCTGCCCCAATGTGTTATCTTTATTCTACAGGTCATCAATATTACGCCAATGCCCCATATTTATAGCTTTTTTATGGTTAACTTGTCTTGCAGAATATAGAGCTTATTTTGTGAGAAATTTTCTTGTTTTTGCATTGCCATGTAACAATGGGTATAACTTTTATATTTTTTGTTTACAGAGCTGTTTAAGAGCTTATTTTTTGTGGGGCATGTTGTATCATGTTGGTATCATGTCGGGGTAAATTTTTCACTTTTTATGCACTTTTTATGAGGTCATATGTTGTTGTTTTTTTTACTGCATTCACTGTATGGGTGTTTTTTTGGGTGTTACTTTTTTATTTTTTATTTGATTATTGCATGTGATGGAACTTCAGGGGACTTTTTTAAGCTTTTTTGAATAATTTTTAAAAAATTTTAAAAAACTTTTACTTTTTTATTGTGTCCCAGGGTGGGACATGAACAGGTGATCATTTGATCACTTGTTTATTGTAATATACTGCGATACTAATGTATTGCAGCATATTACATAGTCAGCCTAGGCATTTTGCCTAGGCTGACATTAGCATTGTTAGGATCATCCAGAGTGCACAATCCTAACAGGCTGCTACTGAAGACAGTCCTGGTGTCCTTATTGGACCTCAGGTTTGCCATTGCACGGAGGATCACGATCGTCGCAGGGATGCACTATAGATGCTGCAGTCACTATGACTATAGGGTTAAACAGGCGAGATCGCGATAGTCGTAATCCCAGCTATTACTGCAGGATTCCGGCTAAAGCCTACTGCTGGGATCCCGTGGTGATCGCATGGGCTCAGCTTCTGAGCCTGGGCAATCGCCATTACGTTATTCTACGTCAAGGTGTGGGAACTCTTATCCTATGAAAAAAGAAAAATCCAAATCACCTCTTTTTCCCTAGAACTAATATAAATAAACATAAAAATCACAAACATGTTAGGTATCACCGCATCTCAAAATGTCCAATCTATCCAAATATTACGGTTATTCACAGCCTTTTGACACTTTTTCGCAATTTTGCAAAATATAACAAATTTTTTTTTACAAAAAGTGATCAAAAGGCTGTATAGTCCTCAAATTGCCAGCATTGAAAACACCATCTCATCTCAAAAAAAATGACTCCACACACAACTCCATACACTGAAGTATAAAAAAGATGAAGATGAAGATTTTTTCTCTTTTCTTGGAGGTTTTAATTGTTGTAAATGTATGAAAACATTATAAAACCTGTATAAAGTTGGTATCCTTGTGATTGTACCAACCCAAAGAATAAAGGAGACATGTAATTTGGGGTGCACAGCAAAACCAGTAAAAATCCAAATCCCCCAAAAAATGGCAAATGTATTTTTTTCACCATTTCATTGCATTTAGAATTTCTTCCACATGGGGTGCACATGGGGTTCTCTGTGTACAGAAAAGTTCCAGCCAACTAATCCCCTAAACACAGGATGGGTGGGAAGAGACTTTTTGCTGGGAGCTTCCAGAACATGTGACTGGTGGCCTGTGTCCTCTAGTTCTTTTTTTACAAAAAGATTACTAGGGTGCTCGCTAAACAGGACTAAACAGTTAATTTCTTTGGGTTTTCTGGGAATGGGGTACTTATAATCTGTATTTATCTAGCGCCATCATATACCGTAGCACTTTACAAATCGTGGTACTGGCCAAACATGTGCCATGGTGCTTTACTCATATGAAACACTTGTGGAGTCCCTGTCCTTATAATCACTGAGGGTTTCAGGGTTCATATACTTATTCCCATTGTCACATTTTTGCATTGTAATAAGCTCACAACACCCCTGTAGCTTTACTGAACTAAATTTCGATTGTCATAGAACCCTTATGATGTGCATTTGGTTGAATGACTATTGCACCCCTACAATATATGTATTACATATAGAAATTGGGGTACATTTACTTATAGAGGTGCCATTTGCACTAAGTGCGGTTTGCCTCTCTATAGTGCAGGGTGCACCAGATTCATGAAGAACGGGTGCCAGAAATCATGAATTTGGCACTGCCACTACACCGTGCACCTTTCACATAGGACGTGCAACAGACTTCTGTCGGACTTTACATGATAAATCTGGTGCACGGTCCGACTAAGCACCGGAACACCCCCTGATATGTCACATAATGCCTAGTGCAGCTGCACCACATAAGGGCAAATAAACACAATGGGGCACATTTACTAAGGGTCCTCAGCCGCGAATCCGTCGTGTTTTTCCCGAATATTTCCTCTTTGCGCTGTATTTCACGGGATTGTGGCGCACGTGATTAATTTTTGGCGCAATCGCGCCGACTTTCGCGCGGCAGAAATCAGGGGGCGTGGCCACCGGACAACCCGAAGGATTCGGAAAAACCGCAGAATTTAAAAAGCCATTTGTGTCACAAGATCAAGCACTCACATACACCAGAAAAAAGCAGGTGAACTCCAGCGGACCTCGGCGCAGCAGCGACACCTGGTGAATATCGGCGCACGGACCTTAGTGAATCCCGGCAGAACCCGAATCAGCGTCGGAGAACCCGCCGCTGGATCGCGACTGGACCGGGTAAGTAAATGTGCCCCAATAAGTGCAACACAAAAGTGTCTCAGACACTTCTAAAACACAGCGCAAGCAGTTTGCACTAGAAAAAATGTCTGACAGAAAACCGGCGCAATGGCATTAGTAAATGTGCCCCATTATTCAAGTGACATCATTAAAAATAAAGGACTGACAACACCATATATTAAAGAATGATCTTTCCATCCAGAACAGCATGATAATATATCTCCTAAACCCCTTTAAATGCAGAATAATAGAAAAAATTTGGATTTCCCCCGCTTTATTTTGTCATCAGAAGGGTTAAGAATCACTAACACGATACATGCCAAACCAAGGATAGCTTGAGAGATCATTTTAGCAGTCGAAATTCATCAAAAATTAAATCCATCTGCTCATTTCACACTCTTTGTTACACTTCCCTGAAGAAATTCACTGTGGACTGCTCCATTACTTTAGAAACTGGATGTAATTATGATAAGCTAATAACTCATATTTTCTGGTTAACTGCATTGTGCTTTTTTGGAGAACTACCAAGGTGTTTTTTTTTCCTTTGAACATCTCAGTAGCTCCATATTTAATACTAGTAATCATTCTTTCAAATGAGGTATAAGACAAACATATGCTACGGGGAACATCTATTTGGGGAAGGCAAGCCTTGTATGGAGAAGAGAGAAAACACTTTATGTATTTATTTGGTTTGTACGTTGTAAGGGTTGATGTGTAGCATCCATTTGAACAAGCTGGATTGGTCTGATCTGGGCTGTTAGTGCTCAACAACATTGACAAGCCAATGCCAAAATGCTCATTATACTTTGGCAAGATGCTTGCATGTTCTTTATTGCCTCTTCAGAATAGAGTGTTTATTTTCTTGGCAAAGCATTTGTCTTGTACCTATTTTTAGTGTTATGTTTAGTTTAGGAGGTTTGAATCAAAGGACTGAATTATTTTGTCATCACATACATTTCTTATGAACAATAGAAGCAGATTAAGTGTCTGGAATAGTCAGAAGAATGTTTATACTTTGTCTCTCCTGTTAATCTATAATTCTGTCTAGTTAACAGATCAATTTTAGTAGTTTTTTTCAAGTAAGATTCAAAGGGGCTTGTCACTTATACAAAACTTTGGCAGGATAAACCCCTCTAACCACTGATATGGGAGTGGTTATGATAAATGAGGCGTCTATACAATAATGACTGCTCAGTCCTCTACATCCACTGGAAGCCAGCAGGGCACCGAATATCACAGGATGTCCCGAGTCCTGCTGTTGGCGGGTTACATGACCCGTTGACTACACAGAAACTTTACTATGACAAGTATGACCTTATTAGGATCATACACTCACCCTGGTAAAGTTTTCTATTAATAGCCAACCCCTTTAAGTTGTGTGATCTGCTTAGATATTTGAGTGGAGAAATATTAGGTGCACTTATGGTAAAAAAAAAAAAAAAAAAAGTCCCTAAGTCTATCTTGGGTGAAATAATATACCAAGTGATCGTAGACATCAGCAACTTAGCTGAGGGTTGTATGGGTAAAGGAAGGAGATAGCTAAGTCATTGTCCTAATCCTTCTGTGTGGTTCTGCGGTTCATGGTCTGTCTTCCTTCTTCTATGTCCTCCTGGCCATCCATGCTATTTCACTTGTGTCCAATTCCGCATTGCAGCCCACCAGGCTGTTCTGTGCTTACATATCCACATCTGTGTCTCTTCTCCCTCTGTCATCCCCATTGGCCACATGCACAGTGTGTATAGCTACGCAGAAAGAAGATCCCGCCTAGTCTGAGACATAGCTGGAAGCATTTGAAAGCACCAGGAACCCCATGAAGAGTATAGGTGAGTGTCTTTATAACCTGAAATTGGGACCGGGGTTAATAATAACTACATTTTAGTGGAGTGGACATAATTGTAAAGGTTTAATTTGAAGGTGGCCAACCCCTTTAACTACTTTGAAAGCAACGTATTTGTTGAAATTTAACGTGCCAAACATCAGTCAAAAATGCTCTAGAAAACTACTATTATCTCTAGTCTAGTTTAGTAGTTTAGCCAAATTCACTTAAAATAGCAAATTTATAATGTCCTGCAGTTTATACTCAATACGTTTTGAGCACAAAGCTTTATAATGGAAATGTAATGCCTCCAAAATGTGAGGAGTTGTAATAAGGCATGCACAGAGGTATATGGGAACATACTTAACTACACTCACCGGCCACTTTATTAGGTACACCATGCTAGTAACGGGTTGGACCCCCTTTTGCCTTCAGAACTGCCTCAATTCTTCGTGGCATAGATTCAACAAGGTGCTGGAAGCATTCCTCAGAGATTTTGGTCCGTATTGATATGATGGCATCACACAGTTGCCGCAGATTTGTCGGCTGCACATCCATGATGCGAATCTCCCGTTCCACCACATCCCAAAGATGCTCTATTGGATTGAGAGTTGGTGACTGTGGAGGCCATTTGAGTACAGTGAACTCAAGAAACTAGTCTGAGATGATTCCAGCTTTATGACATGGCGCATTATCCTGCTGAAAGTAGCCATCAGATGTTGGGTACATTTTGGTCATAAAGGGATGGACATGGTCAGCAACAATACTCAGGTAGACTGTGGCTTGCAACGATGCTCAATTGGTACCAAGGGGCCCAAAGAGTGCCAATAAAATATTCCTCACACCATGACACCACCACCACCAGCCTGAACCGTTGATACAAGGCAGGATGGATCCATGCTTTCATGTTATTGACGCCAAATTCTGACCCTACCATCCGAATGTCGCAGCAGAAATCGAGACTCATCAGACCAGGCAATGTTTTTCCAATCTTCTACTGTCCAATTTCGATGAGCTTGTGCAAATTGTAGCCTCGGTTTCCTGTTCTTAGCTGAAAGGAGTGGCACCCGGTGTGGTCTTCTGCTGCTGTAGCCCATCTGCCTCAAAGTTCAACGTACTGTGCATTCAGAGATGCTCTTCTGCCTACCTTGGTTGTAACGGGTGGCGATTTGAGTCACTGTTGCCTTTCTATCAGCTTGAACCAGTCTGCCCATTCTGCTCTCACTTCTGGCATCAACAAGGCATTTCCGCCCACAGAACTGCCGCTCACTGGATGTTTTTTCTTTTTCAGACCATTCTCTGTAAACCCTAGAGATGGTTGTGCGTGAAAATCCCAGTAGATCAGCAATTTCTGAAATACTCAGACCAGCCCTTCTGGCACCAACAACCATACCACGTTCAAAGGCACTCAAATCCCCTTTCTTCCCCATACTGATGCTCGGTTTGAACTGCAGGAGATTGTCTTGACCATGTCTACATGCCTAAATGCACTGAGTTGCCGCCATGTGATTGGCTGATTAGAAATTAAGTGTTAACGAGCAGTTGGACAGGTGTACCTAATAAAGTGGCCAGTGAGTGTATAATTGTATATGGAGACTGAGCTGTGTGCAAACATTTTCTTTCAAAGTACATGATATGGGATATGTATATACGAAAACAGCAGCACTCCATTCAAGCAAAAAACGGTGCAAGGTTGTCCGTTCTCCAACAACTGCAAAGCCTCCAGGTGAGCTGACTCTTAGTGTAGATAAATGAAGAGGTGGAAATAGTCCTGTGAGACTTTTTTGTCAAAAAACTCGACTTTCATCTCGACTTAGGCTGTGCCGCTCTCCCTTGTAGCCAAACTCCATTCATGAGAACAGGCACCTTTTGCCACAAAAGTTGTAAAAGTGGCATACATTTTTAGGGTTCAGAAAACAAGGAAGTACAAAAGTGAATGGTGGGAGCCGCACAAATAGGGCCACATTTCCACAGCACCAGCAAATGAAACAGAAGACAGGGAACCCCTTTTCCAAGATAAGTATGAATACCAAAGTTGATCCATCATTTGGATCCATCCCATAGCTATGCCATAACTGTCTGAGATGAAAATACTCCGGTGATCTTAAAAAAGTTCTGCTTACCACATCAACAATTGCTTTCATAATTAGAGATGAGCGAACATACTCGTCCGAGCTTGATGCTCGTTCGAGCATTAGCGTACTCGAAACTGCTCGTTGCTCGGACGAATACTTTGCCCGCTCGAGAAAATGGCATCTCCCGCCGTTTTGCTTTTTGGCGGCCAGAAACAGAGCCAATCACAAGCCAAGAGACTCTGCACTCCACCCAGCATGACGTGGTACCCTTACACGTCGATAGCAGTGGTTGGCTGGCCTGATCAGGTGACCCTGGAATAGACTAGCCCCTGCCTGCGCTGCTCGGATCATTCTCTGTCTGGATGCCGCTAGGGAGAGAGTTGCTGCTGGCCAGGGAAAGCGTTAGGGTGTTCTATTAGAATAGTGTTAGGCAGGAGTGATTCTACAAGAACCCAACAGCCCTTCTTAGGGCTACAATAACGTTATACTTTTTTTTTTTTATTTGCTTGTGGCTGGGCTTGCTGGCACTAGTAGTGCAGCTAGTGCCATATTGTGAGGAATTTGCAGGGGGACTTGCTACCGTTGTGTTTAGCTCTTAGTGACACACATATCCACCTCAAACACCAAAGTGGGACAATTTATTAGGGGTTTGAGTAGAATTAGGCAGAGTCTGCTGATTTTTTTTTTTTTTAGCTGTATTTCATTTTATAGCTCAAACTCATCTTGCAAAGCAGTGTGCTCTCATTGTAGGCTACAAAATAGCCATAGGAGAACCCCAATGGCTTACTTAGGCCTACAATAGCGTTATATTTTCCTTTTTTTTGTTTGCTTGTGGCTGGGCTTGCTGGCACTAGTAGTGCAGCTAGTACCATACTGTGAGGAATTTGCTGGGAGACCTGCGACCGTTGTGTTTAGCTCTTAGTGACACGCATATCCACCTCAAACACCGAAGTGGGACAATTTATTAGGGGTTTGATTAGAATTAGGCAGAGTCTGCTGATTTAATATTTTTTTCTTATCTTTATTTCATTTTAAACTCAAACTCATCTTGCAAAGCAGTGTGCTTTCATTGTAGGCTACAAAATAGCCATAGGAGAACCCCAACGGCTTACTTAGGCCTACAATAGCGTTATATTTTCCTTTTTTTTGTTTGCTTGTGGCTGGGCTTGCTGGCATTAGTAGTGCAGCTAGTACCATACTGTGAGGAATTTGCTGGGAGACCTGCGACCGTTGTGTTTAGCTCTTAGTGACACGCATATCCACCTCAAACACCGAAGTGGGACAATTTATTAGGGGTTTGAGTAGAATTAGGCAGAGTCTGCTGATTTTTTTTTTTTTTTAGCTGTATTTCATTTTAAAGCTCAAACTCCTCTTGCAAAGCAGTGTGCTCTCATTGTAGGCTACAAAATAGCCATAGGAGAACCCCAACGGCTTACTTAGGCCTACAATAGCGTTATATTTTCATTTTTTTTGTTTGCTTGTGGATGGGCTTGCTGGCACTAGTAGTGCAGCTAGTACCATACTGTGAGGAATTTGCTGGGAGACCTGCGACCGTTGTGTTTAGCTCTTAGTGACACGCATATCCACCTCAAACACCGAAGTGGGACAATTTATTAGGGGTTTGAGTAGAATTAGGCAGAGTCTGCTGATTTTTTTTTTTTTTTTAGCTGTATTTCATTTTATAGCTCAAACTCATCTTGCAAAGCAGTGTGCTTTCATTGTAGGCTACAAAATAGCCATAGGAGAACCCCAACGGCTTACTTAGGCCTACAATAGCGTTATATTTTCCTTTTTTTTGTTTGCTTGTGGCTGGGCTTGCTGGCACTAGTAGTGCAGCTAGTACCATACTGTGAGGAATTTGCTGGGAGACCTGCGACCGTTGTGTTTAGCTCTTAGTGACACGCATATCCACCTCAAACACCGAAGTGGGACAATTTATTAGGGGTTTGAGTAGAATTAGGCAGAGTCTGCTGAATTTTTTTTTTTTTTACCTTTATTTCATTTTATAGCTCAAACTCATCTTGCAAAGCACAAAATCCAGTTGTGTGCTGTCCGTGTAGGTTAGAAACTAGCCATAGCAATAGGATAGCATCGTTTTGTTAAAAAAAATTAAAAACTAAAAAAAAATAAACACAAATTTTTTTTTTTTTTCAAGTTTACACTTTAATTTGGAAAATGTTTAACCCGAGTGCTAGGGGTAGAGGACGAGGGCGTGGACGTGGGCGTCCAACTACTGCAGGGGTCAGAGGCCGTGGTCCTGGGCGGGGTGAGACACCACCTGCTGATGGGGGAGCAGGGGAACGCCGCAGAGGTACACTCCCTAGGTTCATCATGTCTCAAGTTACTGGGACTCGTGGTAGAGCACTGTTGAGGCCAGAACAGTGCAAAGAGGTGATGTCGTGGATTGCGGACAATGCTTCTAGCCATTTGTCCACCAGTCAGTCTTCCACGCAGTCCACCCATGTCACCGAAATCGGCACTCCTCCAGCTCCTCCACCTCAGCCTCCTTCCCCCCAGTCTGCCCCCTCCCACCAAAATTTGGCATTTGAACTGGCATACTCTGAGGAACTGTTTTCTGGACCCTTCCCACAGTCACAAACCACTTGTCCTGCTGCTTCTGAGCTATTTTCTGATGCCCAGGTTTTCCACCAGTCGCAGTCTGTGGGTGATGATGACATTATTCACGTAGTGGAAGAAGTATGTAAAGAGGTGTCGGACAATGAGGAGACACGGTTGTCAGACAGTGGTGAAGTTGTTGTCAGGGCGGGAAGTCCGAGGGGGGAGCAGACTGAGGGATCGGAGGATGATGAGGTGACAGACCCAAGCTGGGTTGATAGGCCGGGTGAACACAGTGCTTCTGAGACGGAGGCGAGTCCTATAGCAGAACAGGTTGGAAGAGGCAGTGGTGGGGCCAGACGGAGAGGCAGGGCCAGAGCTGGTGCATCAGCGCCAAATGTTGCCCGTAGTCAAGCTCCCGTGGCGAGGGCTAGATTTTCCGAAGTCTGGAGGTTCTTTAAAGAAACACCGGATGACCGACGGACTGTGGTGTGCAACCTTTGCCAAACCAGGATCAGCAGGGGTTCCACCACTACTAGCTTAACTACCACCAGTATGCGCAGGCATCTGAATGCTAAACACCCCACTCAATGGCACCAAGCCCGTTCACCTCCGGCCGGGCACACCACTGCTCCTTCCCCTGTGTCATCTGCTAGTCAGCCCCCTGCCCAGGACCCCGGCCCAAACACCTCCCGTGCGAAAACCCCATCTTCGCCTCCACGATCCTCCACAGCATCCACCAGCGTTCAGCTCTCCATACCCCAGACGCTGGAGCGCAAAAGGAGGTATAGCGCAACCCACCCACACGCCCAAGCCCTCAACGTCCACATCTCCAAGTTGCTTAGCCTGGAGATGCTGCCCTATAGGCTTGTAGAGACCGAGGCCTTTCAAAACCTCATGGCGGCGGCCGCCCCTCGGTATTCGGTCCCCAGCCGCCACTACTTTTCCCGATGTGCCGTCCCAGCCCTGCACAAGCACGTGTCAGAGAACATCCTCCGTGCCCTGACCAACGCCGTTTCTGACAAGGTCCACCTTACCACGGACACGTGGATGAGTGCTGCCGGGCAGGGCCACTATATATCGCTGACAGCACATTGGGTTAACTTGGTGGAGGCTGGGACCGAGTCTGATCCTGGGGCTGGTCATATACTGCCGACGCCGAGGATTGCGGGGCCTACCTCGGTCCAGGTCTCAAAGGCCTACTATGCCTCCTAATCCTCCCACCCCTCCTCCACCTCCTCCTCTGAATTACCATCCGTGGGCATGGCGCCATCAGTCGGTAGCTCTAGGCACAGCAGCAGTGCCATCGCCAAGCGACAGCAGGCGGCGCTCAAACTGCTGAGCCTAGGCGATAAAAGGCACACCGCCCAAGAGTTATTACAGGGCATCACGGCGCAGACTGATCTGTGGCTGGCACCGCTGAACCTGAAGCCAGGCATGGTTGTGTGTGACAACGGCCGTAACCTGGTGGCAGCTCTGCAACTCGGCAGACTGACACATGTGCCATGCCTGGCCCATGTGTTAAATCTCATAGTTCAGCGTTTCCTCAAGACATACCCCAATCTGTCTGATTTGCTCATGAAGGTGCGCCGCATCTGTACGCATTTCAGGAAGTCCAGCACAGATGCTGCCACTCTCAGGGCAGCGCAGCGCCGCCTCCAACTGCCCGCTCACCGACTGTTGTGCGACGTCCCCACGAGGTGGAATTCAACACTAACCATGTTATCCAGAGTTTACCAGCAGCGCAGAGCGATTGTAGACTGCCAGATGTCAACTTCCACCAGAACTGGTAGTCAGGTCAGTCAGCTTCCTCAAGTCTACAATGAGGAGTTGGCGTGGATGTCTGATATCTGTCAGGTGCTGAGTAACTTTGAGGAGTCAACACAGATGGTCAGTGGTGATGCCGCCATCATCAGCCTCACCATCCCGCTGCTTGGCCTGTTGAAAAACTCTCTGGTCAGCATGAAGTCGGAAGCTTTGCGCTCGTCACAAGAGACGGGGGAAGAAGATTCCCTTGTTGATAGCCAAAGCACCCTTAGGTCTGTTTCTCAGCGCATATCGGAGGAGGTGGAGGTGGAGGAGGATGAGGAGGAAGAGGAGGAGAATGTTGGCGAGACAGAAGAGGGGACCATTGTTCAGTCCTTCACTGTTCAGCATGTATGGGCAGAAGAAGAGGAGTTGGAGGAGTTGGAGGAGGAGGAAATGGACAGTCAGGCCAGTGAGGGGAGTGAATTCTTGCGCGTTGGGACTCTGGCGCATATGGCAGATTTCATGCTAAGCTGCCTATCCCGTGACCCTCGCGTTCAAAGAATTTATTCCAGCACCGATTACTGGGTATTCACTCTCCTGGACCCATGGTACAAGCAAAATCTTTCCACTCTCATCCCTGGAGAGGAAAGGAGTGTGAGAATGCATGAATACCAGCAGGCCCTGGTGCACAAGCTGAAACAGTATTTCCCTTCTGACAGCGCTAGCGGCAGAGGGCGTACTTCTGCGGGACAAGTAGCGAGGGAGAGTAGGCGACCAGGCAGCTTGTCCAGCACTGGCAGGGGTACGCTTTACAAGGCCTTTGCCAGTTTTATGTCACCCCAGCAAGACACTGTCACCTGTCCCCAGTCTCGGCAGAGTAGGGCTGATCTTTACAGAAAGATGGTGAGGGAGTACGAAGCTGACCATACCATCGTCCTAAATGATCACACAGCTCCCTACAACTACTGGGTTTCAAAGCTGGACATGTGGCACGAACTGGCGCTGTACGCCTTGGAGGTTCTTGCCTGCCCTGCCGCTAGCGTGTTGTCCGAGCGGGTTTTCAGTGCAGCTGGTGGCATCATCACCGATAAGCGTACACGCCTGTCGACTGACAGCGCTGACAGGCTGACGCTTATCAAGATGAATAAAGCCTGGATTTCTCCGCATTTCCATTCTCCACCAGGTGAAAGAAGCTGAACCTGAATAATGTATGCACTCCTCCTCCTCATTGTCCTCCTTCTCCTCTTTGTACACTAAAGCAGAGGAAACTGGCTATTTTTTTGCCAGGGCCAATTGGCTCTGGCTATAGTACTCTATGTATTTAATTTTTCTGGAGGGCCAACTACCCTGTCCTCTGTTTTAAACAATTTTTGGGAGTGCCACATACAGGCACTCAATCTATGTAATTTTTCTGGAGGACCAGCTACCTGCTCCTCTGGTTTGAAAACTTTTTTGGACTGCCACATACAGGCACTCAATCTATGTAATTTTTCTGGAGGACCAGCGACCTGCTCCTCTGGTTTGAAAACTTTTTTGGACTGCCACATACAGGCACTCAATCTATGTAATTTTTCTGGAGGACCAGCTACCTGCTCCTCTGGTTTGAAAACTTTTTTGGACTGCCACATACAGGCACTCAATCTATGTAATTTTTCTGGAGGACCAGCTACGTGCTCCTCTGGTTTGAAAACTTTTTTGGACTGCCACATACAGGCACTATCCAAATTAAATTGTCTCCTTAGCAGCCTCCACCCGTCGTCTTTTTAGCTGCCTTCACACGTTGTCTCCATTGCTACCTCCACACGTCATCGCCATAGCTGCCTCCAAAAGTAGTCCATATAGCTGCCTCCATACATGGTCCCCTTATCAAACGAGCTGTGTCAGGCAGAATTTTGGATTGTTTTCATGGCTTCCATGTTAACTTTGTCGCCACCCTGCTGTGTAATCCACAAAATATACTGGCAAACTTTTATCATTTACCAATTTTATTTCAGCGCTTCTTGCGCATCTGTTTACATTCCCCTCACCCGCCATATCCTAAACTTATAAGAACGCTACTACACTTGATCTTATACAAAAGGTTCTTAAAAGTGCTGTTTGGGGAGTAGCCTAGATACAGGGGCTTGGATTGGCGAAAGCTCGCCTGGCAGCGGAGCGCCAGCTCCATCCCAAGATCCAACTAACATAGTTTTAACTGCAGCACCTTTAATCTACTACTAGTTCACTGCCTCCATACATGGTCCCCTTATCAAACGAGCTGTGTCAGGCAGAATTTTGGGTTGTTTTCATGGCTTCCTCATCAAACTTTTTAACTTTGTCGCCACCCTGCTGTGTAATCCACAAAATATACTGGCAAACTTTTATCATTTACCGATATTATTTGAGCGCTTCTTGCTCACCTCCTTTGGTTCCTCTCTGCCACCCATTGGTTTTAAGCCTAAGTCCATTTGGGGTATGTTGCCAAGACACTCTCTAGCCTGCCGCTGCTGCCGCTGCCTCTGCATAGTCCCCTATAGTGTCAGGGTCAATTATTGGATGTTTTAGATGCTATCTAGCCTCATTCGGTCACTCTGTCATGGCCATGCTGTTGCCCATAGTTTTGGCATAATGGTGCAATTAAGCAGCCTCAGAGGCATCCATGCATGCTGCCCCTGCTGTTTCCTGTCCATTTCCGTGGTGTTTCCATCCTTTTCTGAGGTTCCCAGGTGCTTGGCCAAGCTTCTCTGTGCAGATCCTTGGTCCCCTTGAAAAATGCTCGAGTCTCCCATTGACTTCAATGGGGCTCGTTATTCGAGACGAGCACTCGAGCATCGGGAAAAGTTTGTCTCGAATAACGAGTACCCGAGCATTTTAGTGCTCGCTCATCTCTATTCATAATCAATAAGCAATAAGTTGGTTACTAATTTTGGGTACAGTTTGTTTCTGGCAGTGTGTGTTTCTAGCTCCAGTACTTGTCACATTTTATTTAGTAAAGAATTTTGGTGAGAAATGGCCTGTAGATGGAAGGAAATTGCATCTCGAAGCTTAAAAATATAATCATCAGTACAAGACTCCTTTCACAGCTATTACTACAAAAGAAAATTTTTGCTTTGGCAGTTTATTTGGAAGTACATGTTAATGTAAATTATCTATTCAGGTGTTCTGTTTTCTATGTCTAGATGGATATAACTATATATATATATATATATATATATATATATATATATATATTGTTATTTACTAATAATTATTCTTATTGCTGCATACACTTATTTTAAATTTTAAAATATAGAAGTTATAATTGATGTATCATGCACAACAAACCAAATTCAGGGCTGCATCTGCCATGAGGCAAGATGAAAATCTTGCCTCAGGCGGCAGAATGCGAACCCCTTTAAGAGCGGCATTTTGCCATCCAGATAAATCGCACCTGTCTCTTTAAGAAACAGGTGCGATTTACATGCGGAGAGGCACAGCATTTACGGCTGCTGGCGTCGCTCCGTACAAAGGTACTAGATGCCACTAATGCCTCTCAGAACCTGTAGTCAGTCACACAGTGTCAGTGAGCTGCCTGCGGGGATGTTAATTGTCAGTAAAGTTTTTAGCATTGACTGAACAGGGAGCGGGCAATGGAACAGGAGCGGTGGGGGGGGGGGGGCAGCATTCTAATATTCACCTCAGGCAGCAAAAATGCTAGAATCGGCCCTGACCAGAATTGAAATCTACACCTGTCCCGGGCTGGCATAGATTCCGGATAGAATTAGCGCCAGCTTTCTTGTACAGGTTATAGTAAATATTGCTGGCATAGGCCTCCCTGCCCTCACCTTTGTTGTACCCTGGTGCATGTGATGCCAAAGGGACATAAAGTTGTAATGACCTTTTAATGCCTTTAAGGAGCTGAGCAGGAACAACAATGTAAACAGAGACAGCCAAAAACAAAGGTCTCTTTAAGTGACAATTCCAACCAAAAAAACCTAAGTGAATGGTATATAATGGTATAATGGTATATATATAAGTACATAGTCTAGTCCTGGTACTCACATCCTTGCATTTTAAGGCACGCTCCGTGGCTCACTCTGTCTCTGCCCTTACTAAGCCACATCACATTCCATAGTAGCTCTTTCTAGTGAACAGTCCAGTTGGGAGTTCTGGAGACTGTTATGGATGCATAGACATTTAAAGGAAACCTACCATTTGATTTGATGCATTATGAACCATGCATACCTTGAGAATGCTGTAGTTACACTGATGCAGGATCATATCTTGGTTAATCCCTGGTTTTGCTGAAAAAACAATTATAACAATCAGGACCTTGAGAAAGCTGGGTCAGCATGTAACACATTACACACGGGAGCTTGGAATTACAAGCTAAGAATGACTAAGCATGACTAGTCAAGCACTAATCAACCTGAGCTGGATCACTCATATACAGCAGCTGGAGGATGCAGCAATTGATTATTTTGTCTGGCAGGAAGAGAACTGCAGGAGATGATGATGCAATCAGAGAGAAACTCTCCTGCTATGAGAAGCGGGAAAGCAAGCGCCAGAGCAGACATAGAAGCCACAGAGCTTCATTATCATAATGTTATATCTGTTTTATAAGCAAAACCACTCAGCACAGGGATTAACCAAGATATGATCCTGTAGCTACAGCAGTCTCATGGTATGTTTGCTTCATACTGCATCAAATCAAATGGTAGGTTTCCCTTAAGGCAACAACACAAGTCACAAATGGTGCAGGGGACCTCAATAAGAAAAACGTAGCTTGTGCTACCCACTCTGATTTGATGCACACTTCAACCTGTGGAAAAGACTCAACAAGCCTAAGGGTAGATGAACCACTGGGTACAAATAAATTGTTGACTTTCTGGGAAAATTTTACACTGTTCCCTGTGCAGTATAAAAAACAATTAATTCTTGCTTAGGGTGTTATGATTATTGTAATTCTGTGCATCATGAGGCCGTTAACGGGAGTATGGAAAGGGCTCAAGGGCTGGTCTGCCTTTAAGTGCCATCTTGACAAGCATCATTAACCCCTCTGCATCATTGGAGGGTGACAATCCATTGACACGACAGCCCCAGAGTCTCTGTTGCACTCTAGAGTCAGAAGAAGTGTAAAAAAAAGTAAAAAAGAAATACCTACACAGCATGGAATTTAAAATATTGACCCTAGGAAGTACAATTTGCTTAATTCAGAATGTCTCCCTTTGTCTGTATAAGGTTTACAAAACCAGCACCCGACACCTTTTACTCAAAATGAAACACAGACGAACACTGACCACAATCACTTCCTCTTAATTTTTTGGTGCTACATGATGGACTGATTAAAAGAGTTTGCTTTTCTAGCCCCAAGACAAGTGTAACATCCTGTGTAAGGGGTTGAATTTCATGATCAGTTAAATAGTTAAAGGTGTCATTTGGTGACAGTACGGTCACGTCTAGACATATTCTCTTTCATCTTTGTGATAAAACAATGAAGTAATTTTGCTGAATATGAAGACTATTGTCATTTATTTCATGGAGAGAGAATGGACACTGAAAATTAAAGGTGCTGTTTAGATATTGAATGCAAATCCATTAAGAAAGCTTGCTTGGTTGCTTTTGAATCTAGAAAAATTATCACTATGTATGACTATTTTGCTCAGTATCTTTCTGTAAATGGAAGCCATTCTAAAGAGAGTCTCCAGATCATAAATGAAACTACAAGTAAAACCTCAACAGCATTGCGTAGGTACAGATGCACCGACAGGAAGATCACCCCGTCCCCAAAGGGCACTAAGAAGCTACTTTGCATAAGCATAAACAGTTCTTTAATATAACTGATTGCTGGGAATCATGAAATGTCTGAAAATATTATAACGTGCCGTACACAATCATATTTTTACTTCTGGGGTGATTCGTAAGCTTAAATATTCCCTTCAAATAATAGAGATACACAACACAAAAGTCTTGCTTCAACTCAAGTAAACAAGGTATGTTCTTGTGTGTTTTGCTTCTTATCATCTCCAGCATGTTTGCTAGTGTGCACGTCACATGAAACATGTCACTGTAGGTGATGAAAACCATTAACCCCAATATAGAAAAAGAGAAACAGCATGAGCCAGAACTGTTATATTCTTTCAATATTGCTAGACACATCTCATTGAGCTACTATGAAATGGAAGAGAAAACACAAGCACACAATGTCCTATTCATGCTCACTCAATGGATCAGTGACACTGGTAATCATGTGTGCCATTTCCTCTATTTACACACTTTACTTACACACTGAGTCAACACTGATAGAATATGACTAACGTTGGAAATTGTAAGCTTACTAAACAGAGTTTTACAAGATGGAGACGTTGTCATTATTTGCTTGTGATTTTAAATGTGGAACTTATTATCTAATGATATGGTTCAGATATACTGCTGCCGACGCAGGCAGCAAAGAGGTGGTTTCATCATGTCCTAGGCAAAAGAAATAATTTTTATATTAGCAACAAATAAAAATTTTTTTTGATGTAACATCATAGAACTCTCCTAACGAAATTCTAATCTACATCAGAAGACCCAACTCTATGAATAAGGTTGGTAAAATATACAGCCTACCTACAATCCCACGGATCCAATTATCCTATATTGGAGGAAGCAGTTTCTTTCTAACTTAAAGTGCAACTCTGATTTTTCACAAATAAGTAGCTCTTGGGATGTAGAACAACATTGCCTATTATTTTTAATAACTTTATCCAGTAGCTTGCTATCCTCCTCAGTTTAGCTTATTCCTGAAGTAGCTGCTTCCCATGGCCGTGGCTACAAGCCCTGTGAAACTGTCTTGTAAACAACTCTAAGGATTCTAAGGGGGGGGGGGTGTTAAGGTGGTCGCACTGGTTTTGGACGCCATCTTGACTACTGTCCGCCATCTTAGATACAGCGGCCACCTTGGGGGGGGGGTATGCTTCCCTTTTAGAAGCTATAGAGTTAAATGTTTTAATTCAGCTATTTTTCTCATTTAAACTGTTGTTTGCCTTTTCACTATATCCTTGGCATTTCTTACCGTCCTTCGGGCCTCTGTATTCTTGTTATTTATTTTGGTTATGAAGAAGCTTCTAGGAGCCATTGTGTAGATAAGCATGGCTGTAAACAAGGCCTAGTCATTTTTCCCAGAATGTGCTGGTACAAAAACATAATGGCCAATAGAATCTAAGTGTCTTATCAACACCCCAAATGCTGATCTCTATGTGTTAAATTATAGCTGTATCTGTTTGAAATAAACAGTTTGATTTGAGTGCATCGGAAGACCGACTGTCTTTCATTTACTCTGTCAGCTCGCTGCCGGCAGCTATCTCATCCTCCCTCAAAGGGTTAATTAGGTCTCACCTTACAAAAGTCAAGAGGGCTGTTGGGGCCCTGCATAAAAATCCCTAACAATATTTGGCGTCCTTTTCTGGGTGGGCTTGGGGGTGAGCAACAACAGCACCGAGACAGCCTCCGTGAAGGGTCCCCGCCGGCTCGGTGAACAGAACTGACCAGAGAGCTCTCAGGGTAAGATATTAATTTTTATTGTCTACCTTGAAATGTCACTTCTAGTTCACTGGTTGGACGGACTGGGTAAGACTGTCTCTGTGTTATATATTTGCCACTGTTGTTCACTGTAACCTAAGCTCAGAGTTTTTGGCAAAGAACCACTTTGTAAGGTGATGGACAGAGACTGGACAGAGATTGGACAGAGACTGGACAGTGACGGATGGTCAGACAGTCTGTGATGTTAGCTGAAACTGTGGGACGGGAGGGAGTAACCCTTAGAGGTCCACACTGCTAAAGTAGGAGATACTTTGTTGTGATTGTCAGATTATCATAGTGTCTATAGTACTGTTTGACTAGTGTCAATAGGGTTGCCCATAGAGGTAGAGAGCTCAATTTGTGCACGTGCAGCGGAGACCCACTCTGATCAAGTGTGCGTTTAGCTTCATTTTGGAGTCTGAACGACTTTGTGGATGACTGTAAGAACTAGTAGTGACTTGGTAAAGAGTCAGTAAGAGAGTTGACTTGGTAAAGAGTCAAGGAGAGAGTAGTTCAGTAAAGAGAGTTGACTTGGTAAAGAGTCAATAAGGGAGACTTGGTAAAGAGTCCTCTGTGGAAGTCTGGTATCTAGTTTCTTTGGGGTCGGTCACACAAGGTGTCGGACTTCATTGTATCTGTGGGGGACAGGTTTGGCAGTGTTGCAGTTGTAGACATTTGTGATGGGAAGTAAGCAAAGTAAAGTAAGCCAAGGGTGCGGACCTAGAAAAGCTACTCAGATTGTGTCCCACATGGAGGGGAAAGATGCACAGAGACAGAAGGTTGTTGAGTTAAGTAGGACTGATGGAAAAGTGCAAGTTGACATGATCGGACATAAGGGCTGGTAGTTTTGTGTTGAAATGAAAGGTCATAGTGAAGGTTTGAAAGTTTTTTGGGATGTGTCAGATGATCTGATGATTGTACAAGTGAGAAAACTTGATCAGATTTGCAAGACAGACACTTAGAGCCTCTGACTGACGGACGGACCAGGACAGAGTGACAGGAATTCTTCTGAGTGCCCATTGAAGAAAGAGACAGGCGATAAGGGACATTTCAAAGTTTTTGATGTGGAAAGAATTTGAGAAAAAGAGATTTTATTATATTTTCCTTGGGAGAGAAAAATGGCCCCTGTAATCCAGACTCCACCCCTGTATCTGGTGGTTAGAGAAGATGACACGCCCTACCATTCTTCAGTGGCGGCCATCTTAAGACAGTTTATTTCTCAGTGGCGGCCATTTTAAGTTATATTCCCTTTAAGTCCCTGAAAGTTGATTGCTGTTGGCAGCCATAAAAGCTGTTGTGGGGCTTTGTAGGAAAACAGCTGACCATGCTTGGGGCATCCTGCCAGACTTTTGAAAAAATGCCGGCTGGTGATTTTTGTTCACCTTTTCGGACGTCTGCTAGGGGTCTTGGAGTGAGGGATGTTGTTTGTTTGAGTATTATTAGAGAAAAATTGCTATAAAAAGTGTTAAAATGTCTCCGGTACCTGCTTTCTGGCATTTAAGGGGTTAACAAAAGGGTGGGGGCTGTTGGAGCTGCGTTTTGTTTTGTGAAGAAGTGACATGTGCTGTGTCTGTCTTATCTACGAGAGAGACGATAGTGACCTTGATGTTCACAGAAAACTGAATTTCCCCATACTGAGTTGCTTGGAATCTGTGTTCTGTTATCTCGTGGTTTACAGGCTAGTGAGAACATTTACATTTGGGAGGGGCAGATCGCTGCGTTTAGAGTTCTCCCTGACAATCTAAAAAAGACTTGAAGGAATTTATTTGATTGTGGAACAAGAATACAGTATGATGTGATGTCCTCCTGTGTACCCCCATGAACAGACTAAGCAAGAACGAGCCCCCCAACTGTATTACAGGGCCTATGACTGACTTTTGTTCTTTTTTGATTAAAAACCATCTTAAGTGTACCTGGATTTTATTGAGAAGTTGGAGTCTGGCTAGAGCTTTATAGGTAGCACAGAACACTGAGCTGGAGATGTGGTGGAGGGACTCTGACACATTGACGTACAGAGGGAATAGAGGATGTTTCACAGACTACGCCAAAGTGAGATTGACAACATCTCCGGAAGTCTCAACCGGCCAACCCAAGTGGGCGTTGCGGGGAGGAGACATTACTGTAGTGAGTGGCGGAGACGGCCCGACAGGGCAAGACAAGGGGGGTGGTTGTGGACAAGGATGTCAGCGAGAACAGCCCCCCCAAACAGAGTTATCGCCTTTCATTGTAGAACTCTCCCCTGCTAGTCCGATGATGATTTTAGCCCATTCCCGGTCAAGAAAAGACTCAGAAAGAACAGCTGGATACATGTAGCATTGTCCATGACCTCCAAGCTGCCAATGAGTGGTCCCTAGCCCAAACTGGCAGCAGTCCCTGAGAGTGACATATTATTCACTGTTATTGATTTGGCAAATGTTTTCCTCTCTGTGCCCTACATGAAGATTGCCAGTATCTATTTGCCTTTACCAGTTCAGTATTCCAGTATATCTGATGCAGATTCCCACAAGGGGGGTAAAACTCACCCAGCCAAGGCCCAAGGCCCTACAGGGAGTAGACTGTCAGACTGGCCCCTTACTGGATGTTCTCCTTTTCAGTATGTGGATGACCTACTGTTTTTGTTTGCCAGGAGAAGGTGGTCTTCCTAGGCCACTGCTTCTCAGCCACAGGCATATACCTGACAGAGGGAAGAAAGCTGGCAGTCCAGAATGTGCCCCTGCCCCGAGCCCCTAAGCCTCTTCACATGATTCTAGGACTGGCCAGCTCCTGCAGGCCTAGGATAAAGGTCTGCTGCCTCCAGCCCAATGCTGCCCCTTTCTGACTGAATTGCCTCTTCCCCATTTGCCCATAGTCAGGAGGCAGTTGATGCATTCCATAGCCCTAAGCTGGTAAATCCTGTCTGCCCTGGCCTTAGGCACATGCCACTGAACCAGACCTTTTGTTTTATTTTGCACTGAGTATCTAGGAGACAGGTGTCCTAGCCCAGGAACGTGGTGGCCTCCCCAGTGGCCCACTATTAGGCCCGGTTAGACTCAGTCGTGAGGGGAGCCCCTCATGTGTCAGTAGCTGCAGCCAGCAATCTGCTCACCAAGGCCAGTGAGTTGATCCCAGACCCTAGATCACTCAGTTACTGTGCAAACCCCACATACCTTGCACAGTGTTCTCACCCAAGTACAGCCCAAGCATGTGAGCCAAGGCCAGACAGCTCAGACTCCAGTGTGCACTCCTGATGCCCCAGGATACACTGATAAGGTGCACAGCTCTGAATCCTTCGTTCTATCGCCAGTCTTCCAGGATTCAGAGAGGGGGGGAGAGAAGGGTGTTTAACCCAGATGTTGAGTTTTTTCTCATAGATGGCTCCAGGTCTGCAGGAGAAAACAGATGGTTCTACACTGGATATACAGTGGTCAGTGACGCACATGAGGTAGTACAAGCAGAACCATTCCCTCCACACAGGTCAGTGCAGGAGGTGAAGTGACGGCACTCAGGGAAGCGCTACAGCTGGTGGAAGGTAAAAGGGCGAACATCTATACTCAAGGTATAGTTCTGGGGTCTAAACACGACTATGAACCCATATGGAAGGCTAGAGATTTCCTCACCTCTGCAGGGACCCCCTTTAAGCATGGCACGCTGGTTATAGAGCACATGGATGCTCTCCTACTTCCACAAGAGGTGAGGATAATAAAAGGAAAAGCACACACAATTTGGTAACTCCACAAGCCAAGGGCAAGTATGTGGCTGACGGGCAGCTGCACAGATGGAGCCTGGAGACTGTCCTGAAGTCTCAGCGGTGAGTTCTGAGCTAAAAGTTTGATCCACAGGTGTTCCAGTCCCTGGTGGCCCAAGTGTCATCAGAAGTGAAGGAAGAGTGGAGGAAAGCTGGAGCCCAGATGCCAATGGGACCTGGATGCTGGGAGAGAGGGTGTGCCTGCCCAGAGCCCTGCACCCGACAGTAAGTCAAGTAGGCCACGGACACACACACATATCCAAAATGGCCATGCTAGTGCACATAAACCGCAAGTGGTTTGCCCGGGCGTTACTACCCCTGTCACTAGACTAGTGAAAGCCTGTATAGTCTGTGCCCGCCACAACCCGGGTAAGGTGGTAAAGACCCCACGGAAGGTGACACCTAAGCTGCTGTATCCCTTCCAGAGACTGCAGATGGATTTTATCCAGCTAGCAAAAAGTGGTACGTAGGAATACGTGCTTGTGTGCATTGATCTCTTTCCAGGGTGGCCAGAAGCTTCTCCCATGACCAAGGCTACTGCCAGAGCTGAGGCAAAGAAGTTGGTGAGTGAGATTTTTCTGCAGGTTTGGACTTCCAGAGACCATAGAGTCCAGTCGCAGAACCCACTTCATTGGACAGGTAAAGACCTGAAGCCTTGTCCCTCCTGGGTGTAGAACAGGCCCTGAACACCCCATACCCTTCCCAAGTTGGTGGTGCGTTTGAGATACTTTAAACGGCACTCTTAAGTTAGAGATCCGGGAGGCCATGGAAGTAACAGGGAAACCATGGCGCAAGTGCTTTCCTGCTGACCATCATTCAGTTAGGACCACCCCCAACAGAAAGATGGGATTGTCCCCCTTTGAAGTATTTTTTGGCTAAGCACCCAGACTAAGCACCTACTTCCAACAGACCCTATAGCTGATGGCAGGAAACAAGGTGGAACATGGCACAGTTGAGCCAGGCCTTGAAAAAGGTCCGCAAAAGTGTTTCTGATTCCTTTTTCAGATCCAGACAGAGACCTCAGGACGCATAACCTGAAGCCTGGAGACTACGTGGTGGTAAAGAGACACCAGAGAGAGAGTCTGTAGCCTCGCTATTATGGTCCTTTCCAAGTCCTGCTGACCAGTGCCATGTCTGTGAAGCTAGAGGGAAGTCAGCATGCTTCCACGCTTTCTATTGTAAACTTACTTCTTGCTAGCTGGTCTCTTCTGACTGACTGTATGCTTAGGGACACCCCAACCATGACTATCGCTGTATCTATAGGGGTGACCAGGATGCCCCTAGGGTAGGAGACTTTACCTACGGTTGGTGCAACAAGACAATGACCTTCTTTAACATTGACAGCACAGGTAACCCTGTATTAGCAGTGTCTGATGTGTACAGGATTTGTGGGGATAGGAGAGTCAGGTCAGGCCTAGAGGCTGGGAAGGTGAGTGTACGGTGATAACACTTGTGCATTCCTTCCTCGTGATCCCCAGGGATAAGGTTGATCAGACACATAAGAAAAGGTAGAGAATCCCAAAGGATTCTGGAGGTCGGAGAGAAGCACCTAGATGACAACGTTTATATAGATACAGTGGGAGCACCAAGGGGGGTCCCAGATGAGTACAAGGCCCACAATCAGATATGGGCAGGTCTAGAGTCCATTATTCCCCAGAGAGCTATGAGCAAAGATGTTGGTTGGGTAACTGTTTTTATTGTAATCAACAGAGATTTGTGAATTATACCGGAGATGCTTCCCAGAACCGCATGGCTTTGGACATGACCCTTGCTGAGAAGGGAGGAGTCTGTAAGATGGTGGGAGTGGCTTGTCGCATATACATCCCGGATGACATCGGCCCCTATGGATCCATTACCCATGCTCGTAAAAAGACTGAATGACTGTCCAGGGAACTCAAGAGAAAATCTGGGGTGGACACTTTGTCCTTCACTTTGTGGTTGGGGGATTGGAAGGGTTTCCTATAAGTGGGGGTGATATTGGGGATTGTGATTTTGCTCTCGTCACTTATTGCTCATTGTGTAGTCCCCCTCGTCAAGTCCACCATGTCCCAGATGGCCGCCAGGAGAAGTGCCCGGAGTGGAGGATGATGCTGCCTGTTTACAAACCTATGGACTATGGGAACTCAGTGATGTGATTTGAGTGTGCAGGCCTGTAACCCCTGAGTGACTGGCCTCCAGGAGATCTGGTGAAGAGGTAACAAGTCCAGCAGGTAAGGGCTTAGCCTACCTGTGGGTACCTGGAGCTTGAGGAGGTCGCTCAGGGTGGAGTTACAGGCCAGCAAAGCTCAAAGGGGGGAATTGTTAAGGAGGTCGCACTGGTTTCGGACGCCATCTTGACTACTGTCCGCCATCTTAGATACAGCGGCCACCTTGGGGGGGGGGGGGGGTATGCTTCCCTTTTAGAAGCTATAGAGTTAAATGTTTTAATTCAGCTATTTTTCTCATTTAAACTGTTGTTTGCCTTTTCGCTATATCCTTGGCATTTTTTACCGTCCTTCGGGCCTCTGTATTCTTGTTATTTATTTTGGTTATGAAGAAGCTTCTAGGAGCCATTGTGTAGATAAGCATGGCTGTAAACAAGGCCTAGTCATTTTTCCCAGAATGTGCTGGTACAAAAACATAATGGCCAATAGAATCTAAGTGTCTTATCAACACCCCAAATGCTGATCTCTATGTGTTAAAATATAGCTGTATCTGTTTGAAATAAACAGTTTGATTTGAGTGCATCGGAAGACCGACTGTCTTTCATTTACTCTGTCAGCTCGCTGCCGGCAGCTATCTCATCCTCCCTCAAAGGGTTAATTAGGACTCACCTTACAAAAGTCAAGAGGGCTGTTGGGGCCCTGCATAAAAATCCCTAACAGGGGGGGACTGCAAAATTCTCCTATACAGATTAGTGACATAGTGACTTCTGTTCCAAATCCCAGTCATTGATTATACAGAACTTTCTCTGTCTCTATTTGCAGATCATGCTGCGTTGTAGACTCCTCTGCAGCTCCTCACCCACCTTCTGCACTTGAGACTTTTTCTGCATAACAGAAAATGTTATTAACCATTAGTGCTCACACAACAGAGACTATAAACTTAATGTAACTATTTCACAGCTGGTTTCTACTATATACTACAGTTTTCATTCTCCCCCTGTGATAGATCATGTTTGTACACTATGCATTTGGCAGTGCATTTACTTGTATCAATCTCACTGCTAATTTACTTAATGAGAAATCACAAGGGAACATTCTAAAATTGACTTAGAACAGATAGAGGAATAGATTGCTGCTGAAGAAGATTTTTGATGAGAACATAACATAAAATGTCATAACTCTGGAAAGAAAAGAGCAAGGAACACAACATGGACATGGTTATGGGGGAATCTCAATTTGTTAAAAAATTATTATGACATTGGAGTTACTCTTTAAAATATGGCAGAACATGAATAAACTCTGGATCAATCTTTCACCTATAAAAGTCCATCTTGTAGCAAAGAGGTTGAACAGACTTGAAGGGATTGGATTAAAACTAACTGGTAATGTTACTCTGAAGCACTTAAAGGAGTGAAATTTTACATATGTTACTAATTCCTATAAAATGGGCCGTATATATAGTGTATTATACATGTCAGAATACATGGATGGTGACACTCACTCATACATTTTTTAACACCTTACTGACACATGACGTAGAGTGCTGGGATCTATTTTCAATTTTCACATGAAATGAAAAACACTGCCTCACCAGGACAACTAATGTTACCTCCATATGACTGAATAATATTGGCATACTACGACCACTACTATTACTACTACAAAGTGACTAAATAATTCCACCACAATGATACTAAATAACACAGCCAGATCTTGATATTTACCACTACATTGTAACTGAATTATACCACCATGGTGATAGTGAATACCATGACCATTAGTACTACTTATACATAGTGACTAAATACTACCACCATATTTAATATGGTGGCATATGCTTTGAAAACATTTCCTGTGATTACAATGAATATATCTGAAGACTGACTTCTCTCTTTCACCTTTCATAGTGGGCCCACAGAATAATGTGGTCTTTATTGTGCCACCAGATGTCTTCAGATTATACAGCACATCTCCACATTGCACTCCTTAAAATATGACATTTAGAGCATGGCTGGATAATAACTATGTTCCACAAAGTCCCCCTATAAATGACACATACCCCAAGTGATCATACTGTGCCCCCCACAAATATAATTCACAAATGTTCTGAAAGCATCACTGAAATAATGGTATCTGCATTTTAAAGATACAGATTACATTGATTTAATTCTGCCAGCATGAAACTACCTTTTTTGCAGGTCTGTACTGGTGGGTCTGCTGTACATATTTGTTCTCAATTCACCATAGTGTCTACGAGGTCCACCTCTATGGAAGGTATCCCAGTGATGCTAGGTATGTTTTGAGAAGTACTATTTTACATTTTTCAGGTGGATTTGCAGAAAAAGGGTTGTCCATTTTTTTAAATGCTAAATACACTTACCTGACCCATCCATTCCAGTACTGGTGGCCTGGTCTTGGAACTTGTCAAACAATGTGCAATTAGTACATTACACAGACCCTCAGCATTGACCAGCGCAGTGACTGCGTCTATTTGGCTACAGTGGTGATATGTCCTGTACAGAACATCATATGATGACAGGCAAATAGGAGCTGTGGTATCCAGCACCACAATGCTCCAAGGGTTCTGTTTCACCTAGATAATTCTTGCTGTCAGAATTGTTGCAGAGATTGTGTGAACAAAGCTTTTACACTAATCAAGGTGGCTTTACATACTATAATCTATGTACATCCATTTTGTAAGTTTTCATAAAGTATCTTCATTCCACAGTGAGAACAAAGTTTGCATACCTGAATTAATTTACATATTTATGACCCCTGAAAAAAGAAGCATATAAAGCTAGGTCTGTAATCATCTGAATGTCTAGGATGTTTGCCTAATATTTCAATAGATTTATAAGCAAATATATATTTGTAGTTATAACATTACTGTACTGTATACATCCTCTGTTAAACAACTCTAAAGCTAAATGAGTGAAAAATAGCCATAACAGCTAAATAATCATGGCTGTAGATCTCAGCTGAACAAACTGCTTCTGGTGCTTCATGGATCACTGCAATGTAAACACCAAGCGGTAGAGTCCTATAGTGAATTTTCAAGACATAATAAATATAACATTCCTACATTTTTTGTTATTCTGCCAAGTCAGGATCTTATCGTGCTGTGGGACTTCATGCTGTGCAATAATTCATGTCTAACATCCAGCAGTACTGGCAGAAATGAAAGCAGGTGCTTCTGCTCTACCACCTTGAAACAATAGGTGTTAATTAAGAGTAATTTACTATGTTTCGTGAGTTTACTGATAAAATGTCCAAGTAATTACAGGGCAATATACAAAAGAACAGTGGAAACTTAGTGCCGGAACAGAAAATAATACACCTTTTCCATGTTTCCAAGAATATTTCTGGTGAAATAAGTTTTGTTGAAAAGTATGGACTTTATCATAGGCTAACAGTTCTACTGATAAAAGAAATACCCCCCAAAAATGACTGGATCACTTCCTCTTCCTCTACTTTCTGTATTATGCACAGATGACTTTCAGAGTGGAAAATACTCTGTGTAATAGACTATCATACAGTTCAATGAGAGTTTACATATCCCATGTAGTGCAGATTCTAATCATCTGCCAAGGGGCAGCTATAATGGGAGGGTGCAAATGGCGTTGCATGGCAGTCCAAGGTCCAGTGAAGGAGGCTTGTTAGGGAAGATATAATGCACTGAACTATATATGTAAGTAATGCATTGCATTATATAAGAGATTAAACAATCTCATTTAAGTGTCCTCTTGTGGGACAAAGGAAATGAAAGTATGAAAAGTAAAAAAAAAAAAGGAAATAAAAAATAAAGTCCAAAACAAACACCAAACACACAAAAATGGCCACTCCTTTAAAAAAAAGTAGAAAAACACTCAAATTTTGTACCTCCACACCTATACCAATCCAGGCTACGAAACTATAAACATAATTAATCTTGTACAACAAAATATTTTTAATTATTCATCCCATAAAAAATTATATTAATTGCAATCTAAAAACTATATAAACCCTAAATGTGTACAAATACAATCTACAGTTCTTTTGCAAAGAATAATCCCTCACACAACCATATTAACAAAACATTTTTCTAAAGTTTTAGTGCTTAGAAGGTGGTGATGCAAAAAGTTTTTTTTTCCCACCCAAAAGTATTTCATTATGCAAAGGAAGGTCAAAGGAGGGTCAAAAACTCAGAAAGGTAAGTACAGTTTTAGTTTTTAAGTACAAAAATTAAAACCATCTGTAAAAAAAAAAGTTCTTCAGGTGCTAATAACGTTCTTTCTCATACTTTAGTGCACGGAGCCGTATATTGTGTTATCTTTTGCGACTTTTAATGACGTTTTCAATGCTAACATTTTGAGGACTGTAAGGCCTTTTGATCACTTTGATGACTTTGGGCGCTATTTTCCATTACAAGGTTAAATGCCGGGAATAACTGTTATTATATTTTGATAGATCGGACATTTTGGGACGTGGCAATACCTAAAATGTTTATGATTTTTACTGTTTATTTATATCAGATTTAGCAAAAGGGGGTGATTTGAATGTTTAGGTTTTTTTAATAAAAATTTTTTTTACTTTATTTTATTTAAATTTTTTACTACTTTTCAGACCCCCTAGGGTACTTTAACCCTAGGTTGTCTGATTGATCCTACCATATACTGCCATACTTTTGCAGTATATGGGGGTTTTCCAGATTATCTATTAGATTGGCCAGGCGGTCATGGTGAGGAAGAGTTCTGGTCATCCTAAACTTCTTCCATTTAAGGATTATAGAGGACTATATGCTCTTTGGAACCTTGATTGCTGCAAAATTTCTTTTAACCTTGGCAAGGTCTGTACTTTAACACATTTCTATCTCTGAGCTTGACAGTTCTTGACAGTTCCTTAGACTTCATGCTCAAACACTGTGAGCTTTGAAGTCTTATATAGGCAGGTGTGTTCCTTTCCTAAACAAGTCCAATCTAATAATTAAACACAACTGGTCTGCAGTGAAGGAGTCGAACCATCTCAAGGAGGGTCAGAAGGAAATTGTGTGTCACAGCAAAGGGTCTGAATACTTGCGACCGTGTGATATTTCTGTTATTCTTGTTCAGAGTGTACATTAATACACACAAAAAAGAACTTTTTGGTCTCATGAAACAACGAGTGAAAAATGTAAAGGGGTCTGCATAATTTCCGTACCCACTTTATATTTATAGAGGTAGTAAAATATTTGATTCCAGTGCTTTAACATGAATAATCACAAGACCATGAGCGCTGAATAAAGATAAATGTACATACCTCCCACAATAATATATTCTATATTAAATAGATTGAAGGGTCATTCATTTTCACAGCCTCACAAATTGACAGCGGTTGGTAATTTTGTTTCTGGACATAAGCTTTGATATCAACCTGAAATGAATATCCTTTTAAGAGATAACTATTTCTTCTCACCAGAAGATATCTTTTCTTGTAAATACGTTTTCATAATGAAACACATCATAGGCAACCTGAGGAAAATTAACTGAAACCATATGGCCATACAATATATTACATTCTTACATAAAATGTAAACTGAATCCTCATAATGCTGAGGTTTTTTTTATTGGATACCTTCTATATAGCTGCTGAACTGTTCATGTAGTTAATGTGGGGTTACATCATGAATAAAAGGTATAAAATCAAGACAGTGGGGATGGACAGCGCACCTATTACAATAACAGAAATATTTATGCTGTAATTGCTTCCCATAGCATCTAGGTATCTATTTAATTTACCTTGCACCAGGCCAGAATCCTCTGCGTAGTTCTAGGGGTTGGCTTTGGTTAGCAAGTATTTAAAAAAACATGTGACTTGTCTGTGCTGCTCACTCCTCAGCTCGCAGCTGTCTGCAGCACAGACAAGTAACGTGGTGTTTTTTTGAAATGCATGCAAACCAATGCCAACCCCTGGAAGAGGATTTTGTGGAAGACCACATTCTATACTTCCTATTCAATTTAGACCTTCACTGGATTTATTCTGTCCTTGTCTGGATGCCTTAAAATCTGTAAATGCACTAAATTGCTGGGTTGTCTGTTTTGGGAAGTTGGTCAGAAAGGAGCTTTTACTTCTAAGATGAAGCCAATTTGTAGGGTTTTTATTGTTAATAAAGAATGTATCCAAAAAGGGCAAGCTCTAGGTTTATTCATTTTATTTTGCAATTTATTTATACAGAAACTCCATTCAATTTCTGTCCAGCAGTTTAAGCATCATGACCACTCACATAAATAGTAGCCAATTCCTTTTTTTTTAGGTTTACTGTTCATTTTGAAAAATATGCCTTTGAAGAGTCTTTGTATACTATGCATATAAAACAATAATATGATCTTGTTTTATAGCACCTTTATTACTAAGAACTTTTCCAGTTAGCAAAGCGCATCTTGCTTTATTACCATATTCATGAGTTTGAATAATGTGAGGGAATCATTTAAGGTTAATTGTCCTATGTCTGGGCTTTAAAACTTAGCCCAAAGCATCATAAAACTGTACACTGCAACAATGAATCGTTTATTCTATACAGCTTTAAACAGAGCTATTGCTTAAAAACTCACTGGACTATAAAATAAGCAGGCGAAATTTCATTTGCAAAAATAGGTCTATGAAGGTGATTTGTGGTGAATCAAGCATGCCGTATTCAATGAAGACAATCTTCACTAAAAAAAAAAAAGCTTATGGGTATTACAATCCATGTGATAGATGCTTTGAAAACAAAGACTCTAGAGAAAGTATATTATTCTTATGAATAAATACAATTCTTTAAAGTAGGACTCCAATACAAATATTTATTCTCACGTTCATTAGTTTGATACACAATGTTAATTGGAGTGAAAGTAATTGTCTTATAGGTGGTTCTACTTCATTTGACCAGTAATGTGACTTTCCAATTTTGAATGTTATTAATAAGTCCGTTTCTATTCATCGCAATTAAAAAACTGATTTCTCATTTGACACTGTGTATCAATATCAATTTGTTTAGGTTTTTTTTAAATAAATCCAGGAAAACCCCATGGGTAGGGTATGTAGATCTCATTCACACGTCCATAAATGTCAGCCGTGAGCTAGTCGCAAAAACGGTCAAGGCTGATGTTTATTGTGAGCAAACCATGTCTCAACGCACTGTGACCAAGTTGGGTGCCACACCGCAAAATATAAATCAAAAGACAGAGCCATCACTCTTCCCTTCCCCCTATTTGTAGCCCTTTTCTGCACATGTTAGGCGTGAATGTAGCCTTATCTGGCTGCCAGTTCCAGTGTTTTAGTGGTGTGTGGTTGCCCAGCAATGAAAACCCAGCCACTGCTTTAGCCAATTAATTGCCCCTTTTTTGGAATTTGGAATTGACCCCGTCCCATCATTTTTAAGGTCATGACTTATGTTTTTGTTTCCATTATGAAATCAAAACCACCAGAATGTCATTTTGTTCTACATCATGTGATATCTCTGGGCAATATGCCGAAAAATGGGAGACCGCTTTTGTGTTGGTTACCCCTGCCCTAGCCCCCGAGGATCTTGGAAAACCCATTTAAATGTATTTTTTAATGGCTTACACTTGTGTTAGGTTCTCATTCTTCTATTATACTGCCATCATTTTCATGGATTAACACAGGCTGCTACCCTATTAAAACATTAAGATATGTTTCCATTTTTTTAAGTGAAGAGTTTATAATGTAAAGCTAATGTAGATGTGAAATTAGCCTTATACAGACATACCATGCTCTGTGACACAGTTGCACATAAAAAAAATTAAAAAAGGCCAGCAGCACTTCAAAAGTAGTTCAATCCATTAGTGATTAACTTTATTGGTGGTATGATGTAAAGTTTCGACCTACAGATCTTTCTCTAGCATAGTGTATTGTATATATGGTAACATGGTTCATGTTAAACATATATACCCTCCATATTAGTGACATCAATTTGCATAATCAGCATAAATTATTAGTAATAATAATGTGTACAAATTAATACTATAAAACAATTCATATTCTGTATCCCTTACAAATTCTCACAACCAAATACTTAAAAAGTAATAGGTTTTCACATAAGGTTGATGTATTCTTCCACAATGCACGATTCAGTGGTATAGAACATGACTATCATGCTACCAAGGAAAAACTGCTGATTAGCTGGCCGGCATGTCACTGATGGGACTCATTGTGCATGCTTGTCAGTTCTCGGATACTGGGAGCATCTTGTTGCCATGTGACATCATTTGCTACATCGGAAACAAGAAAAATACAGGGCAGGAAAAGACAGAAGTAACAGGTCAGGGTGGCAACAGGGTAAGTATATAGATACAGAGATCTGACCAAATTATAAACATCAGAGTGATTAAAATAAGGAGAGCTAATAAGTAATAAGGTCCGTATGGATCCACATCCACATATGATGACAACAACTAAAATTAAATACAAGTCACATCCTATCAATAAGGGCACCAATATTTATAGTAATGAAAATCAAGACTATCATGTGGGAAAGATCATTATATACAGATGAACACAACACAACATACTAACTCAATAACCCCAAGAGTAGCCAAAATTTCAAGCCTTACTAGATAGCTGGAAGGAGGGTACATCCACTATCACAATTGTGGCAGGGATCGCAATCCTCCTTCAGTCATGTGATTATTAAGGAGCAGGTTGCCTGGGTTGATGGAGCTCATACCTACATCACAGAGATCCGGGCATGTTAGAGATAGCTCAGCGCGTCATTGATGCACATGTTGGCCTTAGGGTATATAAGTGTAGACCATATGTAAGTAGCAAATAAAAGGTACTTTGTTCAAATAACCTACTTGTGGCCCAAGGAGAGGAACAAGTAAGTTGGAAAAGGAGCTGTTGAAGCCGTTGAGATAAGAAGGAAACAGTCTCTATTTCCCCAGTAGAGTATGAATAAATTTCATATCTCAAATCCAAGTTTATATTGTGATAACTTGAAATGGAAAAGGAAAAAGGGAAAAAAAGGAAAAAAGAAATAAAATCACACAACCCATGTGTACCCGTCAACCTGTAAGCTTACTGCTGGCCTTAGCCATACTGGATGCTGTCCTACATTGATTATTTCAGACTGTTGCACATAACATAATGTTGCTTTAGAGATTTATGAAAATAAAAAAGCTTGGCATATATGGAGTGTTACAGCCAGGGCAGCCATCAGGAAATTCCGGGCCCCATACAGCAAAAGTGTCTGGGCCCCAACACACCCCAAAACCGAACAAGCCTCCTGCCCCCCGCAGTGACCTTTCACAAACAGGGTTTGAGGCCTGTTGCTACGACAAGGCACACTCTTCTGGCCCCAGCCACAAAATATATTTACAAAAAGGAAAAGGCTGCTCCGGTCTTCGTCTCGTTCTCTTGCGCGCGCCTTCTTCTCCTGCAGACAGTGTGTGATCCCGCGAGACCTGTGACCCAGCACTGGATCTCGCGGGATCACACAGCCAGCCCAGGAGGAAGCGCGCAGAGACCGACGCGACGCTGGCGGCAGGGTAAGCATGAAAGAACTGTACGCAGCGCACTGCGCACTTAACCCCTTCACGACTTGGCCTTTTTTAGTTTTTTCACTTCCATTTTTCACTCCCCACCTTCAAAAATCTATAACTTTTTTATTTTTCCACATAAAGAGCTGTGTTATGGCTTATTTTCTGCGTAACAAATTGCACTTTGCAGTGACGGTATTCAATATTCCATGGCGCGTACTGGGAAGCGGGAAAAAAATTACAAATGCAGTGAAAATGGTGAAAAAACACATTTGCAACACTTTCATGTGGGCTTGGATTTTACAGCTTTCACTGTGTGCCACAAATGACATGTCTAATTTATTCTTTGGGTCGGTACAATCACGTGGATACCAAATTTGTATAGGTTTTATAATGTTTTCATACATTTAAAAAAATTAAAACCTCCTGTACAAAATTTTTTTTTTGATTTTGCCAACTTCTGGCGGCAATAACTTTTTCATACTTTGGTGTACGGAGCTGTGGGTGGTGTCATTTTTTGCGACTTTTGATGTCGTTTTCATTGCTATCATTTTTAGGACTGTGCAACCTTTTGATCACTTTTTATTAATTTTTTTATATTTTCCAAAATGGCAAAAAAATGTCATTTTTGACTTTGGACGCTATTTTCCGTTACGAGGTTAAACGCAGTGAAAAACCGTAATTATATTTTGATAGATCGGACATTTTCGGACGCGGCGATACCTAATGTGTTTATGATTTTTACTGTTTATTAATATTAATATCAGTTCTAGGGAAAGGGGGGTGATTTGAATTTTTAGGTTTTTTTATTATAATTTTTTTTTTTTAAACTTTTTTTTACTTTTACTTTTACTATTTTTCAGACTCCCTAGGGTACTTTAACCCTAAGTTGTCTGATCGATCCTACCATATGCTGCCATACTGCAATATGGCAGTATATGGGGATTTTACTCCTCATTCATTACAATGTGCTGATAGCACATTGTAATGAATGGGTTAAAACGAGACTGCTTCGGGCCTTCGTGAGACCCGAAGCTGTCATGGCAACGGATCACCGCTCCCCGTGACGTCATCGGGGAGCGGCGATCCACGGCAAGATGGCGGCACCCATGCGGCGCCATCTTTTTGGAGCCTCCGGCAGCATTGCCGGCGGCGATCTCCGTGAAAGCACCCGCGATCGGTGCTAGCACCGATCGCGGGTGTTACCGGTAAGCCTTTGCTGCAATATGCAGCAAAGACTTACCGGCTATGGAGAGGGCTCGGCCCGAGAGCCCTCTCCATGTACCGGGACCCGGCGCGCGCCGTACTAGTACGGCGCGCGTCGGGAAGGGGTTAACCAGCGGCCCCCGGCGCCTCCACCCCACACATATTGTGCAGCACAGACCGCACAGTCTGCGGCCCACCGGCCGGGCCCCCCCCCCCCTAGTGTCTTAGAGTCCGGGCCCCATAGGGCAGTACCAGTTGTACTGCCCTATCGGCGGCCCTGGTTACAGCTTCAATACAACTGTGTAGAAAAATCTATACGTGTTGAACTCCCCCTAATGGAGGCTGTAGGAATTTTATTTGTCTGACCCAGGAAGAAAGAGAAGCAAATTAGTACAGGTTCCTTTCACCATAAGCCGCATTCCAGTCATATCTTTTACCTCCATGAACATGGGTCACTAAAAGATAGAAACATACATTTATCATGGCTGAGTGCATTGTGTGCCAACCATGATTTTTCCCCACCATCGGAGGATATGCCGGAAATATTCAAAGTGGTCATAGATGCACTAAGACAAATTTTAAGCCAGGTCCTGTTTTTCATAAAATTGTTCTATAACCTGGCACAATGCTGTAGCTTTATTGCAGAGAATACATGACGTATACAAGTTATACTGTTCTATAACCTGGCACAATGCTATAGCTTTATTGAGAATACATGACGTACATGCGTACAAGTCTACGCATTTCAAATTCTATCCGAGTTTGAAACTGCTAATTACTCGTATGTTGAGAAAAATGTAGAAGTATTCGGAAAGAGTTTGCTACACATAGGGGGTCATTTACTAAGGGCCCGATTCGCGTTTTCCCGACGTGTTACCCGAATATTTCCGATTTGCGCCGCTTGTACATGAATTGCCCCGGGTTTTTGGCGCACGCGATCGGATTGTGGCGCATCGGGGCCGGCATGCGCGCGACAGAAATCGGGGGGGCGTGGCCGAACGAAAACCCGACGTATTCGGAAAAACCGCCGCATTTAAAAACCGAAAATGTGTCGCTTGGGGAGCGCTCACCTTCACCTTCTATGGGATGGTGCATTCCGGGGCGTTAAGATTATTTTCGGCGCTGCAGCGCCACCTGGTGGACGGCGGAGGAACTACCATCTTAAATCCCAGCCGGACCCGAATCCTGTGCAGAGAACGCGCCGCTGGATCGCGAATGGGCCGGGTAAGTAAATGTGCCCCATAATCTTGTATATGTTGCATGTTCTGCACCTCTGAAATAAGGTTACTACTTTTAAAAGGATACTGTCAATGCTAGAATTTCTCATTTTATACTTTTCCCTTTCATACTGTTCAGAGCCAACAGGTTTCCTTGGGGATATAGTGTTGAGTTAGTAGCTGGACTTTCTTCATATTTCTTCAATATATAAAATATTACTGAAAAAATGCAATGAGGCAGCACTCCGGTAAGTATAAAGGTGATCTTTATTCAAGCATAAAAACATGTGTTACAAGGTGGATATTCACTGTGCTGCTCCACAATCGGATTGTTTGTCAAAATATTACTGTATGTTACTGCTATGTTAAAAACCATGAGGAGGTTTTACCACTGTAAAGACCTATTAAGAAATGAATCAGTGCAGACTTTTACCAAAACAACACATAAATAAAACTTACCACCAACATCATATTTGCCATAAAAAATGCTGTTGTGTTTTGAAAGTTTCAACACTGTATTAGTCTTCTATATACAACAAGTAATGCCCAAAAAAGTTCAAGGAGAAGCAGGATAATCCCTGAATAGAGTCATACATAAAGTCTGGAAAGGAACAGATGGCCTACAACTGACAGTTCAGTGCTATACAGATGCTAAGTAACCCATAAAATAATGCACAATTTGTCACACAAAGAGGGCATGGCAGACAGTGACCCTATTGAGTTTAAACTCTTTCACAAAAATCCAAGGTTGTAATTGGATAACAAAAGGTTTCACACTAATTGGAAGACTAGCGCTTGGAAGAAACCATGATGTCATACATCTATCATCATGTATGTCGACAATGCAGGACACTTGTACAATAGTGCAGGTTTCTTCTTAAGGTACCTATTAAGCCTAAAACTGAAAATACAACTGTTGATATCTACATCTTTAGACCATAAATGAATATATATATATGGTTTCTTGGTTGTTCATGTCCTTCCAAAACTTTTCCCAGTTTCCATATAAAATGTCTTCTAAGTAAACTAAATCCTATTTATAACTGATTTGTTGAAATCATTAAAAGGGAAATACTAGATCGGGAGCTCCTTTGCATGTGTTTGATAGTTTGATCTGTGGTGTTCTGATCGCAGTAATCAATAAGCATAGGGAGTTACAATTGGATGTCTATGCTTGGTTCTATATATTCCACAAGCCCAACTTTTCATAATGATAATTGTTTAAGAGCTTAAAGATTTACGTATCCAGCAAGAATGATACGACATGAGGGATTTAAAAACTTCTAAAAATTTGTTGGTACCATGATTCTAAATGTATTATTCTGTGTTAATCCATATACTCATATACTGAAACATAATATATATGGCTATCATTTATAAGTTGGGATCTGTCATAGTTAGCAGAGCAAGTGCCACTATATCATTATAGGCTTCGGCTACGGTGTTGTTGAGTCTAGCGAAAAAACTATGAAAAGGAGTCGACAATCATTTCAGAAAGTGAGGGATATTAGCCATGTTGGTATGTCCAGTAGGTTAAACATCAGGCCCTGGACCATGTATGTCATAACTAATCCTTGTTCTACAGTAGAAAAGTCTAATGTGCTTTTCATGGGAGGACACATATTGATATTTTCTAATAATTTCAAGAGTGTATTGCTAAGATTGTAGCCTTCAAGTCTGACTTTTATATTTATTTTCCTTAAAGGAATTTTCTTACAAAAATCAAGTTAGGTCCTGATCTACCCACAGAACCCACAGATAACGAGAACAAGGGGTTTGATGGGGTCCAAGGTAGCTCTGTCAGACCCCTTGTCGCTCCCCGAGATTAACGGAGCAGACGGCCACACATGACTGTTCTGCTCCATTCATCTCTAAGGAGCTGATGAAGATTGCTGAGCACAATTTTGGGGCCTAATTGGATCATACACCTGTAGGGGCAAATACACATATTACATCTTGTTGATTTCTTCAAAGGTTGTACTTTCCACAATGTGTCACTTGTGTTTTGATACCACTAGCGCTCTCCAAATGCATCATAACACATGAAAGTATTTCAGCTATATTTGTCCTCTAAAATGTGAACAGCGCTGTTTCACTTCCAAGTGTCACCCTGTGCCCAAACAGCAGTAACAAAATGGGTAACCCCTTGGGAAGGTGCAAATTTTAGTGTTCAATGAATATATTTATTTTAATAATTTCATTTATGTAATTTTACTTTATTTATTTTTTACCCGGAAGAAACTTTGCAAAGGTTGCTTTTAATATTTTAAGGGATGCAGTTCCTAAAATGGTGTCATTTATGGGGGGAGTTCTATCATATAGGCCTTAAATAGTCACTTTTAACTAACTTGGGCCCTCCAAAAATAGATTGTAAAGATTTTCGTGAAATTTGGAAAAATTGCACCTAAAGCTATAAGCCTCCTAATATCGTAATAAAAGGAAATTATGTTTGAAGAATTATGCCAAGTTAAAGCAGACATATGGAAAATGAAAGTTATCAAAGTAGAACATTTTTAATTTGGAAAAAATAATTTTTTTCAAAATTTTTTACAAAATGTTTATTTTTTTCATAAATAAATACTAAACATATTGCCTAAATTTCTCTGCTGTCATGAAGTACAATGTATCTTAAAATTACCTCAATATGTTAAAGTGTTTTTAAGTTATTACCACATAAAGTGACACATGCCAAATTTTAAGAAAAAGGCCATGTCAGGAAGGTGAAAAATGGCCAAGTCATTAAGGGGTTAATCCTGGTAGTAGATGTCTTATAACTTTACTGCAGATGAGCTAGTGCTGTGCACTAAATGTAACAGTGTTCAAAATCTATTGAAGACTGAAAATATCAGTAACCAATAGGTATCTTATGACTCACAGTATATGGATTGGGTATATAGGAAAATGGGAAAAAGAAATTGGGTGTCACAAGGAGTTATGCGTGTATCTAAGCACCTTTTGGGTTGTGATAGTGGGCTGTATAGGGGGGTAGGGGATAAAAGTGGTCTACAGTCTATAGTAATAAAATTACTTAAATAAAAAAGGCAAAGAAGGTTCTTACATTTTGCTTACTTTGTACTCACTTTAGTTTTACCAAAAGCCACTACACTTTTTTTATGTAAGGGCATCGAGTTTAGTGGAGCTTCTTTTTTTTCCAAACCAAAGTGATCACATCCTTGTAAATCGATTAACGTGTTCCACATTAACCCACGACATAACCTGTTCATTATAGATAATAATAATATCTAAATGAATCTACTTTTTCCACTCTGAATGCATACGCTTAAAGTGTTAAGTCAGGTGGAAAATGAGTCTGTTCTGCTGGTAGCTAAATGAATGACAGTTTACTCCTGCCTAATCTTTCTGCTTATAATTATTCACTGGATCAACAGATTGTGTAAGCAGCGTGACTGCTCGGTTCACAAATGTGTCTTCTCTTGTTTGGTATCTAATGACCCATTTATCATTTCTTTGTGGATATATATCATGAGTTAGAATTCTCTATTAGAAACCATTACTGTAGATGAAGACACCATGCCTAGTGATTTTTCACAAATTCATAGAATTATCTGAAAACTTTCAACGGACCTGCAATGTTCGGGTCGGACCTGAGCATTGCAGGTTCAGGTCCTCAAACCTAGACCTCAGTCAGGAGTTTGGGTTCTGTGTGTGTCTGGGCTGAACACCTATCGAGGGTGTTAATCCTGAAATGCTCCCAGACCTGATTCCTTAGTAATATACTGTTCTAAGTATTTAAATTTTTTTGTGGTGTTTGCCACGTGGTAGTTTGATCCATTAGGTTAAAGTACAGCTACATGCCTAATTGTTCATAAGAAAATTAAAGTACAATCTCTTGGTTATACATAACTCAACCTTTAAAATTAGCTAAATTCAGTTTCAAATAAAAAATAACATATAAGTTATGATAATATGCTTTTTATTTAACCACTTCAGGACCAGGGTTTTTACTTTTCAGGTTTCATTTTTTACCCCCCTCCTCCACAAGGCATTTTTTTATTTTATAGTTTACAGAGTCATATGACGGCATATTATATATGGGACAAATACTACTTTCTAATGGCTTAATTTAATTTTTAGTGCTATGAACTTGGAAGTTGTAGAAAAAATTTGAGAAGTGGCCTGGTTGTAAAAAAAACCCTTGCATTTGTGCCATTATTTATGGGCTTTGATTTTATGATTTTGGCTTTTACTGTGAGGCCCAATGGAAACATCCCCATTAAACTTTGGTTCAGTTCAATTATAGAGATATTTAATTATGTTTTAATATGTTCTGAAACTTTTGTCATTGATGGATGTATTGTTTTATTTACTTTCTCGGTCATATGGGATTATTGTTTTTATATTTTGATAGAATAGGCATTTTGGAATGTTGTATACCATGTGTTTAAACTTTTATTTGTTAGTTTATTTATGTATGCTTTCTTGGAAAGGGTGATTAGAATTTTTGCTTTTTTAAATTATTTTTAATATTTTTAAAACTTTTTTTACACTAATTTCAGGCTGCATTTGGTGCTTGGTGCTTGGTTCTGATTCCTTCCCTTAGTATTGTAGTATATTGTTAACATACAACATTTCTATTGCTAATGGTAGGTAATTAGAGACTGGCAAATGACAGCTACCGTGCCACTTACCGGCTTTATGCTGTTGTATAAACTAATCCTTGCTCACTGATGACATCACAGGGGATACCAATATGACAGCGAGCATGCTGCGTTGCTGTCAGGGGCGTAACTTTAGGGGGTGGAAAGGTTGCAATCGCACCTGGGCCCAAGAGGTTTAGGGGGCCTTTATGGTGTCACTTTCCCATATGACAAGACTATTACTATAAACCATGCATTATAGTTGGGGGCCTGGCACAGACTTTGCACTGGGGCCCATCAGCTCCTAGTTACGCCACTGGTTGCTGTATAGATTCCACGGTCACACTCAAGTGGTTAACTGAGCCTACTCCACATGTCCCTTGATGACCAACATGATTTTTTATGCTGACCGGTCATGAAAGGATTAAACCTTTTTTGCCAAGGACTTATCTCATATGTCATCACAGCACCTATCGGGGAGAGTGTCTTGTTTTTCTAAAAGCCATAACTTTGTATCCACAGCACCTAAAATCCTCTGAAAGAAACTACTCTTTTATAGGAATCTAAAAGTGTGCTTCTAGGTGCCGAAGATATTCATGTTTAAAGTGACAATTTTGGGTGCGATTTTTGTCTTTAGAAATCACTCCTTAATGTCACTTAACAGTTAATATCTTTGGTTCATTGACACCTAGAAACACTATCCTAGATTCTCTTCATGTGAAAGCCTGAGATTTTAGCAAGGGATACAAAGTTATAGCCCTCTAAAGTGTGTCAGAGGAGAAGGTGGAGGATTCACAGAGGGTGCAATAAGGAGGCAGGGCTGGGGCACCAAATGCAGGGAATGGACACAACAAACAGCAGTCAGGAGGCGGGTTTTGACTGCATGTTACAAAAAATAAAAGATGACTTTCATGACTGATTTGTCATGCTTTATGCAGTGCTGCATAATCAGTGTGCACTATATAAATAAAGAATTATTATTAGTATTATGCTGCAACCTAGAAATATGCTAAAAGTCCTCCAGAGGATGTACATATTATAGAAGAAGGTACTGTTTGGGGGTCGGTGGGGTAAGTATGGTAACATTGTAATTTTTAAAATGGCCAAAGTGTGTGCTTTCAGAAAATATATGGTTTGTTGGGGTTTAAAATAATTCTTTATACTGTAGTTTTTTTTACACATGTCAACAATTGTAAAAATTGCTCTTACCAATAATGTGACAAAATATCCAATTTGCCTTAAGCATTAAGCAGTGTGTTGAAAATGTGTGCTTCCATAGGAATTAGCATCAAATGGCCTTCAGGTGCTGTTCATCAAATTGCCCTGATTATGGGCAAGTATGACCATATTAGCAAGTCTGTAACATAAGCAATTGGGAAACTTTATTACATTTCTATACCAAATTGTACTTGTACCTAGTAGATATGGCTTTCATGCCCATGTTGAAGGTGGAATCTAATGGTTTAAACAGTTAGGAACAGTGTCGCCATAATCCTGGCTGTAAGTGCGGGAGCTCAACCATAGTCACAGACTGGCTGGGTCCTGGGTTGATTGCACAGGCTTACTTCTACTTCTAAGCCATGTGATCATGTACATGTATGTCAGAATGCAATAAATATGTGCATCCCCTAATCCACTATATTAAGTTAAGCAGTTGATGAAATACTACAAATTAACAGGCTAATAAATAATGGGGCACATTTACTAAGGGTCATGCACCAGTTTTCTGTCAGACTTTGTATGTTTTGTTTGGCTTTTGTGGTGCGGCTGCACTAGGCAACATGCAACACAAATTAGGGGGCACTGCAGTGCTCAGTTGTTCCATGCTCCATATTTAACAGGCAAAGTCTGACAGAATTCTGTTGCATGCCCCATGTTAAAGTTGCACCAAATAAAAAGTGGTGCACTCTGTTGAAGCAGTGCAGGGATTGCCAGATTCATGCGGAATGTGCGCCAGAAATCCTAAATCTGCTGCACTCTGCACACTACACAGGCAAACTGCACATAGTACAGGCTACACTGTTCTTAGTAAATGTGCCCCAATATACACAAATAATACAATAATGTGACTACACCGGGGAATACAAAGCAAATTTCAGATATAAAATGTGCTCAAAGTGTATCAAATATAATTTTTATATCTTGTCTTATTGATATCTATTGTGTATTTGTGCCTCAGGCTCAGGGTTTTGAGTTATGAGAGTTTTGATTTAGGTAGAATTTAGAAATTCCACTTTTATCAATAATATGCTCATTTAGCCATACATTTTGCATGTGGTTTAAAATAATCTAATATTCCACACAGTTGTATGCAAACTCCTTAAAGCGAAACTAAGATGTCATAGTCAATTTTACCAAATTGTCACATATGATTCCCCCATTTAAAAAAACAAACAGAACAATATCCATATTATTTTCCTTACCCATTTCTTTCCAGATTTATGGCATTTTCTATTCTGAAGATACATGTCAAAAATCTTTAGCTGCAGTGAAGTGGGAGGAGACTTACCTCTTTCTGTATCTACCCTGAAGCTGAGTCAAACTGAGGCTTCATTTTCTTCACATTCAATAATTTAGCATTAAATCCAATACAAATAAATCCATTGAATACTGCATAGTGTACATACAGGATCTATATGGCGACCAGCCAGGCAGTTTTTTGTAGATTGTGAATAAATGTAGAAAGCACCTACCCACTTAGATAAGGAAGAAAATAAATTGGCCTATGAAGCACTGATTAAGTTGAAATGTACCATGTCTCATTTGAAGAACCTGTGAGGTAACAGATTGGGGTAAAAACACAGAATTGGCCTCATATGGGAAATAACACCCTTAACGGATAACATATAGAAGAAAAGTCAACATTTTGACCCCACATGTTTCATAAAACAAAGAATTTAACCTCAATTTTTCATTTTCATATTGGCTTAAAGTAAAAATTTCCCCACACAATCAGTTACACATTTTCCCCAGTGGCTGTTAGAAATCCCCAAATAAATGATCCCATTTTGGAAACTACATGCTTCAAGGAGGTTTACTAGATGTATAGTGAGCAGTATGACACCATTGCCCAAATCAATTTACAGTCACCTGAATAGTGAAGTTTTAGTTTAGAAAAAATAAATCATGCATCTTTTATCTTACAAGAAAAACACAATAGCAGAGCTTTCAATTACAATTTTAATTCAATTTAGAGGCAGCACAGACTGGTAACCTTAAAATAGCATGGAGTATTGCTCCTTGGGGGTGACATGGGGTTACTCAGTATCAGTCTGGGTAAATCTGTCTGATATTGTAGTTGAATCCAAGAAATGGTAGGTATTTGAGCGATAAAAAGGCGCTGGATACTTTAGCCAAAGGTAAATGGCTTTTATTTTATGATAAAATTACATAAATAAATAAATAATAAAAGAATTAGAACAACGCGTTTCGCGCCCGAACTGAGCGCTTCATCCGGTTCATGTCATGGTAAAAAAACATCGATATTTAAAGGTAAGTTTGGGTCACAAAGGGCATGACTGTTTTCGGTCAGCTGGTTTTTTTGACAGGTAAATAAAACAACATGAGATACATTGAAGTCTAAAATAAAAAACACAATGTTTATACATACAGGGAAATCATATTTATAAATATGTTTAAAAATAGCGCTTTTCAGCCATCTTCCTCAACGTATCGATCAGGAGCGCCGAACTGTTCACCAACATAACACATCCACTCTTGTGTCATCCCATCCAAGTTACGATTATCAATTATCGTACATCTTTATTTTTAAACTTATATTTATAAATATGATTTCCCTGTATGTATAAACATTGTGTTTTTTATTTTAGACTTCAATGTATCATGCCCCTTGTGACCCAAACTTACCTTTAAATATCGATGTTTTTTTACCATGACATGAACCAGATGAAGCGCTCAGTTCGGGCGCAAAACGCGTTGTTCTAATTCTTTTATTATTTATTTATTTATGTAATTTTATCATAAAATAAAAGCCATTTACCTTTGGCTAAAGTATCCAGCGCCTTTTTATCGCTCAAATACCTACCATTTCTTGGATTCTCTTACTGGGAATTGTCGTCCACCTTGGAAACAGGACACCCCCAGGAGCGAGGCAGCAGGAAAACGCCACCACGTGTATTAATAAATACATCCCAAGCCTACATTGGAGTTGTGCCCAGCAGCACAACCCCAGAAGGTTAGTAGTTTCTTGACTATTATACTAATTATTGTCAACAACAATACTACTCTATAGGAGCGCCCCTTCTCTCCTTATATATTTCTACTATATGATATTGTAGTTGGTGATGTAAGTGAAAAAAAAAACTGTGGCTGTGCTTGTTGTGAGGCACTCTTTAGTGCTTAGAAGATGCCTTCAAATTATATACCATATGTACTTGAGTATAAGCCGAGTTTTTTAGCACAATTTTGTGATTAAAAAGCCTCACTCAACTTATGCTTAAGTATATAAAAAATAAAGCTAGTACTCACTCTTCAGCGCTCACCCCCAGCATCCTCTTCTCGTCCCAAAAAGGCTTTAGGTTCCTGGCAGCATCGGCAGATGCATGTCTGTTGGCCCACACACAATGACGAGTTAGTTTTGCTGCCTGCTGACATCATAGCTTGTGCACCGGCAGATCTCATAGATCTGCATCTGCTGCCAGGAACTGGAAGACTTTCTGTGCGGAGAAGAGGATGCCGGGGGTGAGCGCCAAAGGGAGAGAACTCCATTTATTTCAGGGGCTCTGCTCTGAATATTTTATTAATGGGGGTGCTGTGCTCTGGACATTTTATTAATGTGGCTGCTATGCAATGGACATTATATTAATGGGGTTCTCTGCCATGGACATTTTATTGATGAGGGTGCTCTGCTTTGAACATTTTATTAATGGGGGTCTCTGCTTTGGAAATTTTGTTAATAGGGGAACTCTAACATGGCCGTCCATGCCAAAACGTCGCACTATCCGCAGTTGGCAGAATAGGTGGTGTTGATTTGTGTGTGAACTGGGGCTTGGATTTACTGAGCCACACCCTGTGCCTTGCATTTCAGCCCTGCCCTGCAAGGGTTACTAGCCTGATTGACAGCTCCTCCAGTGTGCTGCTGGAGGCGTGTCTAGGAACTGCACAAATACCTGCCTGCTCCCATCAGACCTTGCTGGTCAAACTGCTATCTTGCTGTGTTTCTAGCTCTCTTGTATTTCTGACTTCTGGTTTCTGAATTCTTGCCTGTTTTTTGACTAGTCTATTTGGATTGTGATTTGGTTATTTATATTCCCCGCTGTTGCTAACTCGGATTGTTTACCTCACCTTATTGTGTTTGTTTGTCTGTATTGTTACGTGTTCACACCTTACCCAGGGAACGTCGCCCAGTTATTGGCCTCTGTTTAGGGGGGACCCAATAAGTAGGTAGGGACAGATTGGGGGTCTCAGTGTCAGGGCTCACTGTCCTTGTTTGTGTCCTGCCATTACATTTTGACCAGCCCAATATTATATCACTGGACCAGTATTATGGAGGCTATTAGCATCCAGATACATGGCTTAGTTCAGATGGTACAGAACCTTGCTGAGCGGGTTCAGTTGCAGGAACAGTGCCCCCCTGCTACCTCAGGTTTGTCAGTGTGTGAACCTAAAGTCAAGCTGCCTGATCTCTTTAGTGGTGATAGGAAGCTTTATTTCTCCTTCAGGGAGATTTGTAAATTGTATTTTCGTCTTAGGCCCCAGTCTTCTGGTAATGATGCCCAGAGGGTAGGCATCATCATGTCACTCCTGCATGGAAGCCCTCAGGAATGGGCATTTTCTTTAGCTCCTGATGCCCCAGAAATGTCCTCAGTAGACCTTTTCTTTTCTGGGGTCTTTATATGAGGAATCGGACAAAACCAGTTTTGCTGAAGGTCAGTTAACTGCTTTGCGCCAGGGAAAACGTGCTACAGAAGATTATTGTTCTGAGTTCAGGAGATGGTCCATTCCAAGTGGTTGGAATGATAGAGCCTTAAGATACCAGTTTAGATTGGGCTTGTCTGATGCTATTAAAAACCTGTTAGTGGGACATCCTGAGCCTAAGATCTTAGAACAGGCCATGTCTTTGGCGGTCAGAGTAGACAGACGTCACAGAGAACGTAAATTTGAACGCAAGTCTGCTTTTTCTGTTTCTTCCTCTCCGCCTTCCACCACTGTCTCTCCTTCTTTATCTAAAGAGACCTTGCAAAAAACGGTCAAACCAATAATCATAGAACCAGATGAGCCAATGGAACTGGGAAGCATGGATGCTAAAGCAAGGAGGGAACATCGTTTGAAAAACACTCTATGTTTCTACTGTGGAAAGTCCGGTCATTTTCTGCGGAACTGTTCTTCCAGACCCAGGTCATCGCCAGAAAATCTGCTGTGTCTTGTCAGGCTTGCGGGATGTGGATCCGCTGGACCACTGCAGTCGATGACTCAAGCCACTACCTGGGACCGGAGTCTAAGAGGTACCCGGTTTTCACCAGAGCCCGCCGCAAAGCGGGTTAGACAAGCTGCGGCGTGGTACCACCAGGTCGTTCCTCAGGCGTGACTTGTCTGCAGTGGCGGCCAAGGTTGAGGTACAGAAAAAGCAGTCAAGCTCGAGGTCACAGTCCAGGCACAGGGTCAGGGCAGGCGGCAGAGATGCAACGTCAGAATCCAAACCGGGGTCAGCAACAGGAGGTCCAAGCAGAAGGGTACGGGAACACAGAACTCACGACAGCAATACGGAGGGACACTGGTACACGGGAACACGGAGGTAGTCAGGCAACACAGGAACAAGGAGGGAGTCAGGCACGCAGGAGACACAGGAACGCAGGAGACACTGGAACGCAGGCAAATCGCAACAGAGCTTTCTCTAAGGCTGTGAGGCACAAAGATCTGGCAGGGCTTGCAGGAAGAGGCAGGCTTATATAGATTTTGGCAATATGGCCAGCGCCAATTAATGGCGCGCTGGCCCTTTAAATTTCCTGGAAGTGCCGCGCGCGCGCCTTAAGGCGGGGGACCGCGCGCACACGGAGCAAGGCCGGGGCTCGGGAGCGGGGAGAGGTGAGACGCGCTGGCGCGGCGCCTGCGGGGAGCGAGAGGCACAGGTCCACCCGTGACATGTCTGAGTGGTAGTCGAGGAGACCACCCAGACACCCAGGTACCCTCTGTGTCTGATCATAAGATTCGTTTGCCAGTCACCTTGAATGCTAAAGATAAGTCCGTGTCTGGACAGGCTCTTATAGATTCTGGGTCTGTCACTAATTTTGTTGATTTTGCATTTGTTTCAGCATTAGATTTGAAGTTGGTTAAACTGGATCCGCCATACCAGATTATTGGAGCTGATTATGCCCCTTTAAGGAGGGGATAAAGTTTATTTCAAGACTCCTCAGATCTCTGTGCAGGTTGACTCAGTTCACACGGAGCAGATGGAGTTTTTTGTTTTGAATAATTTGTCCTCTGATGTCATTTTGGGTGCTCCCTGGTTAGCAGTGCATAACCCTGTGTTAGATTGGAGTTCTGGGAAGTTACTTGAATGGGGGCTAAAGTGTTCCTCTCATTGTACTTCACTTCATGTTTCTACCATTCAGGTAAAGAGAAATGTGTTTCCGAAGTATGCTGTGGATTGTGTCAAAGAGTCTGCAATGTCATTAACCCCACACAGGCCTCTCAACTGTGAGACTGATATTTTCCCAAGGACTAAGTGCCCCAATGAAGTGGATTTCAGCTTGTCTCATCCAGTGCATGAGGCTGTGCGAGATTATGCTCAGTCCAATAGCTCTGAGAGTTCCGCTGAAAAAATCTT